>NC_143556.1:145797500-146397500 GCF_054136105.1 Typopeltis vanoorti
TTTTATATTTTTCTGTTTGTTAGAAGGACATCTTTAGAGAAAGAGACTTGAGAAGCAGCAAAATGTTCAATAGCTGAATGCGCAGCACACGTGTTGGTAACTTAAAGCTCGATCAGCCTGGGAAAACTGCCGCCATTTTGAGTGCAAAGAAAAACGAAAAATCTCAAACAGATTCCGCTAAAATTATACTCAATGAAAGTTATGGTGACACTTAGTGGCGTCTCGTGGCTTGAAATCGTGGGGTGCTGCAATTTCGAAATATACATACACACTGTAAGTACAGTGTACACGTATTTGGATAAAATATCAAAATTATGGTAAAAATAAAAAAAAATAATAAAATAAACATGAAAAAATATTGTTTATTATCGAGAAAATTATACAGTTTAGTATAATTCAAAATTACTTAAAAATAAAACCCATTCCTTTAATTGTAATTAAAGGAATGGATTTACAAGTTTTGGACATTACAATTAAATCCTTTAATTGTAACGTCCAAATATTTAAAGAGAATGGAGTAAACACCACGAATACTTCTACTACTGGCGCAAACTGCATATAAACAACAGTGGAAGTGCGCGACGGACAGTGCCGCATTACACTAACAGCTCGCATTTCACTATGACGGGCATATGCACGTCATATGCGCAAGCATATGCACGTGCATATTGCGCGCGTAGCAATATGGCACTGTGGTAAACACAGTGCTGCTAGCGCCCTCTTAAGTGCTACAAGATGGATTTTTATTATTTTTTAAACAAAATAAGAGAATTGTAGAGGATTGTTGATGATAAAATTAAATATTACAAGCAAATATAAATAAATTAATAAATATATTTATATATCGAGAAAAATTGGGGGGGGGGGGGTGCAGTTTTATTTGTACTTTAAGGCGCTTGTGAAACATTTCCATCGATCTTTCTTACTTTACTTCGAAATTTAGACTAGGAAAGAGTTAAGACGATGCGATAATTCTTTATTAATATTGCACGTGGCAAATATCCACTTCTAGAATGCGATGATACCCCCGCCCTTTCCCTTTAAACACCCTTTATGAGAACAGCAAAGCCGAGGATGATGTGGATGCAGCCCTGCGCTTGTTCATCCGAAGAGTTTTTCAAAATCTGCCCCTAAAAATCAGCGAAATATCAGAAGCGATCGAGAAATATTTACTCGGCATTTTTAAATTCCATGTTTTATTAAACTTTACTTCGACTTTGACTAATAACTTTTCCTCGAATTTGTTTTTATTAATTTATTCAATTTTCCCTAATCCTGTTGCTAAAACTGTTTCCGTTGCAATCCTCATCCCATGCGAACTTGAGATTCGTCGCGACTCTTCGAGAAAAACGAGCAGTTGCCAAATGGACCCGCGATTAACTGCCGTGATGTTTAATGCTTAGGTTACGCCATCTTTCGAGTAAATACGAAGCCAAGTGAATAACAGGAATGTCGTCGAGACTCCTGAGCGCTCTTACTTCCGGATATCCAGAACAAAAGGCGTTAAAAAGAGGGTGGCTTGGATTGTGATGGGCACTCATCACGACAAACTACACTCCGCAGCAAGCGTCGCATATTTCACGGGGAAGACAAGCGCATAAAATGCGAGCTCGTGTGAAATGCCACGGAAGTAACTGAGGGAAGCCCGAGTGGTGCAGGGCAACGTCACGAACGGTTCAGGAGGACCAGAAGGACATCCGGCCGTAAAACTTTACGCTCGTTACTGACAGACCGCGGCAGTATGGGAATGAACCCGCGAGGGTTTTTAGAGAGAAAACGCCTCTGGTGAAATATTACTGTCCGCAGAGAATCCGTCTCGATTTGCAACGACAACTAACCTGGCTATTCGGAGTCAGAGGTCGAGGTACGACTTTCATTCGCTCCCTTTTTCATAGCAAGAAAAATGGAGCGAATGCAAGCCCTCTTGTTGTCCCAGTTGTGGCTTCGATTATGTCCACTGTCTTATTACGGGCAATTTCGTCATTTCGGGAAGAGAAAACAGAGGATAGTCCAGAAGCACCGTGCTTCCTTCCGCGTTTTGTACTTCAATATTTGATAGAAAAAAAAAAAAAAAAATGCGGATCTGTTTTGTGTGCTGCCTAACGAACTCCGAACAGGAAGGTATTGATTTGTTTGATTTGCTGCGTGGAATCAGCGGAGGTGCGCTGGAGATTGATTCTGACAGCAGACAGTTCTGTTCGCGAAAACTCCCTCCTCCTCCCCTGTATGTCGTGCCGTGGGAGGACTTGTGAGGGATTACGGCAAGAGACGCATACCAGGGGTTGTCGCCGTGAGTAGCAACGTGTACAGTGTCGAGTGAGATCGCCTATGACGAAGGACTGGTCAGACACCTCTTCAGCGCGAGGTGATCGCTTTAATTCCGAATGACAGGCCGTCAACTAACGACCCCGAGAACCACGTTTTCAAATGTCAGCACCATTCTGAGACAGGCGGCCCCGGAGATGCTTCAGTCAGTAGGTCTCCTAGAAGGAACGGATTTATTTCATTTCTTTTGTGGTAGGAAAATTGTAATTACGCATTTTGAAATTCGCACACCCGAAAGCAACTACAAACATTGTGGGAAAAAAAAAAAAAATCAATTATTAAGGGTTGAATGACGTCATCCATCAGGTTGAGAAACACTGTCTTCCAAAGTATTTGCAGCCGAACAACTGGAGTAAGACTGCTATTTGGTGCAGTCCCTACGAGTTTATCTTCCTCGTAATGCTTGCATGAATCGGTTGGAGAGAAGCAAATCAAAACTCAATTTGCCCCTTCCTTAAAAAGGCAAAATCCGTACACTACTTCAGGCCTTGTTTTGCATACCCCTAATTCTTACTGCCACCCCTAAAACTTATTTTTGGGTTGGGAGGCGTTATGATTGATCTCGCTGTGTACTCTTTTTGAGTAGCATTTCGGCGAGATGAGATTTCATCAGTTTTATTATTTTTTTAACCAAGAAGGTTGCGCTGCGTAAGAGGCGAACTTGCCCCTCTGTTAGGAATGTTTCCCATTTTCTCGTTCAGAAAGCAAAGCGAATTTTACTTATCAACAAGCGAAACCAATTTATTGTATGAAGAGGGGGGGGTGACAAACAAATGAATGTTTGTGCACATTAGTTTAACTGCATGTGGCAGTCTATTAAACTGATGGCGTTAAGCTAGTGAACGATGGAAGTACTTGGGGTTAAGTTCGCTAAACATTAACAAAATCAAAAGAAATTTATCTCGGTAATAAATCACCGAATGTAAAAATAAAAAATGCGAATTTACCTGTTGGAGTTTTTTTTTTTTTCAGAATTTAGTGGAAATTATCATTTAAGAATTTTAAGATTCGCGTTTACAAAACTCGGTGCAAGCCTGGCCTCAAACCCATAAGAAACGAATCGAATGTTAATCCCTTATAATGTAAAGTCGATTTTTTTCATCCATTTAAAATATCTGACCCACTCCAAACTAGTCAAATTGAATGTTTAGAAGAGATTTTTTTTTTTTATATATATATTTTGGTTCAGGTACAATTACTTCCCACATTGGCATAAAAAAGTAAAAGCGGGTCCTCCTTCAAAAATTTCGCCTGAGAATATCGGAAAAAGAATAAATGGCGGTTGAAGAAATTAGGATTCACCTTAAAAACAATAAAATGAATAATCGTTGCTTTCCAAGTGATTGACCCGAACTATTTTTGGAGGTCCGTTGCTTAATTTTTTTTCCCTAAGAATAAAATAGTGCGCTCCTATTTTTTTAAAATAAACGAATACGCGCTTTGTGGTCTGTCTCAATGCTATCTGACCGTTGAGAGATATTCTGCCTGTTTACTGCTAAGCTTTCCTCCTCTCGTTGTTAAGGGCAGGTCAAGCGCCTTATAATTCGGCACGTGATTTCTGTTGGAAAAAAAAAAGAAGAGAGAGATAAAAGTAAGGCGACAACGACCAAATTTTATTGGAATTATTTTCGTTACGAAGAGAGGTTCTTACTGGCCAAGTGAATATTGTTTTTTGAAAAGATGCAAGTTTTCATTCGATTTAATTCCTTACGTTGTCGATAGATGGCAGCACTATTCAGAGCAATTGGCCTTTGCATTTGGAACAACATTTGCAACGATCGATACTGCACTTCTTACTATCAAAATAACTGGAATACTTACCACTGTATTAGCTTAAAGAATGCCATTAGAAACAAATCCAAAGAAAACATCTGACATTTTATGTGCAGGCATAATACCTACATAAAATATGCTTTATCCATCTAATGAGATCAGAAAAGTAAAATTTTGATTTTTTAGATGAACCGAGTATTCGCGTACGATATGAATACTTTTTATCGTTCAGTCATTGACTGATGCAAACTTTCATAATAATAACGATGCAAAACAATTTTCCTGATTTCTATGTACACTTTAAATCAGTGGGTCTTAACCTTTTTAGTGATCGGCATCCCCTTGAATCTAAAAATAAGTTCTCGCACCCCCTTGAAAAATGTGTTTCTATTTCTTTATTTAGGAAATTACGTCTATTGCAAGATAATTTATTTATTGAAAAATAAACACGTACATTTACATACAAAACAATATCTCCGTTTTTAATGGCTATGTTGTTGTTGTTTATTCATAATAATACTTTTGAAGAGAGGCTCCTTTTTTGAAAGAGCCACGCGTAAGTCATCACTCGCATTTAAGCGATTTCTGGCTTTTGTTTTTATGTGCAAAAGTGATGAAAATCTCATTTCACACAGGTAGGTGGTGGCAAATGGTCAAAGTGTCTGCAATGCTGCTTTTGCCAGCTGTGGATAAGGTTCTAACTGTGTACACCAGAATTGTTCTAAGTCCAGTTTTTCAAATTCCATTTGAATACTTGCATTGGCTCGTATTTCAATAAGATCGTCTTCTATTAAATAGCTGTCGTCCATCGAATCTGGGAGAAAATTTAGAAACTTCTCTCGCACACCCCAGGTTAAGAACCACTGCTTTAAATCAATACTATGTTGATAGTTATTTATGTTTCTAAAAAATCTATTGTTACATTCAAAATCTAATAAATGCATGAGAGTTGTCGCGAATGTCACTTATGTATAAGTATCATATCAACGTTGCCATTCATGTTTGGGAGTCGTTAAAAAGCGTCCAGTCTCAACGTGAGACTGAACCTCTTACATCAAGGGAAAAAAATAAAACCCGGAAAGTACCTTCCCAAACTTACAGGTTGCTTTAAGGATTTATGTAAGGCTGCCGGTTGCAAACTGACCAAGATAGTTTTCTGTTCTCAATTGAATTAAAAATGCAAAAAGATCACTTCTTAGACAGGATAAAGAAAACTCGCTGGTTATCACGTGCTGTGACATCACATCAAATGAATTTCTCAGAATTGATTGATAGCTGTGCGTGTGCTAAATCAAAAAGAAAAAAAATGAAATTTTACATAAAATAAGATGTCGGACTAAATGTAAGAGTTCGTTAATGAGTTTATGGAAATAAATCGAGACTATTTCTGAGGGAATGGGGGGGGGCACCAACCATCCATCTGCGCATGGTGCCGACGTGCCTTAATCCGGGCTTGAATGAGATGCAATGAAGAATGTTATTCCACTTGCAATCACGGATCACCCCTCATTGTATTTCTGTTAACGGAAAATTAACCAAATACAATAAAACTATTTTTAGATAATAAATTACTAATAACTGAAATAAAATTTCTCCACTCCAAATGTGAGGCCAAATTTTTGATCTGACATTGTCAGATCAAACATGTTAGTAATATTTAAATACTACTAACACCCTAATCTATGGTTCTGAAAATTACCTGTTGTTTGTTAGAACCTCAGTGTGTGTTGTCAGATCTTATTCCACGCTTCCAAGGCTTATCTAAATGCATCCGTCCGCCCACATCTTGATCCATCTCTGCTCTTTTCCCTGCCATCAAATACGCGTCGTAACAGTAGTTTTGGTAAACATTTCCTTCGTATTAGTTTGTAAACATTCAAATAAATGTATATGCACAGCTATTTAAAAAGACCTAGGCCCAGCAGAATCCTTTGGGGTGGGGATGCACTAAAGTACAAAGATGGGCTGCAAACTTAGATATAGTCAACCAAACAGCATTTTGTATTGGCTTAAACCAAAAACCCAATGATGGCACAAGAAGATGAAGTGGCAAGCCTGCTGGGGAGTCGCCCAGCAGGGCAATTATGTTTAGATCCCTACTGCTTTCTTCAGGGAAGCACAGTGAAAAGTCAGTTACTGGAAAAAGTCAACGTCGACAATATTAAGATGAGAACCATCGTACAAATCTATTAACGGCAAAGCAGTAAACTGAGCAGGAAAATTACGGAAGTCCCAGAAGTTTGTTTATTAATAAATTACAGAAGTTCGTTTGTTTGTTGCGGTAACAACAAACAAACAAATAAGATTCCTCTGAATAACAAATCCAAGAGTCCGATTCAGTCACGGAATGTAATGTTTCCTGCAGAAGATGCGGGCAGATTTCCAAATAGGAAATTGTACGATGGGTTATTTATATATGCGATCCCACAGAAGATGTTCTTAGGGAAGATGTGGAGAAATGTTTCGGATCAATAGAGAAAACAATTGACGGGGGGGGGGGGGAAACAGATGCTTATTAAAGACATACAAGAGTACGAAATGAATAACCAAGCATAGAGAAATGTTCTGGGAAATAAAGAAAGAAAAAAATCAAATAATTAGGAGTAACTGACGTGGATAAGTCATTAATGACACCAATTCCAACTTAAAGGTGTGTATTAATTCGCACGTGAGAGAACAGAGAGAGAGAGCCTGCGATATTTGCATTCTGGTTAAAGGCACAAAACTACAGACGGGATTGGAAACATGAAATTATCATTCAGTTTTTGAACAGAATAAAAATGGGTATAAAATTGAAATTTAAAATATGGAAAATACAATGAAATAGTGATAGAACAGCAGTAGAAAATATCTAGTAGGAATGCAGTCATCAGTGTATGGTGAAGGAAGAACTGTCTGAAATAGGTCAATATTCGTCCAGAAATACCCAAATATTGAAATATTCTCCAGTGCTGAACTCCGTTATTCAAGCAGCCTGGTTAGAATATATTCCAGATAATTCGAGTGATGCTCTCACGTCTAGGAAAAGGGAAATAAAAGTGGATGTGAGAATTAGAGGTATTTCCGGACTACTGAGTTTTCCTGGTAAAATTTGTGAAAGTATCCTTGAAAAGAGATTGTGAAAAATTGTAGAAGAGAAATTTGAGGAACAAAGTGGGTTCAAGCCAAACAGGGGTTGTCGAGATCTCATTTTCACTTTACGACAAATAGTTGAGAAATCGTGGGAATAGAACAAAGATCTGCATTTAAGTTTTGTAGATCTGGAAAAGGGATGCGAAATGGTGCCAAGAGAAAACCCATTCAAAACGCTGCAGTTATATGAGGTGAATAGAACATTACACCGAGCAAAATAAGTAGTAAGTCAGCAGATGGAAGCGGAAATGATTTCACGTAAATGAGGTGTAAGACCAGGGCGCAACACTATCTTCAATTCAGATCTACATGGATCGTATTATGAAGGAAAGTCAGATTAAATAAGGATATCAACGTTGAAGTTACTCAGTTCGGCTGCTGCTAACTTGATGCAAATGACGTCATACACTTAAATCCAGTACAAGGTTGCAGGACCACCCTTGAACTAAGATAACTAACTACAACACATTTGTTATAAAATCAGGAATAAAACTATCAAAATTACACAAATAAGCAGCAACATGGAAAACAGGAGCTCCATTCTGAATGGCGAACCTACAGAATATATTTCAACTACAATACTCACGGAATTTTTATGAAGATGGTATTACACATGTGAAGAGATAAGTAAATCTGGTATGCTGAAGGAGTCAGTGGTCTAAACTTACATGGAATAAGAGAGAAATTAGCCAAAACACCAAAGTTAGTACATAAGACAGTGTGCGAACTAAGGGAGCTCAATAGAAATAAAACACTTGATCAAAGACTAGAAACTACAAATCTGAGAAAAATTTGAAGGGTGAACGGATGCTATCATTGGCGATTCATATTAAGAAATGAAGATTTTAAGAAGGAACTTTAAGTGGTAAGCATTCAAGAACGTGCGTAGGGCTAATCTCAGGTGGTATGGTTACTTAAGCAAAATGGAAGAGGAAAGATCAGCATACGTGTTTGATGCTAGGGTAGTTAAAAAAAAAATCCTACAGATCCTAAGGCAGGAAAAGGGATTATTGAGAGATTTTAGACTCATTTAAATAGCGATTGTCTACAGAAAGTTAGTAATAATGTAATCGATTCAGCCAAGTATTAACTCCATAGTATGTTGTACACCCCCTTGAATGCATATCGGAAATATCACGAATTTCATGGCGATGATGATGTTTATTGATTAAACAAGGGGTTACAAACAGTTTCAAATACAATTGGTACATTTTGGACTATTGCATGGAACAACAGAAGCGAATTGTGGTCGCTGCCGAAAGATTCATTCCTAGTCTCGTCAGGAAATAATTTGGTTCGCGTTGCAGAAAAATATCCTAAAATGGAAGATTATCGTTGTGTAAACACGCATAGGTGATCTCCACGATCACATACGCATGCTTAGGTCTTCGGTAATTTTAAAGAAAACGTTAAACCTTTGATGAAATCGAAGATTATTGGTGCGTTGATTTCTTGATAAATCCTCGTGCGATGAATCGTGTTTTCGATGAACCGTCTTTCGATTGCCCTTCGATGAATTTTCACGAAATCGCTGCAGCGGAGTTTCAGGATTTTCCAACTCTTAGTTCATCCGTGGTTCCTATGGGGGCGTGTTCCACACGCTTCCATCGCCCTGGTGGTCGGAATTTTTTTTTTATATGGTTGCCAATTACGTTTTTTTTGCTATTTTTTTTTCACGCAAAACTGGACCAAAATACGGAGAAGGAAGATACAATCCACATCTTAATTGTTTCCTCAGTTATTCCTCTGCGTTATTCTATGCACACCACATGCGCACTTTAAGTAGTTTGTTGTTCGAGTTCCACTTTGCATCCAAACTGCCAGATGCCACTAACTTGCAATTTTCAGGTTGAAATATTTGGCTGTTAATCTACTTTGAAACTGTGTTATTCACTCTTTCCGTTGTGCTATCGTGTTTATTTATTTACGAAACCTCATGTCATAAACAAGTATCGCTGAAAACGACGACGATATTGTTACAAATTGGCTAACATGAGCTGTTGACGAATATATACACTGCTCTGACATTTTTACATAATACCCCGTATCACCAGATCAATGGGTTTCCTAAGAATAGGCTGTATAAATAAATAGACATCCGACCCACATTTACCAAGCGTACACGGCCTCGCTATGCATATAACTACGTCACATGAAATCATTTGTCACAAAAAAAAAGATATTGAAAACATTTAGGCTAAATTCGACTCAAAATTGCTGTGTATCAAACGCGCAATATTCCACCCATTTTCTGTGAAGAAAATATTTGTGCGACACGCATCAAGATGTGCTGTTGCAGATATCTTATTGTGAGTAGAGATCCAAATACACACACACACACACAGAGAGAGAGAGAGAGAGAGCATTATGCTGTGTTCTCTGTTCTCATATAAATTGATGTACCTGAAAAAAAAATCAAAATATTTTATTACAAGCTGTAAATGATGATTTATCGGCGTATATAAACGCAATGGTCGACTATGACCCACAGCCATGGGGTTAATGAAGTGGGGTTACACAATGAAACGTCTGCCTGATTGAGAATTATTCTGTTTGAAATCAGATCGAACTCCAATCCAATATAATCGCCTTTTAAACAGTTCAAGTTTGCGAAGTTATCTCGCTAAACGGCATCTTTAACGACTGCTGTAGAACATCCGTAACGCAGCCAACTGCGAAAAACCCCTTCAATTGGAAAGACTGAGTTCGAATCAGGTTAGTACATTTCTCACGAAGCTCTCAGATATGGTATTTGGGGGGGGGGGGGGGAGATTTTCCACCAGAAAAGGCGTACCGAAGAACGCGGATTTTCCTCACGATAAAAAACTAGTTGTTTAACCTCTAAGGACAAACGCCTGCTTATTACCAAAGCCTGGAAAAGATTTCTTTTTCATCTGCAAAGCAGGCAAGCCAGACAGACATATGGCTTGGATGGTTTCGGATGTAATACTAAAAAAAAAAATACCAAAATTAGGTTAATATACGGTGAATTTCGGCCCTAATTTACCTCATGATGGGCCATAAATAAAGGTAAATAAAGGTGAATGGGGTGGAATGAATGTCCGTTGATTCGGCTAAAGACGGTCCCTCGCCATTCTCGTTTTCATTTTTATCTGCTCCGATTTTTCGTCGAGTTTTTTCAGAAACGGCAAGAGCGACATCACTCGAAGGTTATCTGCCGGTGGCTGAACTGGTTTGGGGCTAAATGCGGATTCCTGCGAAGACTCAAAATGGGATCTCGGTGATCCAAGTGTCGGAGATTTCGGCCTTTTATTTGGCGTCTCATCAGACCGATTCTGAATTTGGAAATTAAGTGAACGACTCTGACCACCCTTTCGTGGAACTGAAATCTCAGCTTATAAGAGACGTCTTTCGCTTATGCTCAACCTTTGTCACAATACAAACATTTTTTTTTCAAAACCGAGTTTTTAACTCCAATATTAGCCTTTTATTTAAAAAACAAAACCTACAAAAAAGATAACTAACGCTAAAATGCACACATTGAAAATTTTGAGGAACCAAAATGAAGACGCAAACGTTGCTATTTTAAGAATTCTTTGTTTAGCCACTTACATTGAAGATTATATTTCAAAGAACATTTCGCTGGTGCATGACTCGGCTATTTTTTTTTTATAAGAGAAGCTCGAGAGGAATCAGAAAATTAATGGCGCCTTCCTTCGCATGAAGCATCTTCGCCTTCAAAGAGACGGTCATTGTGTCCAAGAAGGTTTCCGCTACTCTCCGCAAGCAGGTCGATGGACGCCGTCAGGTGAACTAATTTCGGTGCATGGTCAACACCGTTGCCCTTCGTGTTGCGATCCCATCTGCCACCCTGTGCTCGTGCTTCCTACTAACACCTTCTGAGTGCAGCGGGATCTCGACGGCAGAGAAAACATCTGCTCTTCCCGACTCCCCTGTCATGACCTCTTGACGTTTCGCCGCCAAACTGGGCATCCGCCAATTTAATTACCCCCGAGGTGTGTCTCCGCTTTAATTAAGCCATCACGCTAAACTTGAGGGAGGCAGTCCCTCCGATCCGTACTGACAGGAGGGTGCAGACCCAGTGTTCGTAGCTGGGGCAGCCGTCGTTCCGTGCCTCGGGACATCCCTTCTTTTCCTAGTACTGTTCGGACGATTCGAAGTGCGAGCCGGATTCGGAGGCACGTGCGTGTGAAAATTACAAACACGCTATCGGCACAGTCGCGTGTCCCTGTCAGTGTGAATGCTAGGGGATCGACGTTACAGGGCCACGTGGTTATCTCGAACCCTGTCACAGTAACATCGAGCAGCATTCGAAGAAGTATTTCTCTAGAGACCGAGGCAGGAACAATGGACCCACACAACTGAATTCCTCTCTCTGAAAAGTTCTCTACAACACGGAGCCTAATACTTTCAGCCTCCCAGGAGGAAGCGACTCACTTCGATGACGTTCATTTCAGCAGAGAAATTAGTTGAATGGCATTCGAAATGATCCTTTAAAATAAGGTTTAAAAGACAGCTCAACTTTGGGTTTTTTGGCTCGTGCAGAATGAGGCGTTAGTTTTATTTTCAGTTCCATGAAATGATTCTTTCTTTTTTCGATGATCACCCTTCAATCAGCAGACAAATGTAGTGAGATGGAACTGAAGTTGAAATCATCCTGAACTGGGAAAACTCCTCAGTCTTAAACCAACCCGTCGGTAATCCCTACAAAAGGTTTCGTACCACGTTAATTAATTCACTGATTACGCGCGTGCGATTTCTCTAAAATCGTTTCTATGCTCATTTGAAACCCAAAAGAATCGTGCACCACTCACTAACTTAGGGAGTCTCACGGAGCAGCTACTTTTTTCACGGAGCGTAAAGATGAGAAAGAAAGCTTTCACGAGCTTTCTAAATGGAATTTTGAATAACAACAACGTGATCGTCAACTCGAAACTCCGGGAGAGTATATCTTGGCGCTACCTTATTAAATCAGTTGCTTCTTATTACGAGTTCCACTAACATCAACTTAAACTTCATTGAACGCAATTTTCACTCGAATTAATTATTACTAAACCTCCCCACAGTTGCAATTAGCACGAGAAGATGGAGCTTGAACTCCTAATGCCTGAAAATATGGCCATCGATCCGCAAACGAATATTAGTAATGTTGTCGTTCTGTAAGCAAGTTACCAGAAGTAGTTCCCCCCCCCCTCTCTCTCTCTCTCTCGTTCCAGAGCGTATTCAGTCGTGTTCATTCCATTTAAGGTCATTTTTCTAATCGCATCAAAACTCATTGTTGGGGACACTCCACACGTTTCCCTTAAGTAGGTCAACCCTACGTGTGTCCTGTTTCGAGCTTGTCAAACATTGGCAAGTGTTTGTGTGGAAGAATAAAAGAGCGAAGGTTTTGCTGAGAGAAAGCAGAAGCCAAACTGCCTCACCATGATTATTAAGTTGCAAATTTCTCCGCATTGAAGAATAGACTCCAAACGGTTAATTAATTAATGCAAAGGATGGTAAAGATGAAGAAGCTGCCACGAAGTTGGGTCTTCAATGCACTTTTCATTGTGGATCAGAAGAAGCAGTGTTGAGTCAAACCTATAAAGTAGAATTTCAGAGTTGCTTCATCAAATTGCCTTTGCAAGAAGCCCGATGTAAAAGTCCCTTTTAACCAGGCCCAAAGCGATTACGAAGTCATGTGGCGAACGGAAAGGACTGCCGAGGGAGGTTTCAAACACAAGTGTTTTTTTTACCTCATCTCAGCTGAATTCTTCATTTTCATAATTGTAACTCCGATATCGTCCTTGCAACTAATTTATTTCCTTTCGATCCAATAACCCATCTCTCATCTCCGCAAAACTGATAATGCGACCGAAGAACAAGTAATTCACAGTCATTATGGGAAAATGTCATTATTGCAGGAGCAGTGGAGTGGAGTCATCGTCGTCATCAAATTCCTAATTTTACACCCTTGAAGGGGCGTACAGAATAATCTAATATATGGGAAGCTTGCGTCATTATTTTTCCTCGACATTAGTCAGTTGTTATCTGTGAGGAATCGATCCTTGTCAAGTCTTTTGATTTGGTCTCCTCAGAAGACAAAAGATTAGATTTTGCTGCTGTCAAACACCTGCTTTGTTAATCTTTCCGCCCCCATTCTGTTTAAGTTCCCTCTTAGATTAGCTCTGCTGACACGTCCTTGAAGGTTAACGATGCCAACGTCCTTCCCAATATATTCGTTTCTAACGTGATTCTGTCAGTGATGCTGTCTGGTGATTCCCCTAATTTTTCTTACACTCTCATTAGGAGGGTGGTCTACAATATTTGTCACCTGTTTTCTTCTAATCCACCTCTCAAGATGCGTAAGTTAAAATTTTTTTGAACACTATCTTGCATCACTAAAAAACAGACGTACTAGCCACAGTAATGACCATTTAATTGGTAAATATTTCATCCCAAGTACCTTGGCACATCCTCAGTACAGGAGTTGTTTTTTTTTTTTAGCGATGAATTCACACACGGGTTTCGTTATATAAAAACAATCCTGCATGCAGTTACTTCAACGTTACTGTTTTCACCAATTCTTCTAAATAATTTCATTCGGTCCACTCCCGATCGTACCAATCCTGCTTATTCTGTTCTTTCTCTATTTAATTTACCATCTTCACTAAACCACTTCATCTTCTCTTTCTGTCTTAGTAAATTTTAGCTGCTGAAAGTTTCCCATTCGGAATGCAGCGGAAGAACCCTGAAGCCTCGCACTGCATTTGCTTAGGGGTCATCTGCAAAAATAAAGATCTCTCGCTTTTAAACATCTCGAAAAGGAAGCAGAACGGAATGTGAGAATTACGGAGGAGTGTCCCCACTGAGTGACCCTTTTGTGTACAGATGGATGATAGTGGTGAATACGCTCGTCTCGCATCTCCTTGCACATCTTTCGATTTTAACTGCTGACTCACCACTCGAATACGGAGTTGTAACGAAGTGCTTTAAACGGCTTTCCTCCTGCACCTCATCCTCCATCGGCCTTTTTCACATTTACTGAACTCCGAAACATTTTCAAAATTTCTCAGCGGATTAACTTAAAGTGTGAATCTGACGACCCTGGCACCCGTATTTCGTGCAAACACGACTTGTTCTTCCACAAGTATTCTTGGCTCTTCTCGCGTATGAATGCATAAATCTTACCAGGATCACTTAGTAGAGAAATTCCTCTGTAATTTTCGCATTCCGTTTTATTTCCTTCTTCATAGCTCCGCTCCCGTCTTCCGTAATGCAACATTCTGACCCCGCCCCTTTCATAGTGTGCAAAACTTTTCTACCTCCGTATTCGAGCATTTCTGTCGAATATGGCGTATTCCTGCTACCTTTCCACATTTCGGGTTTATCCTGCCTCGAGCATCGCTATGTCCTCCTCTTTGCATTTCTCTTGAACATTTTCCGGTTTCATTTATCTCTCCACACTAATAAAACGTCTCCTTTATATTCTGTTTTTAACATCTCAGACTCTTCCACTCTTGCTTTTTCCAAGCCTTGCCATGAATTGTGTTCATCATCTACTTTTACACTTTGCTTCGCTTTCTTAATTACGTTTTATTCTTTTAGATTACACGCTGACTTATTTGCTGCTGATTTTCGCTGAATCCGGCAATATTTTCTTTAGAATTTTCCAAGAAGTCTCGAGTTTTTTTTTTTTTTTTTTTTTTTTACAAACCCCTGCATTTCTTTCATGCACAATATTTGCTCATATGAGTCCAGACTTCGTTTCTGAAATTTGTTACACTTTGATTCTTTCTAAACGTTCTTACAGACTGTTCTTTTCAATATGGCGTTCAATTTCATCCCACAGCTCCTCTGTATGTTCTTGTGTCAATGATATTTTTTTATTATTGTTTTTCTTGTGTGTTCTCTCCATGTGATTTTGTGCACATATAACATGGTGTCAAGTAATGACCAATCTTTGCGTTGAAAGGAAATCCAGAAGCTGCTTATCATTATTATAAACTCTGTTTAAAAAAAATTTTTTTTTAAAATTCCAAACACATTTCTATATGTCGGGCATTCATTTCCTGCTTTGCTGTTTACATCTCCAACAAGGAACAGCTTTTCTTTTTTCTTCATGTTAGTTACTCGAAAAACCCCTCCACAAGTCTCGCGGTTCAATTTTACATTTTAAAATCGTTCTCGCATCGCTCTACTTGACACTGCCTGCTTATTAAAGTAGATTATCTAAATGTTCGATACAGTAACTGCTCTTTGTCCTGATCATCACTGCCTAAATGCAACATTTTTATTTGCTATTCTGCGAGAATCTTCTCTTTTTGTTTCGCTAACACCCATTATGCAGCGGTGGTCCTTTTTTAATTCTTCTGCCAATTTTACTGCTTTTCTTTCATACTTACGTTGGTGCCATCATCAATTCTACTGAGTTTTTTAAGTGGCTGAATTTTCGCTGATCGCCTAGACCCCTAGCGACAACATCGGTGACCAAACATAAGGCCCATAACGGCATGACATTTCGTTTTGTTGTGCCATCACTGTTGTTTGGATAAAGTCGATAAAGAATGCAGTTTGTTCGTTGGCATCCTCTTGCGCTCAGGATCCGGAAGGGCAAATACCTACTAAGGGTTGTGTACCACGAGAAGTGAACGTTGGACATTAGGATAGAAGCGAGGCTCTAATCGGTTGTCCGCATTCCTCGAAAGGCTATACAGAGATCTTCCCCCAATCATCTAGCTTTCACCATTAAGCTGCCTCGGAACGGGCCCTTCTCAAATATGATGTCAATTCAACCACGAAGTAATAAGCCAGGAAATATTTGTATTGACTTACTCCAAACCTGGTGGGAATATTTGTGAATAGGCGCACTGATTTTCATGTCATCAATTAAGCGAGACAAAAAATGTAGGGGTTTAAATTAAACCAATGGCATCAAGACTGCAAAGTCTTCGGACAGACAAAGCAACCAAAACATTTTTTTTATTTTTTTATTTCACAGTGAATATTTCGTTTAAACTTTTTTCGTTTTCATATGCTATTATGAGTTGACGCTAAACCTCTCAAGAATCGCTTGTTTCACAATCCAACATACTCGAAAGGCCTTGTGGATGGGGAAGACGCCACACTCAGAATTCTGTAGCATCAACGCTGCCAACGAAATTAGGGGGCTCTACGGCGAGGGCAGTTGCAATACGTCACAACGCTGTTAGGCTTCGGCCGAGAATAACATCATCTGCGATTGGGATGTAAAGAATTATCACGGAAGAAATCGTGAACTTCATTCCAGTTTGAAGATCGGCTTGCATGTTGAAATGTACGGTGGCATTGGGATGGCAGGACAGTCGTCGAACTAATTCCTGTACGGGGTCGAATTCCGAACAAGAGAATGCCCGGATATCGAATGTGAAGGGTGCGCGCACAGAGGATGGACGGGTGAGTCACATCATCGAGAAACTGGCAGACACCGGATGAGTTCGTCGCACGTTCAGATTTTCGACACGTGTTCGGGATTGAAGGATCGTGTTAGAAAACGGCACGCGATGGTATAAACGCAGACTGATTTATGGTCCGATTCCAGCTGTGGACGTGTGAATTACTCGATTTCCTCTCGAAGTCGGTCACGTGACGGACGCTTGCGATCAGCCGTGTAGCGGTGAACTCCAGGTGGCTCGCGATCGCGAAACGTGACCATTAGGGAACGCAAGGTCAGATTTCGTGGTCAAGAAAGCGCCACCGCACTCACGCTTAACTACGAGCCGGGATGAAGATTGCACAGCGAGATGACAGCAACACCCCGTAATGCTGCGCTTCGGTGTTTATTAGCGGCTCGTTGTTTGTTTGTTTGCAGAGATAAACACGAGTTTGTGGACAGCACAACATCCACTGGGTGGATAACAGGCAATCACCGCGTGAACAAGAAGACATCTTCGATTAATTTCACATCCTTCACATCACATCCAGTTTCGCTGTAATCGATTCTTCGGCCCTAAGAAAGCAGTTTTCGAGTTCCCCGCAACATCCAAATCTCGAAATCAGTTGTTTTTGAATGATGGCAGAAGCAGCTAACGGGTGTTGAGGCCACTGTTGTTAAATTTGCGTGACGTTTAGCGGGATGAAGAACCCAAGTTTAATGGAGGTCAGCCTTCTTCTGCCTCTGCATGAGACCGATCCTGAAATCGGAAATAAATGCTTTCAAACAATTTCGCCACTCTGTGCTTGGCGTCGACCAACTTGAAGGAGGAACTGCAACCAAATAAAAACAAGTTCGGTTCACACTCTAAACCCAGCTCTATAACTCCCTTTCTTCAAGTTTAGACCCACCACTGGTGAAATTCCAATGACCTTTGGTTTCTTATGGTCAAACACCAACTTATGAGCGCGCCGAAGTAACAGCAGAGTTTTAGGTCGATCATTTAGAATGACATCCGCATACAAATATTTTTCACTTCAAAGCCGCATTTTTAAATTCGACTTCGAACGATATTTGATAGTAATGCTGATCTCACGTAAAAAAATCTGTTGAAAATCTGGTTAAATTTATTTGGAGGATTCTTCTGTCCGTAAGTTATGTTTATCAATTGATTTTTTTCAGGCTTTTTTTTTTGGCTAAATTGCACTAAATAAGTTTTCCCGTTCCCATCTGAGAATATACGACTCGTATTTGTGTATTTCAACTGTACGAAGTCTTTCCAGCAAGATGTGTCTGGTTTTAAAAAAAAAGAACATTGCGGCAGTTGGCGAGAGACACCTCTGGGGGAAAAAAAAAAATCATAAATTAGCGGTCATCACTGCGTAACACGCTGGTGTTCATTTTCATCGTGTCAATATCAATTCCGAAATCGAGCACTGGGGGGGTGGAGAAATTCTATCCCTCAATATTCGTATTATGTCTAGGCTGAATACTGAACACCCAGCCTCCCACACAGTTGAAGAAATAAGGAAAGGGCTGCTCGCATCATCATTGGCGATATTCGATTAAAAATGCGCTCACGAGTGACCGCATTTAACCTTTCGCCGTCCTTTTGTGGAATAAACTCCAGCTTAAAGGAAGACATCGCTGTGCACCTGCGGTTGTTTCAGCCTCGTGTAAATGGTCGACGATACAAGTAAACAGGAATGTCGCGTTTGATTCTTCTCATCCCCCCCCCCCCCCCATCATTGAAACGAAGTGTTTATAAGTATGGAAGTGGCCACGTGTTTCTCCGCTGCCGCTGCATCTACGGCGTTTTTCCAACTGACTGCTCGCCATTGTGCACCGGTGATCGCACAATTGGCGTGTTTTGATAGGGGGCTGCCGAGCAGACCATCTCGGTCGTATTCATAACGGCCTCATCTGAGGTCCTGCACGAAATCCACGAATTCTCCGCAGCTGCGTGTGATGTCTTTATTCATCATGTGACCTCTTTCCAAGTGACCTCTCGTTCGCAGAATGGGCCCTTTTTGTCTCGATACCCTTTGCGTGAGAGCAGCACGCGCCTCTCCCCGCGTTGTTGTTCACGCTCATGTGGCGCTTCTCCGCTAAGCCTTTTGCAGGAAATGCAAATGATCGGTGGGTGGGCGGCATTAACAAAAGCGGCCACGTGCCTACCTGTTTACTAGATGCCAGCCAAGAGTCAAGGTGCGAAATCGACGCATACAAAGGGGGGGGGGGCGAAGAATTGCTTGCAAGCAGCTTTTCCACTGTGTCTTTGCAGAATACAAAGACTTCCATGTAAGTTATCCTGCTGGTTATTCAAGCGACGTTTCCTGCTCAAGAATTAACGGCAGCTCTTTGAGGTAAATCGAAATCGAGTTAAAAGCAACATTTTTTCTCCTCATTTCTTCGTTCTTGCGTGCGAATGCCTTCAAAGATGGATGAAATAATCTTAAAGCGATAACAACTAAATAAAGCGAAATTGTAATATTAAGGAGAGTTGCAATAAATCCATGCCAAAACGATGCCAATACCTTGGGTTCATTAAACAAGGGCTGAAAGAGAAGATTCGAAGTCACTTACGGATTTTCGACTTAAAATAGAAATCAGCAATGCTGTTATGACGCGGCGATGATCAACAAAAGCATTGAAATATGCAGGTTTTAAATAATTTCTTCTTTCTCTCCGATCATTTGTAAAACGAAATGAAGCACAAAAGGAACCATACAAGGAGGTCTGTTCGGCTACTTTAATACTCCTCCAACTAACGTTCACACACAGCATCTTAAACTGTTGTTACAATACAGTAACTAAACCGTAATGTCTATGAATAGGTAAATAACATCGAATTGTTAAAAACCCTCATAAAAACAAATACGTATTTCGTAAATATGATCAGCAATTGGTGTTTTACGTCGACTTGTGTGTTTTCTGAATACAAAATGCGTTCTAATTATAAGCAGCAAGTGAAATTTAGAGGATCCGCTTATAATTGAAGTAATTTTTCCGTAAGACACGTGAGTATTTACTGCACTGCTTCGTTTTCAAGATGAAGCAATACTGTTCGGAATCAGATCACCGACAAGGAATGCACTCGATGACGCAAATCGTTTATTTTCCACTGAGGCAGAAGAAGTCTGAAGGGAATCGTTTACATAATTTGGACTGGAAGCGAAGGAATGCTGACAGTTGTTCATATGTTAAGGGGCGATGTGGTCGAGAAAGTTCTCCAGCAGCTAATCACACATTGTGCACCCCAAACCTAACAAATCCCGAATATACATATGCCCCTGGTTAATTCTCAGCTCAACAGGCGAGACAAAAATCACGTTCATCGGACTGACACTCACTCCTAGTTTTTCTGTCACAGACATCATTTCTGTAGGATCATCGGCTTCCAGAACAAATAGCATCCTTTTCTTCTCTCAAAGATGTTAATTTTCATCCATCTAGCTACTAACATAAACCGCCCAATCTTGGAATTGCTCTTACTTTTGGGTGGCGCACCTAATATTTCTCACAAAATGACCGATGCTCTTCAAAAGTCGAGCAACCGTGTTAATCGATGATCTCCCTCCCCTCTTCGGTCATCGTCCCACAAACGGTCAGCAATCTGGCAACCAACCGTCTCCCATGAACTGTTAATAACACGAGCAACGATTTCCCGACATCCTTTTACAGTGGAAATACTAACTCAAGAAACCTCATATTCCAATTCAACTTTCATTCCATCCAGCTCGTTCTGTAGAGCAGCCTTTACCATAAGGCCTAGTGTATAAGGGGCCCATATTTACAACCCCATTGCTCGAAGCATAAATTAAATAATTACTTTTCTCTTGCCCACACACAGCACTGATTTTTATAGGCTTCGTGACGTACGGTGTGTCGGAGTGACATTAAAAAATGCGTTATTAAGGAAGTAAATCAATACTAAGAAAGTTAGAAATGGGTTTTATGAGAAGAAAATCCGCGTTCTCGGAGGAAACCAATCCCGAATTACTTAGTGAAGTGTGTATGTGTGGCCGATGCAGAACTGCACAATGTGGAGTAGTGCACTGTATTTAAAATGGAGACCTCCACTTTATTCTTCGAGATGCCAAATATACTCATTAGTTACGTCTTATATGTATCATCGTATAAGGAATCCCGGTGTGACACCTCGTCTTCTTAGCGAGAGAAGAACCAATTTATTTATTTGTATGGAGTTTCTTCCGTTTTCTTCCACGTCCCTATTAGGGCGAGTTGAGCCCCCTCATGGGGGGGTAAGTATTTATGACTGTAGATCCGTGTGTGTGTGTTCATTGGACCAGTTTGCCTGCTTGCGGGATGAAAAACCCCAGATAAATTGGGGAGAAAAACCCTGCTGTCCACGCCCAAGACTTGGCTATGGCTGGGGAAGATTCTTAAGCTCCTCACGTCGTCGACGAGAATCGAACCTCGGACACTCCTTCCTAGGCATATGGTTGCGAAGCGCAAAGCCACTAGGCTAACCGCGCGGACCAGAACAACCAATGAAACTAGTTTACGCTGTTTCTCCATTTTCATGAAGGTTTTTGGTTGCCAAGTATGATGCAGAATAACATTTTAACAGCCCTGAAAATAGCATAAGAAAATTTTCCACTGCTGCGCTATGTAAACGTGCTTGAACCTCTTAAAAATCCCCGGTTCTCAAAACAAGAAAAAATTTGTCTTTTTTCTACAGGAAAAAAACAAATAAAGGGGGACCGGGGATATTAGAAACACGTTAAACATTAGAATGTAACGAGTGATATTTCTCTAGTTGGTCAGTTCTGAGGAATGACGCCTCAGCATCTTATTTTCGACAGTCAGCTTGCATCAAAATGGAACCGCTTTATGAAAATTAGTGTTTGGGATCGTTACAAAATTTTTGTTTCAACTTTGGCTTAATTTCTGATTATTACCAAAGGAACGATGTTGTGAAACATTAGATTCTCAATAAACCACTAAAAGCTGATTACTTTGCCACCTGGTGGATGAAAACAAAACTTACTGTTGGCACGGAAAGAGAAAATCACCTCCATTATGTCACAACCCTCTGAAACCAACCTGTTTTTCATCATGTATAAAGGTACTGTACATTTTACACGGATAAATCAGCACTCAGTCATGCGTTTTTGTTCTCGTGTTGATTTCGCTGAGAAGTAACAACAATAATCGTCGCAAAAGATAGAACGGGGAACCATTTTTCCCACATATTGGACGATCGTGACCCTCGCTTTTCAGCACTCGAAAATCATTTCATGTGGTTTTTAATATAATTACAAAATATCTGAATCGAATCTTCATGACAGCGTTCATTGGCCAGGATGGTATAAGAATGGGTTTTTAGGGTTTGTCGTCCCCCCCCCACCTCTTAAAAATAAAATGCAAGTTTGACTTTACTCTTGAAAATTTCCACCCGAGTTTGGTTATCTAACTGATACGTTTCGTTTAAACCAGAAGGTGAAACAGAAAATAATTAATCCCATCGCTGAAATTAAAATAAACACAAATCAGATGGTCGTAATTCATTTGAATGCTTAAACTGAACGTGCTTTTTCCTAAAATCTCTATTTCCTAAATTAAATCGAAGAAATACAAAAAGCTCTAACAGTAATGAAAATAGAAATAGCGGTACTTTCAGAAACAAAAATCAAAAGGCTCTACAGAGCTTCAAGACTACAGTTTAATACACAGCGGAGTACGCAACGAAAAACGAGCAGCTGCAGTTACAGCCATCATGATCAGCAATAAATGGAAAGACAAAATTGAATCACCTAACTGGAAAGACAAAATTGAATCACCTAACTGGAAAGAATAATAACGACTAGACTTAAATTAAGTAAGAAATTTATGACAATCATAGGAATATATGCACCCGAAGAAGGAAAAAAAATCTGAAACAGGAGATTTCTATAAAAACCTCCAAAACGTAATTCAGAACACAAATAAACAAGATTACTTAATTATTGCAGCGATTTCAATGCTAGAATTGGAACAAATACATTTAAAGATTTAATAGGTAATCAAGGAGAAAACACCATAAATATCAGAAGAGAACGCAGGGAATTTGTGGCCTGTAATGGTTCGAAAATCACCAACAGCTTCTTTAAACATAAAGATATACGTGGGAAGCCAGAGGAAATAAAAGCATCATTGACTACAAAATAGTGAGTGAAAAACTAAAGACGTTGGTAAGAAATTGCAGAGTATACAGAGGATGCAATATTGACTCAGACCACCATTTATTAATCAGTACTATTAAGATCCCGAACCAGAGGAATAGAAACAATACAAGAACACAAAAACAAAAGCAGGCAATTTAAGATCGAAATGTTACAGCAAGATAGTATTATCAGAAAACTATATCAAAGAAGACTTAAAAATCATACAAAGAAAATAAATGAAGATTAGAAAATGAATGGCAAAACATTAAACAAATAGCAAAACAAGCAGCATATGAAGCCATAGGAACAAAACTGCGAAGAAAAAGGAAAGGACTCAGAACCTGGAACCCAGAAATAGAATCTTTAATAAGAAAGAAAAAATAAATGTCCTTTAAGTGATTAAACGACAGAACCATAGTAAATGGAATAGAATATAAAAGAATCAGAGCAATACCAAGAAGAGAAACCAGGGAAATCAGGACACAAAACTGGGAAAAATTTGTATCAAGATTGGAGCATGACATAAATGGACCTCAACTAAAGAGATATAAAATCATAAGAAAATGACTCGAGAATCAAAGGATAATCTACAATTAGAAGGCCCCTTCACAAAAGAATGGACCAATCACTACACCCAGCTTCTAAACACTAATAATCAAATTGAAATAAGACAAGTAATAAGTGAAGGGGAAAAAATGAACCAATACAGTTAAATGATCGAAAGAAAATATTGGAAAAACTAAAAAATAGAAAACGATACAGGAGAAGATGAAATAAATTGAGAACTATACAAATAGAGCTCTAAACCATTTCAAGTATGATTAATTAAATTCCTAAACAGAACATGGGAAGAAGGAAACATCCCACAAGAATGGAAGACAGCAATAGTCATAAACATATTCAAAAAAGAAAACAAAGGATCGGAAACTACAGAGGAATATCTTCATTAAATAATGCTATAAAATATATCTAGATATAATTAAAAGCAAATTAAGAGCATGGGCCGAGGAAATTACTGGAGAAGAACAATGCGGCTTTAGGAAAGGAAGATCCTGCACAGATCCCACATTTACACTCAAACAAATTATAGAAAAAAGAAGAGAATTTAATCTGCCAACGTATATGGCCTTCCTAGATTATGGGAAAGCATACGATCAAATCAACAGAACAAACTTAATCAATATACTCTATGAATGGAAAGCTCCACCTCAAACCAGTAGAGGTCTCATTCAAGAAAGTGGATTATCACCAATACTCTTCAATATATATATATATATATATATATATATATATATATATATATATATAGAGAGAGAGAGAGAGAGAGAGAGAGAGGGAAAAATTTCAAGGGAGCAGAGGAAAAACAAAATCATAGGAATTAAAATAGGAAATAGAGAATTATTTCGTATTTTAATTTTCTATAGCATTTATAGGTAAAGAAATTAAAAGATGCAAACTAGTCCACAAAAAATCCACAACAAATAGCCCCCAATGGGGAAATCGACATTACATATAAAAAGCAAAAATTCCTGGCAGTCAGTGGAACTATGAACAGACACTTCAGTAAACAGATATCTAGAACAACCCAAATAAAACTACATAAAATAATAGCCGAACCAATCTTGAAATATGGAAGTGAAACATGGACTTGGGGAGAAAGAGATAAAAGAAAGTGGAAGCTGCAGAAATGAAGTTCCTAAGACCGCTTGCAGGCTATAAAAGAATAGACAAGATAAGAAATAAGAAAACAGTTGTTCATAATTAATAACAGAAGTCATCACAAACTGTAGAAAGAACTGAAAAAAAAAACACGTAGAAAGAATGAATGAGGAAAAAAAACGTGTTTTTTTTCCTCCAAAGTTATCAGTATCAGTTGGAGGTGACATCACTAAAAGATATCTGCAAAAGATGAGCTCGCTCATCTCCACTAGCCTGAGCAGACATCTTCTGAAGGAGATGGGGGAGAAGAGGGGGGGTTATGGGGATGGGGTAGGGGAGCATTGCAGGGAATACCCCTGTCACACTCCTCTTGACTACCCTTTCACTTCCAGCACCTCATGCTGTTTTTTTCCCCATTCCAACAATTTCGGACATATGAGTGAGAGAACTAGTCACATGGTCTAACATCAAAAACACTTTTTGAGGTTAAATACTTAACATAATAAGGACAAATAATATAGAATACCTTTCGAGCTACAGAGATAAGGTTTGCCCAATGATGTCACAAAGTAAGATAATCTCACATCAACATCATATCCAACAACATGTAGAAACATGTCCGTGAATCATATGCACAAAAGTTTCATTTTGGAAGGAACGGTCAGGGTTAAGGGTCAGGTAAACAGTACTATAAAGAAAAACAAATGAGCCGAGTGCCTTTTCAGTTATGGTAATTCATCCAATGAAGCTATCATATTGTGTTGTGGTGTTTTTGTGTCCAGTAAAGTAAAGTAACATAATGGGTGAGCCACAAAAGTCTGAAAATTTTCTTTCTTCAGGAAAATAGCACAAGACAAAACTCTTCACATAGCTCTAAAAGGATGGAAACCGATTATTATTTTAGAAGACACATACATTGTGATGTATTTATTCAGGACCACTTGGGAAAAGTTATGCAGGAAGTGCTCTGATATCCTTGGCTACTTGCAAAGAAGAGATGACTAGGAAATGGACCTCGGTGAATGGTATATTCTGAAATGCCAAGATAGGGAACTAATACTTGATGATACAGGAGCTGGTGGATGTAAAGTTTTTTCTATTAGTTGTGAAGAAGCTGAGAGATTTTCACCAAAAATGTACGACATTGATAATCATTTACTATTTTTGGAAACTGAATTACCAGCTATTCGTATCATGAGGAAAATTATCGCTAATCATTTAAATTCATCAATGATAAAATTAGACTTTTAAGATTTTATCCAATTTGATAAAAATTCTTTATTTTGGGACATTTACAAACATTTTACGAAAACTGTTTGTGTATATTTGTTGACAAAAGAATACACAGAAAGTTTAGGGAGGCACGGTGTCATTTCCAGACTGACACAATATCAAATGTATGGAGCTGTGCTTAATGGTACCCGCTTTAAAAACTCTTTTGCGTGACCAGCTATTTTGATGTAATGTAACCAAGAAACAGTGAGTAACAAAAATTTTCTTTATTGAATTCTTTGGAAATTGTTAAGAGTGTAAACTAAACATTGTGAAATATTTTTTTAGGTAATTACATGTTTTTCGAATTTTTCTCAGTGAATATACTTGAAAATAGTATTTCAGCAAAATAAAAATATGCATTTGTAAACTTAAATGAACAAAGATGTGTACTTTTGTGGGTGTGGTTTTCCACGGTGAATTTTTTACTCAGTTATTCTGATTTGATATTTAAATCCACAACTTTATGCCTTAATGCAATTCTGTTTAATTGTTGTAAAAAAATCACTACTGTGAAATTAATGCCAGGAATGGGGGGGAAAGTGGTGAAAACTTATATCCATGTGATTAATTATTTTAGAAATTGTCTAATGCTACCTATTAACATTATTTGAGTTATCTGAAAACAATTCGTTCACATAATCAAAAATCCGAACTGTTAGAATTTGGTGGTTTTACAAAGAGACAGCAGATAATTTAACCCCAAAACGTGACTTAAACTCTTAAAGTCGAGTATAGAAAAAAATTGTACTCTCCAGATAACACAAATACAAATTCTACCTTTCCCCACGCAAAGTAAGATAAAAACACACCAACAGTATATCCAGCAGCATGTGAAAACATGTCATTAAGTCATGTGCGCAAGAGGTTCATTTTTGAAGGAATGGTCAGGGTAGGGAATGGTAAGGGTAAACAGTACTATAAGAAAAAACCATAGAGTCGAGTGACTTTGGAATTAAGGTAATCGTTCATCCACTGCAGCTGCTGTTTTGGTGTTGTGGTGTTTTGTGTCTGATAATGTAAAAATAATGGGTGAGCCACAAAATTCTTTGAAAGTCTCTTTGTGAAAAGTTCTAATTGTTTAGAATTTTGTAACAGAAAGTTAATATAAAATATAAGATCAGAGCTAATAATCAG
This sequence comes from Typopeltis vanoorti, assembly GCF_054136105.1. NCBI lineage: Eukaryota > Metazoa > Arthropoda > Arachnida > Uropygi > Thelyphonidae > Typopeltis > Typopeltis vanoorti. The sequence continues at coordinate 145,824,342 of NC_143556.1, forward strand.
TGAAATAATAATAATACTATTTATTTGTGGTGCCATATGAAGTAATGTAAAAGAATGAAGGAAAACGAATATGAAAAATCGACAGTGGGCGAAAAATACGAATTTTCAGTTATCATTGGTATAATTGATTGTCAATTTCTTTTCAATAAGACTTCAAATTTATTTCCTAAAGAAATGTGTATTTCTGATGGAATTATTGTAAGATATGCATTGACAAAGTCACCTTGTAGTTGGAAAGAATTACCTGAAAGAGTTAAAAAAACAGAATTCTTGGTTAATAAAATATAACCATCAGCTGAAGTGGGAAATTGGTTCACTATCTCTGGACAAACTAAGAAATTGCATAATAGATTCAACATGCAAATATCAAATATTGCTCGCTAAAGGAAGAGAAAAATCAAAAACATTAACAAGGTTAATAGGGAGGCCTGTTCTTGATTTAAATGAAATTGGATGCCCAAAACGTGAAAACATAACATGTAGTTTTAAATGCTTTTGGAAACATAGCAAACGTTTCTGTGCTTTTAATAATGCTCAAAAATATATGTGTTGGTTTCAAAAAAATAAAAATGTGATCCTTAATTCACTACAATAAAAATTCCCAACAATTACAAATGAAGAAACTTTCAGATGAGAGTCACATTGTCAAAAACCACATGATGGCAATTCCGCAACCATGGGAAGAATCTTTGAATAAAGGTTCTTCCCAAAAAATAAGATTGTATTTTTCACTTTATTTATTTTCTGTATGTTAGATTCAGTAAATAATATTGTCCATTTGTAAATAATATTTCACTCAAATAAAATATGTAAATTAAAATGAACAAAAGGGTATCATTGATGTGTTATGCAATTTTAAGTAAGACCATGTATACAGGGTGTCCCAAAATCCACGCAAGAAGTAATTTTGATAGAAAACACAGGTTTTTAATTAAAAATTGTAATTTCTTATTGATTCATAAAGTATACAGTATAGGGTTATGCATGGAATAGCATATCGGGTAAATGGCCTCCATGGCTTTGCTGGCACATACGCACTCTTTTGTCGAAATTTTCCATGACCGTTTTGCATAAATGTGGCTGAATTTCGTTGATACAGCGCTCAATTTCCTCCTTCAAGGCGTGGGTCGTCGTGGGCTTGTTGTCATAAACCTTAGACTTCAAAAAACCCCAAAGAAAAAAGTCCAACGGCGTTAAGCACACGATCTGGGCGGCCAATTCTGATCACCAAAACGGGAAATTACACGACCAGGAAATGACTCGTGCAGTAACTGAATTGTTTCTCGGGCTGTATGGCATGTGGCACCGTCTTGTTGAAACCACATGTCGTCCACATCCATATCTTGCAATTTAGGCACAAAAAACTGGATTATCATGTCGTGATAGCGAGCACCATTAACTGTTATTGCCTTACCAGCCGCTTTTTCGAAGAAGAATGGACCGATGATGCCTCCAGCCCAAAATCCGCACCAAACAGTGACACGTTGTGGATGCATTTTTTTTTTCAATAATCACTCGTGGATTTTCTGAACCCCAAATGCAACAATTTTGTCGATTAACGAAGCCATCAAGATGAAAATGGGCCTCATCGCTGAAGATGATTTTGGTCGAAAAATAAGCATCCACTTGTTGTTGTTCCATAATCCATTCAACGAACTCTCTTCGCTGTGTGTGTGGTCAGTAGGCTTCGGTTCTTGAGTCAATTGAACTTTGTAAGTATAAAGATGCAAATCTTTCATGAGAATACGCTGTAGAGAGCTTTTCGAAATGCCCAATTCAAGACCACGGTGCCGAATTGATGTTCCTGGACTCTCAGCAACACTCTCACGAACTGCTTCGATGTTTTCTGTTGAACGACTTGTTGAAGGAAGGCCAGAGTGTATAAGATCACTAATTGATCCAGTTTCCTTGAATTTTTTAATTAATCTTTTCACAGTTGATGAAGTTAAATCACTATTCCGTCCATATTTTGCACGAAAATTGCGAACTGTAGCTGCCAAACCTTCATTATTTTTAAAATATTGCTCAACAATGAAAATGCGTTGTTCTTTCGTGTAACGCTCCATTTTTAATAACCCTGAACTGTCAGCTGTCACGCTGTCTTTTTTTTCTCGTTGGCAACACTTTACCGCACAAATGGTGCTAAATTTAAATCTTGCGTGAATTTTGGGACACCCTGTATATATATATTCTGATCATTCATTTTTACTCGGTAGAAAATATTATAAATTATTTTAAATGACTGATACCGAGAGATAAAGAGATGATATGGTTTATTTAAAAAGATTTTACTAGTTTCGTTGAACGGATCAACTTCTTCAGGTATCGAAATAAAAGTTGACTACGTGCTGTCACGAGTGCGCCAGTAATGAACAGAGGCAATGTGTGCATCACATAGCTTGGCGCACTTGTGACAGCACGAAGTCGACTTTTATTTGGAACTCAAGCACGCATTACTGTTTTCAAAATGTACTACTGTTTTTTTTTTTGGACTAGTACTGTTAATGCAATTTTTAAGTCTCTGTTATTTTTTGTACATTTCTTTGATTTCGATACCTGAAGAAGTTGATCCATTCAACGAAACGAAACCAGTAAAATCTTTTTAAATAAACCATGTCATCTCTTTATCTCTTGGTATCAGTCATTTAAAATAATTCACACACACACACACACACACACACTGTCTTACTTGAATTATTTTTTTTTCTTGTGAAATTTCTTGCCACAAACTAACCAGAGACTTTTCTTTCTTTCTTTTTTTTTTTTTTTTTTGGAAAACCATTCAGTGAATTAAAAGTCTTATTTGTTCATGCAAGCCCTCAAATATTTCAAGAAACTGTGTCAACTCTTGCAAGCAAAAGGAATCGGGTATTAAATTAATAGCTAGAATTTTGATGGAGAAGATTTCACCTGAAAAGTGACAAATTGTTACTATATCTGTAGTTACTTCCACCAGACTAGAAAAAAACAATCGTACTGAAAGTACGACTGTTAGAATTTGGTTAAAATACAGAGTTATTTAAAATATTTAAATAAGAGTTATTTAAAATATAGAATTATGTAAAATACAGAGAGAAAGTAGATAGTTAAACCCATCACGTTTCCCAAACTCTTTAAAAAAAAAGTTTGGTTTAGAAAAAAACAAACACAGATGTGTAGCTAATAATGAAATTGTGTCTTTGGATTCTAAAAGAACACGCTGACGGAGATTTCAAAACCTTGTTTGTCTCAATATTCGTTACTTAACTTGCTAATGCTAAAGAAAAATAAATAAACAAAATTAATTTCAGTTACAGGAATAGATTAAGAGCACAAGGAATCGAAGGTAAAAAAATTAATAGTCAGAGAAGGACAATCAGTTATTTATTGCTCAGTTATTCTGGCTAGAAAAATGTAGTTAACTGATTTTTAAAGTAAAATAGAGAAAAAAAATACGAGTCTTAATAACAAATCTACCAGAATTCCAAAAACCGGAAGTCGCTAGTAGGCTCAACACTGTGATGTCATTGGGGACAGATAACTTGGGAAAAACATAGCATGAGAACCATACGAAGAAATTAAGGAACAGAAACAAACGGATGGAAATCTAAAGCATGTAGTCAAATAAAATTTCTGGTTATTTACAGAAATATTGTTCTTTCAAATCATGTGTTAGTGTGTGTGTTGTGGATATAAAATTCAACTATTTTGAAATATTAATGATAATTTAAGTAATTTAAATTATCATTAGAATTTCTAGACTACATACAAATGTTGTTGTAATCCATTTAACTGTCCATTTATTTTAATTTATTTTTTAAATGCCATTTAGTTTTTTTTTCTCTTGACTGTAAAGTAAAAAATACCAATAGCCAAACATTTTGTGAAAAAGATAATGTTAATTAGAAAAGTAATGAAGTTTAAGATCTTAAATGTAGACAAATGAAAATATTCGGATGAGTTATGTATATGACAAAAAAAAATGTGTGTGTTTGAGGGGACACAGCATATAATTAAATTATTCTGAAAAAAAAGGAAACGCTGCCGCCAGTTCGACTCTACTCTAAGAATTCCCACAGCCTTAACAGGAAAGAAATACCCCAAAATTTATTGGAAAATTAGTACTGCCATCTATAGACATCCAAAGACAAAACTTGACGGCAATGACGGATGTTTGTCACCCTGGGAAAATTTCAAGATATCTTATCTCAAAAACATCGCCTGCAATTCCATAGGCAAACCAAAACACCATGTGACATCACAGGGAGACATATGTTCCCCCGAAATTTCCAAACACATAACGTCACGATTCCTTATCTCTAAAAAAACCCACAATTCAAATGCGAACCAAACACACCACGTGATGTCCCTGACAGAAGGGTCCACCCCAACGAAATTTCAAACATTATCTTATCATTATCCATCACCCATAATGCCATACACAAACCATTTACAACTCATAACAACACACATCCACGACACGGATGTCGCTTCCCCCATTCACCCTACCCCTATTTTGTTCATAGTGTCCCACCAATCACGCCACGAATCCTTACCGACCCATAATCTTCCTTTTCCATTCAAAACAATAACGTCACTTATTTACAATTAACATCACTTATCTTCATCTGATAACAACAAACATTCACGTCACGATTCCTTATCTTATATTAATCTTGCTTGATCTTGTTCAAAGTGCCCCACCAATCACGACACGAATCCTTATCTCTAATCATCACCCATAATTCCATACGCGAACAAAACACAAGAACTGACGTCCCAGGGAAATTCCAAACTCATGACGTCACACACGATGATGTCATCAGGTGAACCAACACGTCACGATTCCTTATCTTATCTTGATGTTCAGAGTGCATCCCATACTACTCACGCTCACAAATATCGTGGCCACACTGGAATTCGAACCCGCTTCCTTTTGGATGGAGAATGGAGATTACCCTCTTGGAAAATGAAGCCGAGTGTTTCTTTCACCCACGCTCTATTCTTGGGCTCTGGCTGGACTGGTTTTCACTGAAATTCTGTATTTTGAAGATCCCTTGTGACTACGTGTGACATGTGATTAGGTGGCAAAGCCAGCAAGATTCTTGTTTCAATGAGGCAATTTACACAGACAGAAAGAGTCGAAATTATCTATTTGAACACCTCGAGTTCAAGGTGGAAGGAATTAAATAAATCTTGTGGTTTGAAACATTTTAAACTGTGGTTTCATCGGAACACTAACACGATAGAATTAAGCAAAATAAATAAATAAAAAGTAACACAAAAATAATGTTTACGATACAAAAGCCTAAAAGCTAATCGACGTGTCATAAACTCACTGTGACGTTTGACATATTCGTCAGTTTATTTATACTCGACAAAATATATCCTTCTTTTAATCATTTATCCCCCAAGCACACCAAAAAAAAAAAATCTTTCCATGCAATAGTATCTTCGCGAGCAAACTACTCTACTTGTATAAAGAGGCTGCTGGCTTCACATCAAATTCCCTCTGCATCCCGTAATGCACAGAATTTCCCCCCCCCCACCTTCTGAACAATTCTTCATTGCTATGCATTATGGGATGAGTCACTACCGAAACCTGTTTCGACCTTTACTGGGGTGTCCTCGCGGGTCTAGCTGTCATTGATGGAACCTCAAATAAAGGACAAAACCGGTCTCGGTAGTGATTCTTCCCACAATGCACGGCTACAGATCTGTTCAAAAAAGGAGGGAAAGTAGCAGTTTGATGTGAACTCCTTTTAAATACAAGTAGAACAGCCTATTCGCGAAGACAATACACCAACCTAATTTTTTGTTGTTGTTGTTTGCTTATACTTGGATAAAGGATTAAACGAGGAATATAATTTTATGTATGGATAATTTACATTTTCTCAGGGGCTCACATTGGTGAGTATGGGCATGGCAAACCCGAGATACCCAAGCTAGACCTGATCTTACTTCGGAATATACACGTCGTAATATCATATCTGGAGACTGGTCTTCTACTCTTCTTTCCCTCTACTATCTCTTACTTCTTACTCCCCCCCCCCCAGTGCCATTAGAGCAATTCGAGGGGGTGACTCTTTCCTCTCAAACTGTAGTTTCCACTATCTACTAAAAAAGCAAGCCAAGTTATCTTAAGGTGGCAGCCCCACCACTAGGATACCTCTCGCCATGCCTGTCATTTGACATAGGGAAACACATATTACTTTCAAGTCTCAACGAAATCCAAACCGGACAGAAAACATGGGAAACGACCGCAAATTGGAAAAGGTTAAGAAACTTTGAGGAAAAAAACGTGGTGAAATATGCTACGTGGAACATTAGAAGCATAGCACATAAAGAAGAATTAGATAAAATTTTAAATGACGGAAATATAGAAATTGCAGTTCTTACAGAAACAAAAAAAGAAACTTAAAGGAACAAAAGAAACGGCTAACTACAATAACATATACTGTACTGTATGGAGTGGACAAACAAATACATGAAAAAGTTGGTGTAATGATTTGGATCCATAAATCAATTAAAGCAAAAATAACTCATTATACATACTGGAATGAAAGAATATTAGAAGTGCGATTAAAATTAAATAAAGAAAATTTTAACAGTTGTGGGAGTGTATGCCCCTGAAGAAGGAAAAGAAGAAGAAAACGATTATCTTTACAAAGAGTTACAAGGAATATATGAACAATTAAATAAAACAGACCATATAATTACAGTATAGCCGGAGATCTTAATGCCAGAATAGGAATGAAAAAAAGTAACAATAATATACGAAAATTTGGAGAACCAACAGTAAACAAAAATGGAATGCGACTCATTGATTACACAATATATAATAATTTAAAAATAATGAATACATGTTACAAACATAAAAATATACATAAATATATGTGGTGTGCAAGAGGACAAAAATCAATAATCAACTGCTTTATAGCAAATGAAAAAGCAGCAAACTTCCTCTTCCTAGACGTTGAAGTTAGAAGAGAGCTAGAAATTGACACACATCACTATTTAGTGCAGGCAAAACTAAGACTTCCACCAAACTGGTTACAAAATATACAAAAAAAAAACTAGAGAAACAAAATCCAATTACAAAGTAAGACTACTAAATGAGTCACGGATAAGAAATTTATACCAACAGAGGATTAATAGCTACTTAGAAAAAGTACACGAAAATGAAGACATCGAGAAAGAAAGAATGGAATAATATAAAAGAAATTATCGCATCAGCAGCATATGAAAGTCTTAGGAACACACAAAAAATATCATAAAAATAAAAAATTACATATATGGAACGATGAAATAAAAACAATAATTGAAAATAAAAAGATGGTTAAAAAGATGAAATTGAATAAAAAAAAGACGAGCAATAGCCAAAAGAGAGACAGAGAAAGCTGGGAAAAATTTGTATCATATCCACAAAATAAGACCCAGTGCGTACAAAATACTAAAACACATGAATGCAGATATAAAAGAAACTGCAAATATAAATTGCGAAATAGATGTAAAATAATTCTTGGATTACTTTACAGATCTTTGGACGGATAATACTGGCATCAAAAATAATTACACCAGAAACTTACGAAATACCTTAAATGATATGATAACAGTGAAAGGATTAAAGGACAACCTGAATAACATAAAAAAAAAAATATAGCAAATCAGCAGGAGAAGATGGGATAAACTCGAACTGTATAAATTTGCTGGAAAAAAATTTCATCAAAGATCACTAAAATTTTTAAATAAAATATATGCAAATGGACAAATACCAATAGAATGGAATACAAGTATAGTAATACCTATATTTTAAAAAAGGGGATAAAACAAAACCTGCTAACTACAGAGGTATTAGTTTATTAAATATATGGCAGAATAGTTAATGAAAAACTGCAACTAAACAGTGAAAAAATATTATTAGAATGTCAAAATGGATTTAGAAAAGGACGCTCTACAATGGATGCAGCTTTCTGTCTAAAACTACTTATAGAAAATGAAGAGAATTTAATTTCGAAACTCATCGTTTGTTTATAGATTACGAAAAAGCATTTGAAAATCAACAGTATAAAAAGATATATACTGTTTGATATATTACAAAGAATAAATATACCTAATATTTTACTACATGCAATATTAAATATATATATATATATATATATATAAAGATAATAAAATAAATGAAAAGTTGTCTGCAAAATAGTCTATAAACCAAGGAGTAAGACACAGATGCCCTCTGTCTCCAACACTCTTCAATGTTTACATTAATGAAATATTAATCCAGTGGAACAGCCTAAATAATCAAGGTATAGAAATTTCCCAGAATAACAAAATAAATACGCTGTTATTTGCAGATGATCAGGTAATAATATCAGATAAGGAAGACAATTTACAAAGAGCAATATATCTAATTTAAACGTTATAGCAGAACAGTTTGGAATGAAAATTTCTATAGATAAAACTAAATCAACGGCATTTTGTGGACAAACTCCAGTTCGAAGTAAAATAAATTATAATAATAAAATAATAGAACACATAAATACTTCCAGTTATCTCGGATGTGAAATATCATATGAAGGAGAAAAAGACATGAAATTAAAAACTTAAAAATATTTACAGATTATAGGCCTGATAAATAGAACACTCAATCCAAATATAGTACAAAAAGAAACACGCTTGAAAATATTCAATACTTTTAGCAGTGCCCACATTATTATATGGCAGTGAAATTTGGGCAATAAACAAACAAGATGAACAAAGAATAAAAAGAAGTGAAATGCGATTTATGAAAAGAACTGCAAAATACACATAAGACCAAAAAAGGAATGAAGACATTTTAAAAGAACTAAAATCAAAATCAATAGAAGAAAAACTAAAGAATTACAAACAAAAATGGATTGAACATGTAAACCGAATGGCCAACACCCGACATCCGAAACAAATACTGAAATATAAGCCAATTCGAAAGAGGAAGGCAGGGTTAGACCTCAAAAAAGGATATTGGATGGACAATGAGACCGGAACAGACCAATATCGTCTATACCCGTAATTAGTGTTATGATGATGATAATTTACTTTCCAACAAGCTGGGGGTAAAAATTCCTACAAACTCCTTAGTTTGTTTTTTATATTAAATCTGTTATACGCTCGTGACAGTTCTTGAGAAAAGAGTAAAGATATCCGAAACAGAATTTTGTTTATGTGGACAGTGACCAAAGGCTGCGTATGCTGCTGTGCAGTACTTTTCATTAAAAGTAATTTGGAACTAAACCAAAAAATTAAAGCGAAGTTAGGATGGGTTGGAATCGTGGCACAAGCATAAAACTGGCACAATCGATGCTAGGATGCCAGTGTTGTGTGTTTATTATATGTGCTCGCTATGCTATTCTGTAATGTGCTGGCACGTTTTAGTTGATGTTCGTCATGAGACTATCAAACTTGACTTCAAGAGAAAAGACGGGACTCGAACCCATGTCTTTTAACATACAGATTTAGTTTCACTGTCATTACAAGAGAAGCAACTGAAGGCCGTGCACGATGGCTGATGATGAACGTATATTTTATAACCCGTTTCACAGGGGTGAACTGCTTTTCCATCTCTTTCCTGCCATCTGGTGAGGGATTCGAATCAGGATATTTCCAACCGAAAAGCAAATGCTGCGTCGTTTTCGGGACCAAATGTCACGATTCACGGAGGATGAGTGCGAGGCGACAACCACCGTGGGGATTTCTAACTCTACACTTCCCTCTCACTGTAATAGAGTCGTTATGCAGAACTAAAGTAGAATGGCATTTACAAGCAATCAGGAAAACATTTGAGCTTTGCGGGTTAGCCAAGAACAGTGTTTTTTAATGAGCAAATATGAAACGTACTTTAATGAGCTCAGAAATTCCACGTGACCACCATCAGTCTTTGAATGCTACTTTCTGCACCGATCCTTCTCTTCTAACCATCTTGAATAGCCTTTCTTGGTGGTTTCTAAAAGGACTCTTTCAGAGAGCGAGAGAACAGCAAAATCTCTATGAAAAAACACCATCAAATCAGCTTAGTGTTACCCTGATCGGGTGTCTTACAAGTGGATGCCTGTTTCCAATGTACATGACAGGGGAAAAAGTTCAAGCTTGTTTTTCTTACGACGGACAGCATGATTGGATCGATCCACGGATAAAAATTTTGAAAACCAGCTGAAGATATTTTCTGAGCTTCTGGTGCGTGTGTTTAGAAGTGGGGAAAGCAGATTTCCGCCACGCGTGCCGTAAAGTTCCGACCTCTGACATATAGCCGGTGTAGTGGATGAGTGGGAGGGGTTACCTCGTCTTAATAGGGAAATAAGACTGCAGCATTCTCCCTGCCAGCGTCTGTAATGGTCTCTGTTAGCTGTGCATTAGCGAGGTTTATCCATTTCGATTTACCGATTCGTGTGACAGAAAAGTCGGCCGTCTCTGCCCTACAGATTCTTTATATTCTCCGTGCATTTGCCAGCTTTTACGAGATGTGCAGTGATCGATGCAAATATTTCCCCTGCAGCTTCCGCCACTTGTCCTCGGGATCGTCAGAAACGGGAACGTCGTATTCTTGATCCTCGCTGTTACTAAGCAACACCACAACATCAGTTTCTCAGTCGCTTCGCTTTCTCTGGGTATTTCCCATATCACATAAATCTTCTAAATTCTTCCATTAGGGAAACAAATCGGAGAACAAGAGGTTATAAAATCTCCCCTAAAACAAAAGTGTTATCCTTGCGAGCGTTTTAGTGGCTCTCTCGGCCCAAGAAATGGCGGGGAGGCATCAAGTTTTTGCATGGTGTTTGCACACGTTGATCCCTAGTAAAAGTTTCATGAGAACACATTTAGCGGCATCATTTACGGCCGCCGTACCGCCATCATCATATCTTCCATCATCCTCGAGCCAGCACATAGTTAATGTGAGGGCACAGTCCATTAAAGTCCGCCAGCAAGTGAGGCGCTATTAAAATTCTGGAAATTACAGCCGCCCCAATTTTCTGCCCTTCTGGAAGCCATTACCGCCCTTCATGGTCTACGAGGGGGCTTCGGAGGGGATCTTGCATACCTGACGTCAACTTCTTCCTTAACACTCTTTCCGTCATTTGTTTTCTAAACAAAACGGTGTTCGATGTAATCTGCATCATTTTCGGCGCGTTATTTTCATTAAGATTGTCTTAAACAGCACTTCGGTAACACGTGCCCATCAGACGTTCGATTTGCTTTGTCTTTTTTTTTAAGTCAGTGAATTTATTCCTCACGAACACATTTTATGATCCTCGAGGAGATCGGACTTTAATATAAATTCCATTCGGAGGGTTTCATTAAAGTTCCTACGGGAACCTCCTCACGGTGAAATCAGTATGCAACCCCAGACTTGGGGGTTTCTGATTCTCTTTTACTGCGGAGGCGAAGCAAAAATTCTGGGCAGACATTAGCTGCCTTTCACTGATGAAAATGGCAGAACCGCGAGATGAGCAGTAACTATTTCTTAACTTCAACAGCGAAAGCGTGCACGTGACTTTTCAACCGTAGTTGTTCTGCATCCCTTCTGATAAAATGACTAAAAACTCCAAGGAGTTAGTGTAATAACTTCAAGACTATTCAAACATTGTTCCCATAATATTATGCGATATCTTGAAAAAAAATTTTTCGAAAAATTATAATGTAAGATTGCTCTGATTATCATCTTATGCTCTGATTCAGTTATTTCTTTTAGAATCGGCGACCCAATTAAGCAGATGGTTTTGTTGTGAAGTCGGGTTAATTCTCCCTCCCGTGCAAATGCATGACAGTCCATGAAATAAATGAGCACTTGGCCAACATGAAGGTTGTTTCTTGTGGCCAAACATTATTATAATGAAGACTGTAATGTCTTTACACTCCCCCCCCCCCCATTCCTAACATTCAAGGGGCATTTTGCTTTGTTTTTCGGAATTGCAGACGAAGAAACTGTGGATGTTAATTCCAGTATTAAGTCTGTTAATTGTGTGTGGGGGGGGTTTCTTTGGCCTTTTATCTGTTTTTGCCGGTTTCCACTAAGGGAATCCCCGCAATCTCCGAATGAGCACTTGGTTCACTCTCAATTGAATTTAAAAAAGGTCCTTCGCATTCCGGACGGAATTCGAAACCTAGGTCTTTCAAAAAAAAAAAAAAGGAGGGGGGGGGGGGTGACGGGAGCAAATGCCATTCTTGCATCTGCGCAACGTTCAGAGAAATTACCACGAGGAATTCAGGCTTCCTCATAGTAACTCTGCTCATTCGTCCTTCTGATGTGTAGTCAGCGCGTTAGAAGAGTTGAGCTTCCTTCGTAATCGCCTTACTTTCTGAGAGTAGCATCACAGCAGAATTTGAGCATCATTGTGTCGATTATCAAATCCCCTCGAGCAATTCTGAAAACAGTCTTAGAGAAGTCTTGGATTCATGTGACAAAAATAATATCGTGCGATGTACTGAGATGTTCTCCGAGATAAAGTGGAGGACACGCGTGCAAATGAACGTCATTCAACTCCTTCGAACAGATGAAGGTTTCATCTCCTGTCCACACCTCCGAATGCCACACGGATGTTTCATCATCTCGCTAGAGTAAGATATGTTTGTCCTACTTTTTTGTCTTTTGTTTTATGAGATGAGATTCTCTCTCTCTGTGAGAATTCACATGGAGAGAATCTCATCTCCTTTCGAACAATCTCAGTAACCTTCTCCATGGATGCAGTTGTTCGATCACATCAAGAGCATAAGCTTTGTTGAAAATATCTATCTCCATCAAGAAACGGTGTTTGGTTCATAACATGTCACGACCCACACAATCTTTCTTTCATGAATTTGATAGTGGAAGAGGAACTCTCACTCGAGAATGTTAGCGGACATAAAAGCCTTAAGAACGAAAGAAAGCATCAGCAGAGCAAATCGTTAATGTAAAGGAGCATCAGTAGCTGCCGGTGAATTTTTAAGTGGGGGTGCTGCCTATACAAAATAAAAACAAGATAATGATTATTTTTCCTAATTATCAACGAATTTATTAATAAATCAATCAAAAGATTTATTTATTAATAAATAGGTTACTAATTAGGAAAAAATTTTTTTTTTTTTTTATTTTGTATGGGCAGCACTCCCACTTAAAATTTTACCGGCCGCCACTGAGGAGCATCGTGTTATAAGTTGGTATAACCTTTCCCATTTTTGTGTGGAACAAACAAAAATCACTTCTTTGCTCGTTTGAGTAATGAAGCGATTTGCCGTAAGTTTAGCAGAAATGGACGGCATAATGAATGCGGCATCTGCGGAACTGTGTCCATGTCTGTAGAGGAGAGACAATGACTAAGACTTCTCTAAAGATTCTTGATGCACCACCCCAAAATGCGAGAGCAGCGTTTAAGGTCCGGATTTGAGATTTCTTCATGGTAAGCAACTGATCAGGAGAGAAGTGAATTCTTAAGCAAAAATTGATGCCACGTTTTCCGAAAGTTGAAAATGCTATAAAAGCGATGTGGTTATGCCAAGAAAGAATCAGTCCAAGAAGAGTGACATGAACTTGATTGCTAAGTTATATTTTAAGCTATGAAAAGTAAGTAGTACTTGGGAAGACATCTAAGATGGGAGCAATACGTTGATACTTGAGTGGTAAACACCTATGAGTTTTTTTTTATTTTTTTATTTTTTTTTTTTAATGCAGACTTGCTTCCATGTTGTATGATGAATGCCAGCTAAGCATAACATAGTGTATGGATGATAAAGAGCAGGTTTTAGTTTAGGATGACATCTCTTGAGCAGGGATTTTATCCAGACTGGAAGCCTTTTTTTTTGGTATCCGGTTGTTCAAGATTCTTCCGATGTCTTTCTGGCGGAAGGCTGCAGGAATCATACGATGCGATGTTCTAGGTAAAGGAGGTGATTTGGCTTATCATCTGTAGGATTAGGATGATAAGGGCACCAGGAAGTCAGCCTCATCTTTCAGTGATGTTGAAATGCCATGATGCTCAACTCCCACTGCACATGTAATGATCTTTTTCATTAGTCCTATCAAAGTCAGACTCAGCACTGTTACTGACAGGTTTTAAAGTGTTGCAGACTTGAGTAATAGTCTGTGTCGATGACAGACAGTACTATTTTTATCTCGAGCCACTACCGATAAGCAAAGGTTTTTTTTTTTTTTAACCGCACAGTCCTATCTAATGGAAGACTATGTTTGGAATATAGGGTGAGAATTTTGAACCACTTGAACCAGATTTCAGTGCTTCGGAATCTAGTTCTAGTGGTTTCGACCCAATAGTCGAATTTTGTTTATTTTATTAGAAACTGAAGCATCTCTCAACGTCCTTTCAAAATCGTTCATTATTTTTATGATTTTAAGACGTTTTCTGTTTTAGCATTGCAATATTGGCAACTAAGTCCTTCAGATTCATTTCTAGAAAAGTTTTCCGAGACCTAGTTTGAAACTTTCGTGAATTTCCAAAACACACACAATGATTGTTTACGATATTCAATTTTTGAAAAGGAGCTCCATATGTCCAGAATGGATGCAGAACAAACAAGCATTTCCCTCATTGTAAGAGCGCTTTTAACTAAATTTTGATGACGAAATGAAAGGTTGCCGCCAACCCAGCTTATCTTCCACCAAGAGACAACATCAGTCTATCAACATCATTGCAAAATCATCGACCTTGAGAGAAAGTCAGTTTAATCTTTCCAGGAGAGTTTCAAAACAAAGAAACTGCAAATCCGTTTCCAAAAAGTTACTAACGAAGTTTGGCTCCAGGATCCCCGCTTGCTCAATTTTAACTCTTCTGTGCCTCAACTAGAATATTTAAATATGATCCAATTCATATTGATGGTTCGAAGCTGCCCTACGAACTCTACGTTTCCTGATCCCCCCCCCCCCCCCTTGCTGAACCATTAGTTCAGCAAACGTACTGAGAAATATGCACCGTTCATCTAACAGATATTCATCGCAAGTGCGGCAACACACAATCTCGAGCTGCTTTTATCTTAGCCATCCGATTTGATTCCAAAATAAAGTCAATAAGCTTTTTATAATTTTATAAAAAAAGTATAAACGTTAAGTATTTTTTTCGCATTTTATTGTAAATTATGCTCCACTCACATAAAATATTAACAAGAATATTTTGACTGTACAACATTACGCATCTCTAGTGGAGTATGTCGCACGAAGTCCAACCAAAGCATACGACAATGACAGGATAATTTCGATTTACACGTCATATTTTTGCAGCCGTTTTCTAAGAAAATATTTATAAATAAGGCGCCACTAAAACGTCCCATAATTCTATGGCATCATCCAAGACAGGGAGAAAAAAGATCCCACCGGCTATAAAAGGTGTGTTCAGCCATGCTCGTGGCTGAACAGGAAACACAGCAATGCAACATTACACGAAAATGTTTCGCCAAAACAAATCAAGATAGAGAAATATTTATTAAACCAAAAAAAAAATCATAAAATGGAGCCACCCACAATTAGTTAAAAATCACGTGAATTGCCTTCGCTCGTTTCATTTATACATTTGCATGCTGCACAACTGCCTAAATATTTGCGATTAAGCAACCTGCAGATGACGCGCCATTCTTATCTCTCCATAAACACCTCAACTATGAACGCTGATATCAGAGATTTGGCTTCGCACATCCCTGATAATAAAAATGAGTGTTTGCCACTAATATAATTTCACAAACAATTCTGAGCAATTTTTAATTTAATTTTTTATTAAAATTATTTTAATTACTCTCCTTTCCGCTGAAAGATATCTTATGGCTGATTGACGATAGTCAGGGCCGCGCCGTGCGGTTGTGCCCCGCACAAGGGCGTCTGAAGATGAGGGGCGCCATTTCACCACGGGAAATAATAAAAATATGTATATAAATTTTTATTATTTATATACATATTTTTGCAATAAAAATGAAACTTAAAATTAGTCAAATTATTATGAATTCTTAATAATCTAACAACATTTTTAACTTAATACATCACCAGTTTTATTATAATTTGTTCGAAATGAAACGTTATCAATATTACCACAGATTTTATTTCACAGAGTAAGCATCGACTCAGCGTAAATTATTTAAATAAAAAAATAAAGCAATAAAGCCACTTAAAAATAATATCGAGGAAATTTACCAGGCTCTTTTTGATATTACGGAAGATGAAACTAGAGATATCCGATTCTAGAGTTCAGGCAGACAACTTAATTTCAAAGATTTATTCGTGTAAATTTATTTGTTCTGTTCATGTTTGGTACGAAATTTTAAGTCTCGTAAATGTTGCAAGCAAAATAATGCAGAATCAGACATTGATATAGGAAAAATTACAGAACATCTTAATTATGTTATACAAGAATTAAATACTCGCCGAACAGACTAATATTTTTAAAATATTATTAAACGATCTATTAGCAAACGATCTTAATATTGATCCTATTTTTCCAAACATTCGCAAAAGAACAAAAACAAAAAATGTTTGGTTACGAAGCATCAGGTGAGACAACGCATGATCCTAAACAAAATTTTAAAATAATTTTTTTTCTTCCCGATTTTAGACACGACAATAACTTCAGTCACGGAAATATTCATACTCTTAAAACAACATAGCGAGGACTTTAAAGTTATAAGAGACATTAGCAAATTAAAAGATTGGAGCGAGCGATGAAGATTTAATGAACCATTTTAAAGATTTGCACTTAAAACTGAGAGCCAATCAAGATTCCGACAATCGCGATATTGATGGTATGACTTTATTTGAGGAATTAAAAACTTTGCAATGTTTTATTAAAAAAGAGTCGGCTCCTCAGGATGTTTTAAGTTATATATACGAAAATAAATTAGCCGACACGTTTCCAAATACTGCGATTGTGATGCGTATTTATTTAACATTACCAATATCCGTAGCATCAGAGGAAAGAAGTTTTTCAAAACTGAAACTAATAAAAAACTATTTGCGGTCAATAATGTCTGGAGAGCGGATTCATCAATTATATCAATTGAAAATAATATTATGGATTCATTACACATTAAAGATATTATTAAACATTTTGTGACAGCTAAAGGACGGACGGATAAATACGTAAAATAAATCTACATTTGTCCTAATTGTTATATAGTTAAAAGCATATCTCTAAATTATCTTTGTTATGGAATAATATTTCTTTTTATATTAAAATAAAAGTAATTTTTGTTTATATATATATATATATATATATATATATTTTTTTTTTATTTTTTTATTTTTTTTTTTCATTGAAACTTATTTTATGGGGGCGCTGAAAACGTTTTTCACAAGGGCGCCTCCTACCCACGGCGCGGCACTGACGTAAGAAAGGGTTGCTACTTCGCACGTATTATGATGATGGATTACTGCTAAGGAAACATTGAAAATCGTAGACAAACGCTTATCGAGCCAAACGGAAATAAATAGAAGTGAATCCAAATTGTAATAAAACCAAACGTATTAAAACAAATACTAATAAGTAAATAATTTAATTAAAAAGTACTATCACAACTGTTGAAGTAGCAAAAACGGACCATTGCCTTTACTACACTGAAGAGGAGGGGATCCAAACCTGAAATCAAACGAACACGTGATTTCAGGTTATCTAATAATTAAGCACATTCTTGTTTTAATGACGTCTTAATTACTACATCATACAAAAAAAAAAAAACGTCGCATGTAAAAACGTAAGCCGAGAACGGACGAAGCAATTTTGGTTAGTCCAATCTACAGGCAGCCAATTTACTGACAGTTTTCATGAATGGAATTTCGGTTCTTGATTTTTCGGTACTTAACTCACCTTTCTAAGTATATTTTTAAAATTTTTATAGATAAAATTCAAGAATAATTAGTCGCAATCCTTGCTGTAAAAAATCTACAGCAGTGTCCAGTATTCTCTTTTCATGCATCCTTGCCTACTATTTTAACCTAACTGTGCGGAAATTGTTAGAGGGACCTTAAACAAACCTAAGACGCAACTCTCGAAAATTGGGTAAGTCAAAGCCACATTAGCTTTGCAGATGACGATGTGCTGACTGACTAACAGGCAGACTGCCCCAAACCACCTGATTTACGCAAATATGCATCACTCATTGGGCTGGCAGCCACAGCAGTAAAATTGAAGTCCTAAAGAAGGAAACACCAGGAAAAATAACCACATTCTTGAAGAAGCAAATGATTTTCGGTAATTTGGTTCGTACATCGATGTTCTAATTGACATAATTAAAATAAAGCACAAAGCTTTCAATTCCGCAAAAATCTAATATCTGGAAATCCAATCTCATCATCACAAATACCAAAATTCGTCTGTACCAACAGTCGAGCCACATTTACATAACGGTGGTGCCCAGACATGGAACATCACTACTCAACGAGCGGTTAATATCAATAGCTTTGGGACAACATGCCTTCGAACAATAGTAGGATTTACCTGGCAAGATCACATTCCTAATACTGTCATTCTCGAAAGCCAGCTGAAACAATTCAAAAAAGTCAATGAAATGGTTGGGACACCAACGTGGACGTCTACCTTCACATACGTTGAGTGCTCTCTACAGACCAACCCATGAACACAGAGGAAGACCGAGAAAACAGCAATACAAAAGTCAACTTGATTTCGAAGATGAGGCTCATGAACTATCTGACATTTACCATTGGGCACCAAAGCTGGCTCTCTTTCATCCAATGAGTTTTTGTTATGTGAATATTCCTGTATACTATTTCTCCCTGTTCACACGAAGAAATGAAGACAACTGCATCCCAAATTTCACTGAAAACGATTGAATCGGGCCCCTCTGTCTGAAGAGGTAGGAAAACCTCAAAGCACTTTCCTTTGTTTTAGTTCCATAAGTCTAACTTTTTCCGATTGTCTTAAGCAACATAAGAAACGACTACATTTCAAATATAGTTGAAGGCGGTTGAACAATGAGTAAAGATCGAAGTAACATGCGTAGAAGTCCACCCACTCCCTTCATGCTAGTCAAGTAGATTGAAGTTTCCAGATGAACTAAAGCAATGGATACTTCTCGCCAAATTTGGTAAGACTGAGTCTTGTTAAATACCGAAGTCCAAAATGACCAACTACGATATTCACATTAGAATCGAAGAACTAAACAAAATTAGAAGTAAACAAAATGGGAAAATGTGGAATACAAATTAAAAATAAAAAACTAAGAATAATTGGATATGCTGATGATATAATCTTCATAATCAATTTCCTAATATGTACCCCAAGGGGGGGGGGTTCAGATTACTGATAGCACTACATGATTAAGTTAACATTATTATTAATCTCCTATCAACAATTTTCCTCCAAATCAGTCTATCACTTGTGAGCCAATATGTATCACGGACTGTTGCATATTTTCATATGTAACAGTCCGTGTTTCTAAGATATTTCTGACTGAATCAATCCACCTAGACCCTGGTCTTCCCCTTGATCTTTTCCCTGTCATCTTGTAATCAAACACTTATTTTGCCAACCTTTCTTCACCCATTCTATTTAAGTGGCCATACCACCGTAGATTAGCTCTGCTTATCTACGGTGGTATGGCCTTTCTTCTAATATCCTCATTTTGTTATGATTCTGCCATCGGTCATTCCTCCAATTTTTTCAAGAACCCTCATATCTGCGATCTCTACTCTGATCAAGTGCTTTATTTTTGACCCAACTTTCAGATCCGTAACTTAAAACTGGTTTGAACACCGTCTTGTATAGAGGTAATTTCTCTCGTATTCCATATAAAAGTATTCACCCACAATACCAGCTTTGTTGATTCTGTTGTCTATTTCCATGTTTAATTTACCATCTTCACTAAAAATCGAGCCTAAGGACCTGAAATGTTTCACTTGTTCTATAAGTTCTCCATTCACGATAGAGTTGAAATTTTCAATGTTTCTGCCTACTTTCATAATTTTGGTCTTTTTCTTGCTGATTTGCATGCCAAATATGTTACAGCTGTTATTCGATTTAGTTGAAGAATCCTGGAGACTGATGATTTGAAAGTTGTCATAAAACTTGTCATACCCCTGTTGATTTTTTACATCAAATCATCTTCTACTGTATTTCCTTTAGTTCTGACTGACAACTTAAATACAGACTATGTATTGCTCTGTATAGTCTGCATTTAAGTTGTCAGTCATCAGTTGGATGACTGACAACTTAAATACAGGAATTCCTTTTTTCCTTAAAAAAAGAAAATACAGGAAGATGGTCTGATGGAAAATCAGGGGTAAGATAAGGATGCTCATTATCTCCACTCTTATTCATCATCTATATGGATCACATTATGAAAGAAAGTGGCATCAAGCCTGATATTAGAATCGGAGATATCTAACTTGGCTCTTTACTTTATGCGGAGCCGGAGCCTCCGTAGCTCAGTCGGTATTGACGAAGCCCTTTGGTCGGAAAGACCTGGGTCCGATTCCGGTCCATGACATGAGGAACCTTTATCTGGTCTCCTTCAACTAAACGTGAGTTAGTCGGTCTCGTACGGAGGTAAAGGGTTTTTCGTCCCTCAGAACAGACAAACCAGCCCGTGAACACACACGGATTTACAGTCATAAATACATTCCTAATCCCTCGTTAGGACGGCTCAACCAGTCCTAGGGACGGATGAGGAACCCCATACGAGTAAATAAAACTTTATGCGGATAATGTTGTACTCGTAAACAGGTGTGCAGTGCAAGTCTCCACGTTGATGTAATTAAAGCGAATAACAGCTGCATATAATCGTACTAGGAGAAAATGAAGATGACCTTCAAAGATTACTAAATAGATTCAGAAATGCAGCAGAAAAACCCTCATTATGGGTTGTTTGAATAACAACCCGTAATGAGGTAAGATGTGGATCGTTGCTATATCAAGCATAAATAACGGGGTTATTTAGAATTGTGCCGCCGAAGCAACTAAGTGTGCGACAGCCGCTTATCCTTTCTTGCATGATTAACTGACTCATGGCATTGAGTTAGTTAATCATGCAAGTCAGCAATGAGTCGTAATCAAAGCTAACTGAAAATCATAATTAGAAACAAACGCTTCCCACCGTAAAAAAAAAATCATCCGAACGGGAAAGTATTTTGTTACTTTTACGTAATAATATTTTTGCCAAACTAAGTTCGATCAGAGAACTCGCAGCCCGAATGTCCTCAATCTGGAACCTCTCATAAGAATGCCCACGAAAAAAGGCTGATTTTTTTGGGGTAAGAATAATGGCGTTTGATTGAAGAATTGCTTAGATAAATGGGAAACGATATTACTGGTGGGATATAAACTGGAAGATGCAGAATCCCGAGTCTACGTTGCCACAACTGTTCCCAAAACCTGACAGCGACATTCGGGTTTTAGCTGAAGTTCGGTGGGGAAAACACTCCCACTTTTTTCATCGTAAATCAAAATGAGAGCCAACATCTGAGTGCCTACGCAAAGTCGATGGTGAAATTGTTTGTCAGCAACGACATCGATAGAGAAGAGGCCTATGCGGCTGTACAGGAATTTTGTAACCAGCGGGTTCAACGACGACGTGCTAGTTTCTCGATCGCTTCACTGCGGCTGTAAATTTAAATATAGTTAAAAGAGAGGGGAAAAGGCAAACCGTTATTTTCTGACGAATCGTAAATCAGACAGCCGAAGTTACTTGGGTGAATCGTAATCTCCAGTAAAATAACACCAGACTCACTTCACATCGAAATGCACGTTGATGTTGGAGAGGAATATTAATTCGTAAGTCTTCGACAGTTGGAAAGATTCTTACTGTTTCAGAGAGAAAGAAAGTGTAACGATAAGAAGCATCTACCTTTCATCTCCCCCCCCTCAGATGCATTACCTTTTCCAATATTCCAGTCCTATATGGATGCACATTTCCAACTTCAAAGCATCTTAATCATTTAGACGCTATTTGAAAGCGAGATTGGAAGCAAAAGCTTCAACCCTGATACGGGTGTTCGTTCCTTCTGGTTCTGCTGAGTTCGTGGATCGATCCTCTCTACTCGTTCCGTGTTAGCGATAAGGCTGCTGTGGGTCAGTAACGACTCCATTGTTAGACACGAAAATTCTTAAAATCGAGAGTGTCGGCGTGGAATTTAAGAATAGTAAAAATCAGATGGAAAACGTGATATGAAATACTGAAGAACGAACAGAGAAACGAGAAAAAGATGTTAAAAAGAGATACGATGGGTGAAGGAGTTGGCAGAGAATCTTGCATATGTAAGAAATTTAAATAGAAAAATATATCAGGGTTTAAGATATTTAAAGAGAACCCAAGTATTACTACGTACAAATAAAGGAAAAAAGAATTATTTAAATTGCCGGTCGATATCTGTTTAATCATTTTTTATGATTGGGAAAAGATTGGTCAACCTTCTGAACCATTAGGTTTTTCTGCACGAAACCAATCTGGTTTATTGCAATGAAAAACTTACCATCGGAAGTTAATGGGCAAATGTTCAAAATGCTAGACTACAATAATAAAAATCCAAATCTTATACGCATTCGTAATATTTCGATAATCTGCTTACGTATTATACCACGCCCGTTAGAGATGTGCACAAGATACTGCGCATAAGTGAAGCAACTGTGGCTGCATTCATGTTCCTGCCTCTGAAACTTTTGCGCGTGGAAAAAAAAATCTTCACACAATATTTAAATATCTTCGGGCAGTATTAGGAGGATGAGAAACGATGACCTCGTATCGCGATATCTGCGTCATAAAATTTTTACAAACTAATTCCCCCCCCTCCCCCCATCCCGACTGGTGAATCCTAGATCAATATTCAAGACGTAATGTCCAAATCTCGAGACAAACAAGTTCGTTTCAAATTCGTACACAATTTCTAATTTTAGTAACGCAGTAATCATGTCACACGAGCGTATTCTGCTTTATTTTCTATCGATACCCGCCGGTATAATTTTTCTTGTTGTTTCGATTACGTGTTAGAATATTCAGCAATGCTAAGGGGCTCCGCTCATAAGCGCAGAATGTACCGAACCAATTCGTATATTATTATTCACCAGGTGATAAACCCTTCGTTTATACTCCATTTTTCATGGTCACGCGTGCAATTATCTGAATTCCATTCGCAATACAATGAGTTTCTTAATACGCCTTCGTGTTCGACATCACTCCGCTCCGATCCACGTGGAACTACATACATAAAAGTGGCCTCGATGCTTTCGTGATCCGAGATAGCTCGTTTAATTAGATTGATGGTACCATACTTTTGTTAAGGAGTGTATGCGATTTTATTGCAAATGGAAAACCTTTGGAAACGACTTAAACTGACTTGCATTTAAGCTTCTGCAAAACCTTTCCTCAAACGAATCAAGTGCAGTAAATAGCAGTACATGGGGGAGGGGGGGGAATAAAATAGTTTTAGTTTTCGATCCCTACCAAGCAAAGATCACTTGCATATTATTTGCTGCCTCACGTTCTCCTCTCCAACAATTTCTCCGCTTGTACGAAAGGGATTACACGCTGATCCAAACGCCTTTAAACAGAAACAAACATTCCGATGACTGCGTAAAGAACCATTTGGGTTGATTTCTCGGTGGGCTACCCGCTGTGATCGAGCCCACAACACCTTATTGCTCCTTCGTTGCCTTAAAACACTTGAACCGTTCCCTGTGGTTTCCTACGTGAATTAAAAAACAGATTAAACCGGAACCCAACCCGAAATTAGAATCGGATTAAAGTAAATCCTCGCCGCCAAACCAAATTAGCATTTGTAAGAAAGTTTGCGAAAGAGCCGTGCTTAGCGTTTGTGGGTGTAGAAGAATCACCAAATCGAAAGTAGTTGCGTGTTAAGTCGCAATAGCGTTCACCCTATGTCACGACCCACCAACGTACGGATTTCTCACCTTAGCCCTCCGTAGACCGTTAGTTATGCTCGGAAGCCTCTGGTTTTAACTTAAATTAAAGTGGAAATCTCCTCGAAGCCCGAGATTCGGCCACCAGCCAATATATTCATCGCATGCGGCCAGGCACGGCGACGAACTCAATACCTTTACAGCAAATAGGAAACGCTCGTACAATCTCGAGGCTTAAGCGACCACGGCGGTGAGCTTTCCGGTGCAACGACGGCTCTAGGACGGATATTTACTCGTCCTGGCTGGCCAGCTTCTTCGTCAGATTGAAGAGAACGAACGTATTTAAAGAGGCAACAGCTTGTTCTCCCCCGCAGATTCGCGTGATTTCGTACAACCCGAATACCGTTTACGGAAAAGGGTCCGCCGCTGCTTTAGAGCGGAACATCTTTCTTCTCCGTGCGGACGGGGATAGAATGAGAAGAAGAAAGTCGTGGAGACCCCCCGTATAGCGTGTCAGTGCCCAGGGGAGTGGCTGCTGGGGACAGCGAGCGATGCTTGCCTATGGAAAGTCTGGGGTTTCTGCGAGTGCGATGTTCTGAACGGCGTGCTTAGCCATCCCTGTGTGGTGAATGAATGGAGACACCCCTCTACACTTCGCTGTGAACATTTCGACCAGTTTCTCGTGCAGTTTGTGAACACTCTTAGAACCATTAAAATGAAGACTCCTTCGGATGAAGACCTTCTCTTCGGGCTGCCCCGCTCAGCACTTAGGAAATGAGTTGTCCGAGAAAATAGAACTTTTATTTTTGTTTACTAGCGATGTGAGTAAACAACCGACCCCCCTCGTGAAAGTGAAGACGCACTTCTGTGAGACTTCGGCTCTAAGTGAAGGGCAGCGAAATTCAGAAAACAGCGGACAGCAGAGCATCATGTTGGGTGAGTCAAGTTTCTTGCTTTAAGATTCGAGAGAGAGAGAGAGAGAGAGAGAGAGAGAGAGTGAGTGAGTTAAAATAATTTTTGATAAAGAATGAATTAACAGATCTTTCAGAAAAAATAGGATGAATGAAAAAGAACTACCTATTCACCGATTAAGCCCGATTATTGGCGCAATAAATAATTTTGCGAATCGTTTATTTACTTTGTAGAAGGTTGATTTCTGTCTGGATGTTCACACGTTGCGATACCGCAGCTGAGACCAGCGGGGCTTTTTTTTTTTTTTTTTAATTTCTTGAGTTCGGCTTGTGTTTCATAAATATTCTAAAGGAAAACGCAATCGCCATTCTGAACTGTGGGCCGTCAGAACGATCTAAAGGAGTGGTTTATTTTTTTTATTTATTTATTCATTTTGTGGTATCGGAGAGCGAGGATGAATAGGCGACTTTCCTTCTCCGTAACTGCACATTTAAAACGAAATGTTGAAGTTCCAAATACTCGCCCGAGATGCCGATCGACAGCGCATTTTGAGCCGATCTGCAATTGAGGAAAATTCGATGCACGAATTCATAAACGTGAATGCGCAACAATTTTTTTCGTTAAGGAATTAAATAAGGGACTCGAACCCTTTCTGACAGCATGTTTCATCGACGCCGTCTGATTTTTCTTAGAAATATTTAAAGAAGTGGTTGCAGAAAGGCGAAATAAACCGCCTTTCAAGTAGCGTCGAAAATATTTCTAAAATATCTTTGAAACCTCGTATAGAATGTGGGTGGCCATGGGATAGAACATTCTAGGGGAACATTCGGCTTGTTTTTCGGATGAAATTGTGGGAAAAAATTTCTGCAATTCCTGGCAGGTAAATAAAAAAAAAAAAAGGAGTTCAACCCCAGGAAGAAATTCGAGAAAATGACGATGATAAATCGTCACTCTGATGTGCACGAAGAGAGAAAATCTTTAAATGGGAATTCCGAACTCTCGCTCTGTCTGTGTATGCGGTGAATATCCATTATGATAATTTCGGAGCATTTTGGTTTCTTCAAGCAGTGGTTGCAGCACGTGAATTCATCGAGAGAGAGAGAGAGAGAAAAAGAGAGAGAGAGAGCTTTATGTTGCAAACACCAGAGTGAGCAATGCAGCTGAGTGTTTTCTCCCGTTTCAAAATAAGAAACTGCCTCTATAATTAAGTCGCGTGAGTGTGGTTGTGCCCACGGTTAAATGCTATAATAATAAAAGGTTATTCGTGATTGTTCGCAAAAAAGAAGTTTATTTCTGTTCGAACAGCGTAACCGACTCATTTCGGTGCTTTCACGTTTCAGTTTCTAATACTGCAGCGTAGCCTTTGGGAAGTCTAGAATACAAATGAGAATCGAAAACGACATTCAAATAGCTCAGCAAGCATTTATGTGAATAAATGCTTGCTGAGCTATTTGAATTTAACAAAATATAATATTTTGTTAAATATTATATTTTGTAGGATTATAATATTTAACAAAATATAATATTATAGTAGGATTTAACAAAATATAATATTTTGTTAAATCCTACTTCGGCCGTAAGAGTTTGGAATAAACGCATTTCTCGACCTGAACCAATCTGCCACAAATTACATCGGAGATCACTTGAACGAAGGTGGTTCTTTGGAGTGAGTTTAAAAGCCAGGAAAGTTTACTCGTGAACAAAATATTTTTAATAAAAGAAATCGAAGGTCAAGTGCTTGATACTGTACGCATTACAAGAACATCGTGCAAATATTTACTTGTTATTTTTATGTCGCTAACAATAAGTGTTAAATATAAGTATATTTTGTCGCTAACAAAATATGTTTAAATATATTTTGTTGGGGACATGAAATGTACATTTTGTTAGTACATGCATGTTAATGTTCAGCTACGGTTGAAGGCTATTCATGTTTCTTAGTAATCGTCCGGTGGCTTTTTTATATCCCATAATAATATATAAGAATGTATTTACGCTTTAATTCATTTAACAAAAGTCAATAAACGAAGCACGAAAACGATGCGCTACTATAAGTTAAAAATGAGACGAGGAATGGGGGGGGGAAAAACGAGAGGGAAAATATAAAGTCGTGATGGAGAGAGAAAGAGAGGAGTTAGTTCTGTTCTCCTTTACCTTTTTAATTCAGTAAATTCTAAGTGCTGATACAATCAGAAGTGCAGCATTCCTGAATCCAGTTTTCAGATTAGGACCTTTCACGATCAGAGCAGGATTGGGGAAATGCACTGACCCTACTCATCAGGCCTATTCATTTCCATGGCGACTTATGGCACAGTTCTATAAAAATACATTCTTCCGATTTGCTAATCACGTTTCGTTCATCAAAATTCCATTTTTCCCCCTGTTAGTTTAGCGACACCTTAAAAAATAATAATTAAGGCACAAACCAAATTTTGAAATGAAAATAATTACATTTGAAATTGTTTGATAGGAATCCGTCATTTTAGGGTCATTCTAGCGCATGCCGCACAAATGTCATCTATCGCACTTAGTTATTTCGTAATCCCTACTATAGTTACACGCGCGGTAAAAGCTTCGAACACAGCAAATATTTCGGTTTATTCCCAAAATAACGAAACTGAAATCAATAACAGGCGTGGCCGAGGCAGAGCAAATGCATCGACAACAGAGTTGATTTGATTTTGCTGCATTCGTGGGGATGTCAAAAACGATATCAGATCGATTTTCCATTCCGAAGAAATTCCTATCGTAGGAGTGAAAAAGTTCATACTTCAGCCACTCTTAACACATCAAGGATTATGTCGTTTCCTTTTATTTAAAAAAGAGAAAAAAAGATTCATTCATATAAATAAAGAAGCCCTCGAAACCAGAAGCGACTGAACAGTAGCAGAATGCGAACAGCAGTGCGTATAAACACTTCAGGTAAGAAAAGGCATGAAACGTGGAAAGGCAGTTCGAGTGAATGATATTCAACTGGAAATGCTCAAATACGGAGGTATGAAAGCTTTTTTAACGGCGGCTACACGGCATAGTTCAGAAGACCTGGTCAGAGGATCAAATGCGAATGTTGATTGGAGTAGAGCTCCCCATATCCATCTATAAAAAAGGGAAATAAAACTGAACCAAGAATCGCAGAGATATTTCCTTACTGAGTGTGTTTCTAGCTTGATTACGCACGTATTCTTGAGAAACAGACGGCAAAAGAAAAATTGTAGAGGAGAAGACCAAGCTCGATTCAGGCCAAATAGAGGTATTAAGATTTTTATTTTAAGACAAACAGTTGAGAAATCATGAGAATATGAAAAATATCTGCACTTAAGTTTCGTAGATCTGGAAAAGGCTTATGACCAAGAGGAAAGCTTTTCAAAACACATAATTATGTGGGGTGAATATATCAAGCAATACTTGGTCTTTATCTGAGTTGTAAGTCGTCAGTTAGAATTAAAGGAAGTATAGAAAGATGGTTTGATGTTCAAATAGGTAACAGACAAGGGCCCACCACCTCCCCTCTTATACATCATCTATATGACCACATTATGAAGGAAAGCGGAATTAAAGCTTATATAAAAACTGGAAATGTTAGTAAATTAAAGATGCCAAGAAATTATACACTTGGTTTAATCCTTTATCCAAGTGCAAGCAAAACAAAGTTTGCACCTGAACTATTTTCAGGACTAGGGCAACTCGTAGATGGAAGCTTATGACTTCACATCACTTGCCTTAGTATTCCATAATGCAAAGCACATATCCTCAAGGGTATGAAAATATTAGTATTTGCTTTATGCAAATGATGTTATACTCTTCAATAAATGCAGTTCATGTCTGAATGGTTCCTTAACTATTTAAACAATTCGTTTTACATATTTGGCAAGGAAATCAGGAAATCAAAGAAGGACAAAAAAAATAGGCAAAAACGTTGAAAACCTCAGCTGCATCCTGAATGGAAAACCTACAGAAGAAGCAAAACATTTCAGCTATTTAGACAGACAACAGAATAATCGAGGCTGAGAATGTGTGAAGCCTTGTTGAATAAATTTATATGGAATAAGAGAAGTTAGCCAAAACATTAAACTAGCTGTATACAAGACGGTGTTCAAACCAGTTTAAGTTATTATGGATCTGAGACTGGGATTAGAAACCAAGCACTTGATCAAAGACTGGAGACCGCACACATAAAAAGTTGCGAGAAAAATTAGGGTCAGTGAGCGAATGGTGGAATCATTAATAATGAAGATATCGAAAAGGAACTCCAGGTTGTTTGTATTTATAAAGGAACGTGTGAACATCACAGGTGGGTGCACAGAATGCGAGAGAAAATATAATAAGAATAAAAATTGGTGAAAAAAGACGCAGCGGAAGACCAAGATCTAGAAGGACTGATGCAGTTACAGGGGTCCTAGAACAACACTTCCCAAACTGGGGGCCGCAAGTTTTGTTGAGGGAGCTGTGAAATAATGAAAACAAATTTAAAATGTTTTAAGACTAAGTAATTCTTTTTTTTAATCTTTAAAGAAACGCATTTAATTTTTATTACCGTATATTCCGGCGTACAAGTCGACATTGGAATTTTTTGAGTTTATTTCAGTTTTTATGGTATACTCGTCGTATAAGTCGACTCGAAAAATTTCTTTAAAAATAAAAATGACAGTTTTTAAGTAAAATGTTCATACAAGCTTCAACCACTAGGATCATAACTGCCTTTTTAGTCCTTCTATTCTTTGTTTTCGAAAAAGATATAAAATACTTAATTGACAAAAGAAATTTTATTTCGTGTTGACCAATAGTGAACTCAAGTGCAATGGCTCCTTTTAAAAGAATGAAATATGACCCGAGTTTTATGTGGAAAGTGATTAAATTTACAAAAGAAAATACTGTGTTGCTGCACGTCAGTTCAGAGTGAACGAAAAACTAGTTCGCGATTGGATAAAAAATGAAACTTTAATAATGAAAATGCCAAAAAATAAGTGCGCATTACGGAAAGGAATTTGTAAGTGGCCTATTCTGGAAAATAATGTTGCGGGTTGGGTTCGAGAAAATCGCCGAAATGGACTCATTATAACGAGAAATAATTTGCTTTGAAGTGGGGCGAAGCAAATAAAATGGACAGCGAAAACTTCAAAGATGCAGTGAGAGTTGGTGCAGCCAGTTTATGGAAAGGAAAAATTCAGTGCTTCGACTGATCGCACAGAAAATCGCACAGAAGCTGCCAAAGGATTTGGATGATAAGTTATTAAGTTTTTCAACGATTTATAATTGCTAAAAGAAAGCAAAAAAATTATTTATTGTGTCAAATCGGAAATATGGATGAAACTCCAGTTATGTTTGACATGATCGGGAATAGAACCGTAGGATTGAAAGGAAGTAAAACTATTTCTTTAAAAACAACTGGACATGAAAAAAGCCGTTTCACAGTTGTACTGGCTTGTATGGCTAAATTAAAACCTATGATAATTTTTAACAGAAAAACAATGCCAAAGATCAAAATTCCAAGAAACGTTTTTGTCCATGTTCACGAGAATGGTTGGATGGACGAAGCAGGAGTTAAGCTGCGGATAAAAAAATATTTGGAATACACGACAAGGTGCATTAAAAAATCCAAACAGTCTTTTAGTGTGGGACTTGTTCAAATCCCATTTAACGGAGAGCACAAAATCTTTATTAAGAGAGAATAATACGAATATGGCAGCGATTTCAAGTGGGTTAGCTTCACTAGTGCAACCGTTGGATGTTTGTATAAACAAGCCATTTAAAGACAGTTTACGGAAACAGTGGAATGCGTCGATGCTAGAAGGAGAGAAAAGTTACACAAAAGAAGGACAAATGCGACATGCGTCTTTGGTAACTATGTGTGAATGGGTAGCGAAAGCATGGGATGAAATAAAACCAGATACAGTAATAAAACCTTTTAAAAAATGCGCTATATCTAACAAATTAGATGGCTCGGAAGATGCTTTTGTTTACAATGATGACGAAATTGATGCTAAATCTGATGGAGAAAACGAATACAATTTATATGACGATATACCGGAAGAAATTACAGAACCAGAGTACAATTGAACTTTTCGTACATTCAGACAGTGAAAATTAAATTTTAATTATGTAGTTACCTACCTATTTTCTTTTGTAAATAAATAATTATAGAACATGTAAATAAATTTGATATAAGTTGAAATATTTTTGGACCCGGCGTATAAGTCGACCTAAAAAATTCAGCACTTTTTTTCATGAAAAGTCGATTTATACGCCGGAATATACGGTATTTATTATTTCTTTTATGTTTTTTTTTCATATTTTAATGGAAAAAATCATACATTGGTGTTCGTTCACAAATTTTGCTTCCTGCGTATTTCAGCGCTTAATGAATATTAGTAAATATATGCTTATTCATATAAGTTTCATTTCAAAAGGTATTGACAAGAAGCACAAAAAAAAGGCTTACAAACGCAAAATCTTGAATATAAACTGTATTGAATATAAATACAATAAATATTATAATAATATATGTCTGTATTACGATTTTTTTTTCCGATGGGGGGGGGCCGTGAAATATCTTAATTTTTCCATGGGGAGGGGGCTTTACATCCATAAATTTGGGAAGCACTGCCCTAGAAGAACAAGGAGATGTAATATCGTATATTATGGGATCTTCACAAATAAGATTAATTTCATGAAAAACCTCTGGATATGAAGGCAGTAATGATGCAAACTTTCACATAACAGTAGAACAGTATCGAGTACATCCCTTCGGGAATTTTATTATAACAACTGTTTGGATTCTGCATCTTCTTCAATATATGCAAGTTTTAAAGGGGGGGGGGGGGTATTCCGAATAAAGGTGTTTTCTTTTAAATCCCTAATTAAAAACTACGAAACGTTAAGTAAAAAATTTGTCCATCTGGGGAGGGGGGGTTATAATGGACTGAAGGTACACATTTTCATCCGAAAGGCTGGGCTTCAAACTAAGACATCGAAATTTGCGGAAGGAAAAATAGTCCGCTTAAATCAGCTAAGCAGTGTGAGCGAATAAGACGAACATAAAAATTCGCGTCATACGAATGATGATTTGCGTTTGATAGACGGATCCCAAATAAACACAGAAAGTTACAGTACGCAACGCTTATAATGAACTGAAAGTCTTCCCTGGAACATCGCTTGGCATGCGCCCA
The DNA here is from genome assembly GCF_054136105.1 of Typopeltis vanoorti. Taxonomy (NCBI): domain Eukaryota; kingdom Metazoa; phylum Arthropoda; class Arachnida; order Uropygi; family Thelyphonidae; genus Typopeltis; species Typopeltis vanoorti. Next base: position 145,856,203 of record NC_143556.1, read on the forward strand.
TGGATTCAAATATCGTCTTCTTGCTTTTCTTTTGATTAATGATGGCGACAACATTTCGAAGCATGCAAGAAGAGACTGCTGTCGGTGTGTATGCATTTATGCAGAGTGCTTGCTTCACTCGGAACGATTCCCGCTGCACAACTGAGAAGGGGTTCACATGTTGAGGAAACCTGTTCTTTCTCGGGTTCGGTTTCATCAGACATCGACGTGTCTGCAAATTCGTTGCTGTTGGCTTTGTTTGTTTTGCATTTTGAGCACTCGCTATGATTTTGACCTGACAGAATCGTGCGAACGTTTCAGCCCTCGGTAAGCCTATATTTTATACTGTAATAAACTACGGAGGAAATCTAGACAGCGCAATAAATCAAAGTGGATTTCGTGGCGTCAGCCGTGCTTAATTCCCCTGCAGCTTCCTGTCCTGCGTATCGTGCGATGTTTATCCATGGAGATCCGTGAGCCCAACATTCCGCCACTGATGAATCTAATTTCTTACGGTATAATGAAATATGGAAGCGACAGAGGCGGTGTAAGGGATGATGACGACCGCTGCATCTCTCTCTCGTCGAAAGGTGGGCGAGGAATGAGAAACAAGGAAGAAAACATTGCGAACATGATTTTGTTTATCCCCACCGGGGGTGGAGAAATGTGATGAAACCGTCTAATGAAGGGCGATGTACACTTGCTTACGTGCATTAATATACAAGGGGAATCCCGCCATCCCTCCCCTCCAATCAAATTACGTTTGTCGGGGTGCAACACCTTAAAATTCACTTTCATTTTCCAGAGGAGGGGAAAATGTAATTTTTTTTAAAAAAATGACGATTTGTTGCGAATTCTCAGATTTGTGTCTTGAAAGAGGAAAGTGATTTTAGATTTTATTGGCGGACCTTTAACGAATGCATCGTTCTGTGTAAACTAAGCTAACCTGAACTAATATTCGGTTTTATTTACTTAATTTTTATGAAAATGTAAACAGCGAAAAGCAAACGAGAATAACGCAGGGAGTCCTGATTGCCAAATGAAATAATATCGCACGAAATTAAGGTCCTCGAATCTTACCTTGTGGATAAAAGTTCGCATTTATGATGTACTTAAACTCACAATCTTCTCTTTACAAAGAATACAAAATTAAGAATTTTGTTTGCATTTGCACGAGTCTGCAAAGTGTCGTGTAAATGCAAATTTTCACAAAATTATCTTACAAGCCACGTTTGGAAGACTTCAAGACGACAGTTTTTATGAAACTCTTAGTGAAGAAGCATAAACGTTTCTTAACCAAGAAACAAAACCAACACTTGCAAATAAACATCTCCCTCCCCTCCCCACGAATGCTTTCTTCCAAGGGCATTTCCACGAAATTAAGGCCGTCGATCCCGAGGGGAATTCCTTTGCTTTAAGTTTTCAGATTTATGCCGACCAGACAACTATTTCGAACCCGTTTGAATTATCTTTAGAGTAATTATGTGTATACGCCCAATTCGCGTCGAGTTGTGAAGCCTATTAATTTGGTTTCGATTCGAAGTACTCGAGTGAGCGAAAGCCTAAACCAATGAAAAGATCTACACGATCCTGGTTGGGATCTCTCACTTTCAGAGACGACTCGAGCTTATTATGGCAACGTGAATTCAACTCGCTGCGATTTGGGATGATTTCTCTTTCTGCACTAAATATTTAAAATGCTGTCGAAAAGTTTTAACAAAAGATTCGCAACGCTGGTCTTAATACGCGACCATCCAAGAGTAAAAATGCATAAAAATAACTTTAAAGGTTTGCTTTATTTATTTCGCTTTCTGAGCTGCTTTTATTTCGAGCGTCTTTGTGTGCTGCAGTCGCAGCTTTTTCATCGTGGAAGGTAACGCCAGACGCTATTGCATGGCTGACCTAATACTCGTGTAATATATCGGCGTTCTCTCTCTCTTATAAACTCTTTGAAACGATGAAAGTAAAAAAAAAAAAAAAAAGGGAAACGGATAAGTTAATTAAAGACCTTCAATGACGCTGAGACCGTCGCGATATCTTAAAAGTGTCACAACGTCTTAAGAAACAGAGTTGATAATCAACATTTAAGCCAATGAGTACACGGTCTTAATCAATGTAAAGCCTTCATTGCGAGGTGGGGCTTAATGAGCTAATTGGGCGCTACGCTGTCACTCATACGCGATTGTCGCGAAACACCAAGTCAGAAAGTGGTCAACGGTTTGTTTCCGGAGAAAACGGATCGCAAGGAGAGTTAATTCCGTGCTTTTTTGAACAGGCGAAATTCTTAAGTGACTTCAATTCGTCTGTGTCGAAGTCGGTGGCAGAGCCTGCCCCGCTTAATCACATTTTCCTTGAATCGAAGAGTTTCGGTTATTGCGCAAACTCCTTTAACTGAAAAGTTCACAAACGGAAATGCAGATATTATAATGAAACGAATTGAAATAATTTCAGAAGTGCTCCCTCGAGAATATTACGCCTTACGACGCACTGATTTTATTTTACTAAAAGGAAGACGTCACATTTTGCATATCTGAAGAATGCATCGCAAAAGGAGCAAACACGAGACCACCACCACCCTTGCTTACTGGTAGCTTGAAAGAGTTCTGCAGACCTCAAGTTTATTTGTTTCCAGAAGTGCACGTTTTTCCCCACGAGGGAGAGACGAAACAATTTACGCGCACTGTTCTGCAGTAGACGCAAGATGAAGAGCGGGGTTTGGGTTATTTAAACGTATAGCGCACCCGCAGAAGTTAACCCCTACTGAGCGAGCACGATCTTCCTCACAACACAGCCAATGATTTGAGCCAGAAGAATACGAAGATTCTGCAACGAACTCGAACGAATCTAAAATGGCCGCTGCACTGATGAGCGTTCTCGTTGTAACAACGCAGCAAATTGCGTTAAAGGAAGACCAGTTTGGGTCGCAGAAACGCGACGAATCGACGTAAGAAGATCACGAAAGAAATGAACCCAGCCTTCCAACAGAGAGACATTAACCAGATCGTGGTTTTAGTGTGCAAGTGACATTAAGAAAAGCAACGAATCGCCTTCGTTTCCTGGCATGCACCTCCACATTAAAGAATGTTATGCTGCTCCATCACGATTAAGATTTCTTTACTAATAGCGAAGTTTTCACTCATTCGTAACTGCGGCAGTCAATTAGTGTCCGTCAGAGTGTTTCCCTGTCATTTCGGTTCCAAACATCTGTTCACTAATCCGTCGCTTTTGTTCCGTTTAAATGCTGATACAGCATCAGAACACGTCCTAAAGGATGTGCGAGAACCCAGTCAATATAAAAACTTTAATTCGGCTCTCGAAATAGAAACGTGTCGTTTCATGATTCCACCGTTAATTTCTACACAGCATTTTTATCAATCCATGGAATCGTGTGCGAGCTGAGAGTCAGATAATCCAGTTTCCCTTCCACAAGAGCAAACACGGGCCTCTTTTTAAGCCACTTCAGTACTCGGGTTCGAATCCCACTGGGTTGGAGAACAGAGATGCGCGCCCATTCTGCCAGCCACGTTGGAAATGATTTCGTCTTCTTCGCTTTAATTCAAACGGTGCACTTAATGTTTCCAGGGGAATGTCTTAATACGCCTCTACTGGATGCTACAATCGAGCGATGGATTGAACAGAGAGAAAGGAAGATCCGCCGTGTGTTGTTGTGTGCAGAAGTTCCTCACGCAGTCCGAAAATAAAGTCATGCGTTTGAACAGTGTCGGAAACATGAAGTTTCGTTTGATTTGAGGAGTAGTGGGCTAGTTTCTTCTTGATGGCTCGTGGCAAAGCGTATTTATTCTGATCAGGATGCAGTTTTCCTTCAGCCATCACGAAGTACAAAACCACTCTGATCTCTCTCCAAATCAAAAGAACACTTGGTTTCTCATAAAAAAGAGCAACTAACTAAAGTTCGTGCCATCCCCCCCCCCTTAACAGAGGATGATTTGTTAGTCCCGCCGGTTCACGAGTTGTCATAGCATTACACATCTCGAATATAATCGAGTTCCTCCACAACATCTGCTTTTATCGTAGTATAATCCACTTCATAAATACATCGAAACGTTACAGAAATTATTCTAAAATTTTTCACCGCTGCGATTAAAATAAGTATTAAATGAGCAACCGTTTCGAGGATCCCCAAATGAAAAGTGGACGCAACTTCTACAGATGCTTCACTTAAAAGGGTGTTTTGAAGTAGACAATCCCGTCACAATTACCAAAGCCCCCCACCCGCCCCTTCAAGCCAACTGCGATACTTCAGTGGCCTGCGGCTAATGCTACTATTAAGAAGTCTCTTCGACACTACGCGAATGTTCAAAGGAAATCGTGCAGGAATTATTGCTACCTCATGAGTCACAACGTTGCTAAGCATCAAAATAGGAACAACTGGTTCATCTTTTGTGATCTTTTTAATGTGTTTCCCAATACAAAAACTGCTGTAAACCCATTGTACATTCATACTGTGGGCGGAAGAGGATTTTTTAAATTACTTTCATATATATTTTTGTATTTTTAATTTTTTTTTTTTCATAATCCGGAAAACTCGCTCTAGAGACGAAACTTTACCAAGCCATTTCATGCCTCCCTCCAGCTGATTCGTCAGTTTACTCCCTGGAGATTCACCGCTTGCCATCGCGGACTTCTTCCTTTTTTAAACCATGCACAAGTGTTCTACTCTATCGCCTACTTACCTCTCTGCTGTGCAGAATGTCCTTTCCTCACCGAGTCCTACACTCTCACTTCCTCGTTTTACTTTTTAAACGAAACCCTGGAGAGTTCAAATATTAACGCTGCAATATATTCCTAAACCAATGCCTTAAACCGATTGGTTTGAAATTGTGGGACGCACTGCTAGGAAGGCGTGAAGCGGTGGTCAATATTACTGCTTATTTTGAGCCTAACGCTGCTCAAACGTACTCGATCTTCCATCCCCTTATTTCGATACACTACAGCATTAAGAACACTTGCCATTAATATACTTAGAAATTTTAAAGATGCGATATTTGGTTTGAAGTATATTGTCCAAAAGCTGCAAGAACATCTTAGTTTTACTAAAAAAATAAATGCTAAGAAAATTACAAGACGACGTTGCTTTATGAAAAGTGCAGGGTTTTACAAAAAAAGGGGAAAGGGTGTGTCTTTTTAACAGTTTGAAAACCACAGCCTTAAACACACATCTGTCATATTTCGGTGGGTGAGGACAAACTTCTTAACTTCAATGTACCGTCCCATTTTCTTTCTCGAAAGAGATCTCGTTTCACTTTCTTTCACACTTGATGAGACATCTTCAAGCAAGGTAGCATTTCTCTGGCTGGTCTGACTTGCATTTCTCTCTCTTCTGATTCCTACAGCAGTTGAAGCTCTAATCAAACCAACTCCAGCCTGCCCTGCAATGCTAGGTATTTGTAACGCGCCATGGTAGTTTATTATGGCTATAAACTGCGGGCCTTCTCCGGTAGGTTTGCCTGTTTTGCAAACCGAAATTACTTTCTTCACTGTACAGAACCGACATCCTCCACTGAAATGAGTTCTTCGCGGTCTAGACGGTTTCAGACACATTTGCTAATCAAGATTGTCGAACATTAGCAGAAGTGAAACGTTTACGTTAGGCAGATTTCAAGAATGAATTTGAATTATTATGTCCAGTGGGAAGTTTAAAATAAATGATTTCAAAGACACGCACTTCTGCTTCTCATAAAAATTACCAATTCTTAAATACGCCAATGAATTGAATACAAGTCCGTAACAGTGTTTCCTTTTTTGGGAATTATTATACATAACTATTATAGTAATTCTATACACGAGTGGTTGTTCAATCTAAAGTACACTGGATATCCGTGATTCGACAGAAAGTTGAGGAGGAAGAGAGAAAGAATAAACTTCGCTGATGTAGGATTTGAAGAGCTTTCAATTGTACTCGTCAGAAAATGCACATCAGCGGAAACGGTCGCAGAACAAGGAAGGGACGAAGAGGACGAAAATTTGTTGTGTGAATTTCGAGGTAACCTGTGAAGAAGTGCTGAATGGATGGTGCACGTGCTTTAAGAGATTTAGGGAAGCATTACAGATACAATTTCAGATGAATAGCGACGAAGGCAACAAGCAGCAGAAACAACGGCTGCGCGAAAGAGAAGTGGAGTAAGTTGGAGACATTAATCAACGCAATAGTGATTAGATTGAAATATTGACTCACTAATGCTGTTCTATAGTGAATCAAGTATTTCAAGGACTTCTTAACCCTCGGGGGCTCGCAGCTGATCTGACAGATACATGCAAACTGTTTAATATAAATATTCTTACACAATAAAAGCCATCACAAGTATATATGAAAATAATCAAATACAAATAAGATTAAATCACGAGCTATCATATACAAGAGAGATAAACCAAGGGGTCCGACAGGGATGTCCCCTCTCAGCAACTCTTTTTAATATTTACCTAAATGAAATAATAATAAAATGGAATAAAAATTTACACCAAGGAATTAAACTTTCTCCTACTGTGAACTTAAACACTCTCCTCTTTGCAGACGACCAAATAATAATTACAAATTCTAAAGATAACTTACAGAAAGCTATTTTGGATGTAAATGAGATATCCAAAGATTATGGTATGATAATATCAACGGAAAAATCAAAAACTATAGCCTTTAAAGGACAAGATCCAGCAAGAACTAAGATAGCAACAGATAACAAGATCTTAGAACAGGTGAATTCATTTGATGTATGATCACTTATGAAAATGAAAAAGATATAAACGTAAAAATTGCAAAATATTTATAAATAACAGGTGTAATTAACTCTATATTTAAACCAAACCTAGTTCAAAAACAAACCAGACTGAAAGTATACAATACATTAGCCTTACCGGTCTTAATGTATGGAAGCGAAATCTGGACAATAAAACAAAAAGACAAACAAAGATTAACAACAGTGGAAATGAAGTTTATGAGAAAAACTGCAAAGTATACCCTATTTGATCACAAAAGAAATGAAGAAATTAAGAAAGAATTAAATCAGGAATCAGTAATAGAAAAAATTAAAAAATATAAACATAAATGGATGGAACATGTTCAAAGAATGAAAACAGAAAGATTACCAAAACAAGCCTTAAAGTACAAGCCATTAGGAAAAAGAAAACAGGAAGTCCTCTTAAGAGATTCCACGATGACTTCTAAGGCCGGAACAGGCCATACTAGGCCTAAATCCTTGATATGCATGATGATGATGATGACGACACAATTCAGTGTATAGCTTGGAGGTCATGAGTAGCTGTGCATTCATATGTTACGAGCGATATTCCGCACTGTTTATGCGGCAGTTTTGGTTTAACACGTGTTATGTAAAGGTTTATGATATTTGACAGTAAATGTTATCTGAGAGATACCACGACCTCCGATGTCAGTATAGTATCGTTTAGTTGTGTTTTTTTTTTATTCTTTGTTCAACAATTTCTAGATTGTAACTGAAAATTAATAAACCATCATCATTATGGTGGAGTAGAGCGTCCTCTACTCCACCAGTAATACATGTCCTCTAGGAGATGTGCTTTACATTATGGAAAATACTAAGGAACGTGATCTGGAGCTTACCCCACCTTTACCACGAGTTGCCCATAAGGTTGCTTATGCTTGCATCCGCCGAAACGTTTAGCGTTTCTACTAGGGGGCTCCGCCCCCCTGATGTGCCCACATTGGCATATGTTGACTATAAAATGCTGCTCACAGAGTTCAAATACTGGCAAAGCTCACGTATGCTTGCTGAAAAAAAAATATTACGCAAGTAAACATGCACTGACTGTCAGTTGGCACTGCCTCGATAGTTTTAACAGATGCCGGGAAGTGAAGTTCTCGGGGATTCGATAGCATCGGACCCCTTTCATAACACTGGGAAACGCTTAAAAACAAATTGGAAGAAAGAGCGCCATTTTAAAATAATGCTCTTTCAATCAAATTCGGGGATTTAGCAATAAAACTATAATAGAGTAATAGATGTGCTTCTATTTCCAGCTGTAAACCGAGATTAATTAGAACTGAATAAGTGGTACAAATGAAAACATAATACAAGAGGCATCAAGTATTCAGAACAATACAAGTAATAATAATATAGAGTAAAAAAGTAACGCTGTATATCTGCTCTCTATACATAAAAAGATGAGCCGAAATGTGAATTTTTTTATGTCACGTTTTTTGTCTTACCCGCCCGGAACTCGGGGGGGGGACGCCGTAGGCGCTAGGGGGAGGAGCCCTCTAGTGTATATGTACATTCTACAATTATTTCCAAAGTGGTAACAGAGATATCGGAAGTTTAAAAAAAGACTTCAGGAATAAAGAACAGAAGATGTAAACAGATTAGAAAGAGCGGTACAATTTGTGTAACCGATGTCCGTAGCCATGCAGGTTACTATAAAAATAGGATGTACGTGATACAATCACTAAAAAAATTAAATGAAGTCACATGAATACATACACAAAATAATTGAGTCATAATATACAACAATGAAAGTAATGGTGTATGATATGCGTTTAAAATAAAAGTCAACATTATTTAGTCCTATGATGTATCTCAATCTTTTTTAAGAGTGTAACCTGATGTTACAGACTTCAATTCTTTACGCAATTTACTGCAGCTGCTTGTTACTAAGTGCTTAAATCATTCATGAAAAATTTCTTTGTTTGCTTCGGGGACTACCAGCAAGTTTCAGCCACAAACTAAGTCCACGTTATACACAGAACAATTTAGAATGTTATTCTAATTCGAATACAAATTAGAATAATCAGATCTATACGGATTTATTCGACTAGTGACTTGTTTGCCATTCTTAACCGAATTTTGCCATGAGATGTAAGAAATAAAGTTTCTCTGATGGCAAAATGCGGTTAAGATTGGCAAACAAGTCACTAGTCGAATAAATCCGTATAGATCTGATTATTCTAATTTGTATTCGAATAAATAGAAATAAGCGTTTGTTTTCGTGAAAACTGTTCCGCTACTGAAATTCCACTCGGCAGCTACAGTTGGATGCTGCATGAAGGAATCAACTGTGTTGCGAGCAGAAATAGTGTACACACATACACACACACACATCCAGACAGTTACTCGTTTCTTGGGATGTTTTTTGAAGATGTAAATAATATAAAACAGCTATTTAAGCTACAAAAAAGAACAGTTCCTACTCACTACTGTCAAGAATTTAAGAACACGCGAACTTTTGTTTTGTTCGTTTACTGAAACGAACTATTTCGGTACATCCCCACTCACTCATTCTCCCTGATTTCGTAAAGACGTCGCTTGATGCACTCGAAGCCGTGCCCTCCACTTCCATCGTGGTGTACAAACACACTCCACACAGATGGTCGAAGATCGGAATTGTGTTCATTACGCCTTCTTAAAGCCACGAGCAGACCGAGGGCTTAGATTACCTCGTTAATGTTTGATCAGAATGGCCGTTAGGAGGGCTGCCACACCCGGTTCCATCGTCGTCATTACGGTGGACTCGACAGGAAGGTCAGGCGACACTGGCCGCTTGATCCTTGATGGACAGGTCGTGTAGCTGCGGCCACCCCGCGTGAGCAGGTGGTCTGGCAGATCTCAAGCACGCTCGAGGCATTCAATTTTGTCAGGATCTAAGGTCAGCGAGTGGCTGATATAGATAGGGACGGCTCTGCGACTGCACTGGAAACCGTCACGTACTCCGATAACGCAATTTTTCTGAAGAAAACATCGGAGACACCCATCGAATAAGTCATAGTCGGAATGTGTTCGCAAAAACTAACTTTCTTCGGAAGCTAATTCCAGCAGTTAAGTTTATGGTTCGTAATTAATTGCGAGCAGTGTGCGGCCAACTAGCGAAAGGATGTTCGTGACAGAATGACTTACACCATCACCACCCAACGCGACCAATTACACCTCTCTCGGAGCATCCCCACATCGGCGTGTAGAAAAACTGAAAAATTAATTCCTTCTCACAGCTGAGGGGAGGGAAAAAAAAAAAAGTCTGTAACTTAACTGGTATTTATAGAATTGGTTGTTTCGGGATATCCGCGATTGTCTTCTTCGAATCGGTTTGGAAAATCAATTTAGCGCACTCACTTTGAAGACCGAAAACTTCCTTTTATCGCGTTAGAATCGGTTTGTACAAATTTCTTTTTCGCCTTCATATTCCCAGTTCAAATGTTGACATTTCTCGCAGATGAAGCGCGCTAACTTTTACTGAAAACTGTCCACACCACTTCGGAAGCGGCTTTACTGAATCCAGTTTGACATCAACCAGAGTGACACTTATTGTGGGGTTCAATTTATTGGTTGGAGCTTCAGATAAATCTTTTAGCACTGCAAGACACTCCGAAAGTTATAAAAAAGTTCTTTTTTTTTTGGAATTTAAAAAAAAAAAGTATGAATCCTCTGAATGCTGAAGCTCGCCAATCCTAGTAATTGTTTTATGATCCTTATCCATTTTATAGTTTAATTATTGAGGCATGCAAACGCTAATTGGTCAACGGCTAGTCCATGGACAGCGATTCAACTGGCTGCCGTGTTCTTCTGCAAGCTATTGCTATAGCCGGAGCCACTCACCAGCGATTCTGCAGAATCGCCCATCTAATCTAATCTAAACTACGAACGATGCTGTGTTGACGATTGTGTTCTAAAATCTCACAGAGAAGCATTCTTACGAAACACTCCAAGTTGGTCCACTCAAATGGTTTCAAATTAAATGCAATTTCATAATCGTTACTTTCCTCTGAGATTATCCCAAGGTATTGTGAAATGAGTCGAGATTTAAAGGTCCCAACGTCTTAGATTGCAATCCAACTTCGATAAGATTTCTGAATTTAATCGAACCCTCATTTCACATCATCGTCGTTCGTTTGAGGAAATTTCAGCGGAGTCTTCTAAGGTCTCGTTTCAGACATAATACAAGTATCGAAAAGCACACCCGTAGCAGTAACGTGCGATTTTCAATCATTCTGTTCCGGGTTCAGAGATGGATACGCTTGCAATAAACGTGCGTGTGTGTGTGGCACTCATCAACTACTCAACTCCATCGCCACGTAGGCATTGATAGCATAATTAGTTTTTAACGTGGGCGAGCAGATGCAGACTTCTGCGTAAAGCAAAAGCGGGTTTTCATTATGGTGTTGCAAACGTTTACTTCTGGCATGTTTAATGTGTGGCTCTACAGTTCGGAGGGCGTTTGGTGCGTATTGGGAGACAGAGAGATGCAGTGATAACGCACAACAAGCGGCATCATCCTTCGAGGCCCCTGCATGCTTCGTTCTCCCGCAAAAGAGGCGGCCTGGGAATCATCAGATTCCAATTAGCGATCTCGGGCAGTGCACGTTATTGGCGGTGGAGGCGATAGCCGTTTATTTCACGTCCTGCTAGTGTCACTGAAGACATATGACCCTCAACATCGGACCTCTCGATCTCTCTCTGTTCGCACTTTAACAGGCACTTCCGTATCGCTGTGTCGGATCTAAACCGGTCGTCAGTGAAGCGAGTGAGGCGGGCATCCTACCCTACAGTTAGTTAATTGGAAGTGTAAAGTTGTTGGCTGATAGGACATTATGTTAACCGTGCTAGGTGGCACGAGGCGCAGATAACAGCAGTTGGGCTAAGTTTGGGCTCAGAAGACGTCACTATTAGCTGCCTGCTGTCATATAAGTACACTGTGGGTGCCAATTAAAAAGGAGTTCTATCTGCCCAAGAGGGGAACTTTCGGCAGATAACGGGGGGAAGAATTCTTTAAGGTAACTACCGGGTGACAATAAAGAGGATTTCGTTTTGGACGCGGTGAAAAATCTTGGATTCACAATCCCGTTACTAATGTAAGAGAAGTCTGTTGATAGCTTAAACTGATTGGCAGGATCGAAAACAGGCTCTACAGATTCTCTCAGCTATGGAGTATTAGGTACCACAAATTCAGGACAGCGAATAAACACAACAGGGCTAAAATATAAGTTTATGACTAATTAGAGTATTTATTAAAAGTAAACGAGTTTATACGCACAAGTGATGAATGAGCTGGGGATATTTCTGAGAGGGTTTTTTTTTTTTTTTGGTGCAACACCAACCCACGAACGGTCGAAAACTCATATTACGTTAATATTGTGGAGGGACCACGCATAGGACTTTTCCTATGTTTTTATTTTATTTTATTTTCTGTATTTTTATTTTTGCCCGATCAGGAAACTGCTCGAGGCCAAAACATGACACTTTTCAAGCCATTTCAAACCTCCAATAAACGGGGTGGTGGTCACACACGCCTGGCGATGAAATTCATCTCCCACCAAAAGACATTCCCAAACATCCATGCCAGAAGGGGGATTCGAGCCCGCTTCCTGTTGGTTGGAGATCAGACATGTTAACCGCTCCACCAACTATGGCCGACATCGTTACCACAGTAAACTATTTTTCCCACATTAGGTGGCAAAATATCATATCGATTTTTTTTATTTATCTTTATGGCAAGGCCCTACTTAAAAAGGCCAGAAAGGTTGATGACGTCAACAAAATCGAGATAAGTCTGTTCAGTACTCGTAATGTAACGATGTCCCTTTCTTGTGATCTTAACTGTGCTTGTCATGTTGTGAATATTAAATTTATGTTCGGAAATGATAAAATGGCTTCTGCTGTTATTTCTGAATGCCTCAACTCACTTCGAATGGAAGTCTCGTCTCAGTTGTTAAAAGGAAACTTCAGAGCTAATCGCATTTCATCGAATTCTTGGGGGGGGGGGGGGGGGGGGAAGAGAACATTCAGTTCACAAAATATGCTGATCCGAGTATCCTGAACTCGTTTTGTAGTCTGGTAATTCGTTTAATTTACAAAATGCGATTTTGTAATTAAAACGGTTAAACTAGCAGCGAAGAACAACGAAAGAACTCTCACAAATGGTTCGCTATCGCAACCAAAATGTTTAAGGTCACGAGAAAGCCCAGCCACGGCGGCAGCAACTTCAACTCGAACTCAATTTTATGCGAAAGTCATCAAAGAAAGCGGAAGCTCTTCTCCGCTCAGTTAAAACAGAAATGACTGCGAAACTTCTCACAATTCCGAGTTGTTCTTTTAAGCGCGATTCACCACCCACCCTTTTTTTTTTTATGCGACTATCGGGATGTGCGATTTATTACTGCAGGTTAAAACCGCCGTCCTTTCGTAAATGACAGGAGAAACGTGCGATTCTAATTTGCTGCGGTGTGCCAGAAAACTTCTGCTGAAGCATTCGAAGTAGTTCTGCCCGCATGTTGTTAATCCGGTTCAAGAGCGAACTAATTCAGATTTCGACGGTCTTTCTTGCCGTTTTTCTTTCGGACAGTTCAAGAATAAATAAATAAAACTAATAATTAGGATGACTTGTTAGTCAGGTTTCGGTGATCATCTCAGATTTCCGGAAGGTTTCTGCCTCGTCGATGATCCCAACGATCTCTCGGAAGCATCCGTCGAGCAGCGAAACATTTTAATAAAAAGGTAACGAATAAAGGTCACCCGAAACGAAGGCACGAGTTTCCCCTCTGCATACTTACGGAAGCTTCGCTACTTAACATTTCGCCTTCTTTACCAAAAAAATTAAAATATTTTTAATCCTTTTTGTTGACGATTCTTCTTCCCAGCGCTTTCCTTGAATATTCGAAATAAGGTATTGAAGAAAAAAAATATTTCATCAGCTTTATTATTTTATTTATTTATTTTTTTCATTCTGTTAGCCTTCTGAAATTTCAAATCTCATCCAAATGGCTGCTAATTAGTCCAACTCGCCGTTCATAATCTGATTCAGACGCATCCCCCTCGTAACTCTTAAGTAATTACTTAGTTCCAGTTTTATCACAAAAGAAAATAATAAGCGATTGAATTTTCTAATTTTTTTTAGGTTTCAATGCTCTTCATCGTCGTATTATACAAGTATTTCCATAATTTATTTTCTTGAATCTTCGCTGGTGAACCCAACAAACTTCATTAGGGGAAGATATGCGAAACCAAAATGGTATTAACTGACTAATCCTGAAAGTGGGAATAAACCCGACACACCCCATAAAATGCTATTCGCATATCGCTTACTGTTTTACTCCGAGTTGGATATTTATTCGCATTTTTATATTTAGTCAATTCCTTTCAGTTTTTTTTATTTCTCGTCTCTTTTCTTAAACGGTTATTTGTCCTTATTGGAAAGTAGGAAGAACCCATCCAGCACTAATGTGCTGTTCTTTCTTTCGAAGTTAAATTAACATTTTTAGAAATAATTCACGTTTCCCTACATCAATTTATATATTCGAGACACTGTATGCGTGCTCGTGTACATAACATGCATGCGCGCGCGCGCGCACACAATATGTTTTAAAAAACTAATATTCTATTTGCTGAGCAATAACACAACGCAAAATTAAGTTTTTATTTTTTTCTTCCTGAAGATGTAAATCCAAGATGTACCGAGAATCCCTCCGCTAAGAACCACTTAAATTCAGAGCTGCTTGTCACGGCGCCGTCTTTAATTGGGTTTCGTTTCAACATTTTGTGGGTTCGGTTGATCGAGCACATTTAAGGATGGCATCGTAACGTCGAAACTTGCGAGACGGACGAAAACACTTAAATTATTAGCGAGGCTTCAAAAGAAAATGAAACGAGTTCGATTCGATTTCGTAAGCATCCTTAAGATGCCGCTGGACAATTCTCTAAGAATTTCACTGCGTTTGTTTGATAACCCTTCAAGGTTTCTCTGAATGAAAAAAGGCCTCGATTCGCATTAACTCAAATCCACATTTCTTCATGAAAGATTCCGATCTGCGAGTTCAAGTCGTTTCATCCAACCGAAATATTAAAAAAGTTTCGCCAAGCAGGCGATGCGCACATTTTTTCGCAGCGAAGTCCTAGGCGCAGCAGCTACGCTTAGTCCGCTATTGCAGAGTTTCAAAAGGCGAAGTCGCCGAGTTGACCGCAATTGGTTTGTTTTGTGCTAAGTGCAAGCCGACAGCGAACCTCGAACACGTGCTTCAAAATGGCAGCAAGAAAGATCGGAGAAATTGCCCACGATATTCAACCTTTCTGCTGGCGCCGTATTTTTACAGAACTCGCCGCTCACGAAAAAAGTGCGATCGCCAAAATGTTGTTCGCATCCCCAAATGAGTCGCCGAAATTATTACGAAGCATCGAAACGTTTTGCGGTGGAAAAAGTGGATTTAATCAAATGATCGTTACGATAATTTTCATTTGCTGTAAATGAAATTTCATTTGTGCTCCGATGATTTACGGGAAGAGCGGGGATTACATTTCGGTGCACCGCTGGTGAGGGTGGCGCCGTGGATGATAACGTCTCTGATGAATGGATTAATGCAACGTTATCAAGAGCATCTCGAAGGGTCTGCCGTGCGAAAGGCCGACAGCGTTACTTTTTTTTTTAAATATTTTTTATTTATTTAATTTAATTTTTTTTTTTTGATGTTGTTGCGTGTTCTGCCAGAAAAGATTCGTCGAACTGAAGGTGACCTCGACTCGTTTGGTTTCGAAGAATCAAAACGTGGAATTGCTCATTCGCGCGCATTATTTCCATGTTTTAAACAACATTCAAAAAAAAAAATCCTTTTCCTAATTTGACATTTGTGAAAGGGGTAACGAAACGTCTCGTCCGCTTTTTTCCAATAGCGTAGACGTTTCGAAACCTAAAATTAAAATCCATATTGAACGTAACAAACCGCTTTCGCGATTTCCAAGCCGATTTGTTAAGACTTGCATTTTTGGGACAAATTGCTCTTTATTAGATTTAAAAAAAAAAAAAAAGAGTTGTTGCAATGCTTGACGACATTTGGAATTACGTAACGAGAACGCACAACCTCCACACTGGTTTATCGAGATCCAATGATGTTTTGGCCGAAAAATAAAGTAAATAAAAATAAAGTCAGAAACTTCAGCGCACATGCGCAAATACAGGATATAAAATCATTAATCTCATGCACTTTCGGGGGACCCTGTAACCTCTAGAGAGCGCGTCCCCTAGGTGGCGGATAGGGGAGCCCACCAGATAAGGTACGGCGGTCCGAATATATTGAATAAGGACTCGCGGACCAACAGGGCCAATCATCTTGATTGTAAGGGAAGTGGCACTCCCATGGTTCCCTAGTCCTCTTCTTCGAGGAAGATCAACTCACTGTAATCTTTCCTATAAGGCCTTATCAGCCAACTTTTCTTATTTTATGACCCTTATGCTATTAGAGTATTCGAGGACTATAGGGTCTTTCCATTTCTGATCTATATTTATGACTCCTCTAAAATCTACTGTTTACTCTTCAATATATCCTGTTCATCCTACGGTTTAAATTTGGAAGAAGACAAGTTCAGAAGCCTTAACGTAGTAGCCCTACCACTGGACTATCCATCGCCGGACCAGTAATAACCTGAAATGGAGAAGAACACTAATTTACTTCTAAGTTAATAGAGAAAAGGTATTCGAAATGAATCTATGGAAAAGGTAAAACTAAAATGGAAACGCCAAAATATAATCCACATAGCAAACTGGAACGTGACGGGAATAGCATATAAAGAAATAGAATTAGACCAAATATTAAATAAAAGAAATTTTCCAATAGCAGTAATCACTGAAACAAACAAACAAAACCTTAAAAAGGAACCATGAGAACCGAAAATGTTAATGTGATATACAGTGGAGTCGACAGAGACCAACGAGCACAAGCAGGTGTTATGATTTGGGTTCATAATTCCCTTTCAAAACAGTTAAACCATTAAAATGAACGAATAATGGAAGCTAGAATAAAAATAGAGAGAGGTTATTTAACAATAATTGGTTTATGTGCCCCAGAAGAAGGAAGAGAACAGGATAATATTGAATTTTATAATCATTTACAAAATATATATAATAAAATAAATAAAAGTGATTATGTAATATTAGCAGGAGATTTAATAATAATATAGGAATACATGGAGAACACACTCTAAACAGGAATGGTAAAAAATTCATTGACTTTGTAGTTTATAATAACCTAAAAATAATGAATTCTTTCTATAAACAAAGATATATATAAATATACTTGGGCAGCAAGAGGATGGAAATCAATATTAGATTACTTCATATTAAATGAAAAGACATCAAAATTTTCACTATACGTTAGAGTTCACAGAGGATATGAAATAAGCAGTGACCACTTCCTTTTTAAAATAAAATTAAGATTACCACCTAAATGGCTACAAGTAACAAGAACAGAAAGAAAAATTGAAACTTTTTTTTATAAAAATAGATTATTGAACGACATAAATATACAATAGCTATATGAACAAAGAATTAACCAATATCTAGATAAAATAAAACAAAATGAAATAGAATGGCTTAATATAAAAACGATACTAAATATAGCAGCAAATGAAAGTCTAAGAAAGACCAGAAAAAAAAAAAAACTAAAAATATGGAACTGAATATATGAAGACAATCACAGAAATAATCAAAACGAAAAAAGAAGCCTCTCATAAATGGTGAAGCAGCAAAAGATTAAAAGATGAAATAGCGTATAAAAGATTAAGAGCCGCAGTTAAAACAGAAATTAGAAAAGACAGAGAATCACGGAAAACAAAATTTGTTTCTAATCTAGAACATGACCCAATGTATATAAGATTTTGAAACATTTAAGTGATTCTGAAGATACTGAAGAAAGCATAAAATTAAACACCTAATTGAAATTAGAAGAATTTCTAAATTTCTATCAGAATTGCGGACAGATAATTATTTTAAAAAAGATAACTGGCAAACATTTAATGAAAATGAAAAGGAAGTAACTAAAGGAGAATTAGAAATCAGCCTGAAGAAACAGAAAACAGAAAATCACCTGGAGAAGATAATTGAGGTTCAGAATTATATAAATATGCAGGAATAAGGTTCAAAGAAAGACTTATTATTCTTAAAATGTATTCAACAAGTAACCCACCAATAGAATGGAAAAAAGCAATCGTGATTCCTATCTTTAAAAAAGGTAATAGAGATGATCCTAAAAACTATGGAGGTATCAGTATACTAAATTCCTGTTACAAAATATATAGCAGAATCTTAAATAGAAAACTAATGAAATATTCCGAAAACTTTATTTTAGAAGTATAGAATGGATTTAGAAAAGGACGATCATGTATAGACCTTTTGCCTAAAATTAATAATAGAGAAAGGAAGAGAATACAATTTAGAAACACATTGCATTTATTGACTTGGAAAAAGCATTTGACAAAGTTAAAAGAAACATATTATTTAGCATATTAAAAGAAAGACAAATACCAAATAATATCCTAAAAGCTGTCACAAGTATATATGAAAATAATCAAATACAAATAAGATTAAATCACGAGCTATCATATATGAGAGAGATAAACCAAGGGGTCCGACAGGGATGTCCCCTCTCAGCAACTCTTTTTAATATCTACTTAAATGAAATAATAATAAAATGGAGTAAAAATCTACATCAAGGAATTAAACTTTCACCTACAGTTAACTTAAACACTCTCCTCCTTGCAGACGACCAAATAATAATTACAAATTCTGAAGATAACTTACAGAAAGCTATTTTAAATCTAAATGAGATATCTAAAGATTATGGTATGATGATATCAACAGAAAAATCAAAAACTATGGCCTTTAAAGGACAAGATCCAGCAAGAACTAAAATAGTAATAGATAACAAGAGCTTAGAACAGGTGAATTAATTTGATGTATGATCACACATGAAAATGAAAACCAGGACGTTCTCTTACACGATTACTTCTAAGGCCGGAAACTCTAGACCTAAATCCTTGAAAAGCATGATGATGAGTCTTATGCATAAAGGGGGCGCGAGAAGTAACCCCCTCACGACCACCCAAAACAAAATCGCGCCGTTTCCGAAATATCCAAACCATCGATGAACACTTTGACAGGTTTTTAAAATCTAAAAACGCTGGTGTAAATGAACAGGATGATAAAATTTCGGTCATCTGCCAAAACTGTCAGGTGACCGGAATGCTTCACTTCACGTGCTTTTATTTAAAACTTAAAGAGGAAAAAAAAAGTTCTGATTTAGCATGAAACTTGGAATTCTAAGGGTTATGAGAGAAAGTTTCTTAGCAACGAACAAAACGCTGGCCCATGCCTTGAACGAGTTGGGTACGTATAATGTGATCCACCCCCCCACCCCATTCCGAAATATTAACTGAATTCGCGATGTCGTTTCTAGGGTTAGTATTCGGTGTAACTCGTATATTCCGGGTTCCCATCTTCGTTTGGGCACTCGGAATATTTCCTTCAACACCGAAAATAATTCGATAGAATGCATCGTAAATAAAAGGACTCTCTCTCTCTCTCACAGAGAGAGAGAGAGAGAGAGAGAGAATTTATGGCATTTATTGGGTTCGTTCTATGAGAAGAAAAGCGATATTATTGGTGATGTAAATTCACATGTTGTTGAACGATTTGTTATCATTCGATGGTGGGACTGCAGCGCTGCTTGCATCCTGAAATTCGTTCCCACACGTTTGGAGAAATCCTCTAAATAAATGCTCAAGGAATTTAAAAAAAAAAAAATTCCCAACTGTTGATACAGACAGAAGAACATTTGGTGCAAGCAAACCAAGTTGTCTGCGAGTTCTGCACAGGTTAGAATCTAAATTAGCGGTTAGGATTCATCTGCAAATTGATCCTCTGAGAAAACAGCGAATGCGAATTAAAAATCTGAAACAGAAATCTGTGGTACGAATATGCCCATGTAATAATAGACCAGAAGGGGGGGGGGGGAGACAACCCTAGAACTGCTCTACAGCACATCATTTGAAATCTGTTTTTTAAAGGATCAGTGGAATGAAGTAAATCCCTTTATAAGAAACGAATATCGGTAACCCGTGTGTCAACTTTTATTTTTAAGGCGTCGCCTTATGCCGCAACTGTTATCCACCCTTAATCACTTCTCGATATCATTGAAAGTGCGATGAAAATTTTCCCTTCAGTTATTATTTTTAATAACTGAAGGGAAATGTTCAAAATGTTTTCTTGTGTGTGTACGTGAGATTATTTCTCTTATACAGGAATTCCGCCACATGTTCGTGAAACCATATTAAACCAAACAAACATAAGAAATAGAGGAATAAAACTTGGATCGCGTTTTAATTCCTCCTCACAGAATGAGGAGCGTTTATTCAAAATAAAACCATCGCAATTCTCCCGAAATAAACGAATCCGAATTCATCTCCAGCCACCCTATTTAAATTTTGTTTTGTGCCTAAACTGACTTTTATATTTCGCTTATTTCCTGTAGCTATCTGCAACTTTGTGGCTTTTGCTTCTGCTCTTAATTCTCTCTCACACGCAAATTTCCAAAAATGTTCGCCTCCAATTCAGAATAAAATGGTCGACTAATTGTTTCCTTCGTAAGAAATTTGAGCTTTGAAAATATCATTAACCGAGTTTTCGCTAATATTTCTGAAAATGGTGAATGCAGTGATCCCCTTTATAAGTTGCAAAATTTACTCCCCCCCTCATCTGGGAGAAGGCTTGTTTTTTCAGAAAGATGTCATAAATTTCAATCAAACGGTTCGGTGAAAATTCGAACCAAACGCTTTATCAGCTGCTTAGAAGTGCTTCAACTGTTTGCGTTTGGAAACTTTTTTAAAAAATTCTTTCAGGCTTACTTGAAATCTGAACTTGTGTTTGTTCTTGGGACTATTTGGAAAGCTCAGAAAATTTGTTTTCTGAGCAACGCAGTGTCCTCTACACAAGAAGGTTAAACTGCATTTGTCACAGCTCTAAGATAACCTATTATTTGTTTGTGAATCACAAGCAAATAAAATCACAATATCAAATGATATTGTGGTATAACAAATAATATCACAAATTGTGATACCCTATCATTTGTCAGAACATCTTTAAGATAACCTATTTTTATTAACCAAATTTCTGTTTCTTGTTTGTGACCCTTCACTTTTGAAAGTCCAGTCTTCTCGCTTGACCTCTCAAAGCGGTTTTCTTGCCTGATTACTCAAGAAATGGTGGAGCTGCTCATCATCTTAGTTTTGGTAATTTACCAGAGATAGGAAAGCGTTTAGCTGATCTTCCATCTCTGACAGCATCTTTAATTGCAAAGACCTTGCTGAGGCGGACTCGAACCAAAGTTTGTATTACATATTCGAATACGATTCCTTTGTTGCGATTCCCTTCCCAAAATGCAATCGAGTTTTATGCGACTTGCCCTCCCATATTCGAAGTCTTATTTCAGCTCACGAGGAGGTTGCATGTGAGACCGCATTACGGCGAGTTTTGTAAATGTTTCGACAACGCCTCGATTTATGCTAATTCGAAGAGCTACACAAACTGCAATCGTTTTGCTTCTACGAGGAAGAGTAATTTGTACGTTTACTTGAGTCGAAGTTTGAAACACATTTCGATGTAATAAAGTAATGAAATAAATACTTGACAGACGTGAATGCTTCCGTACAGCAAACTGAAGGAAGGATAATGAAATCATGCCTGAAGTAAATCTCTCTCTCTCTCTCCGGGTGATTTCCAGTGTATCATAATTTTTATGCTTGGCATTCAGACGTCCTGCAGATAACTCGCATTTCGCATCGCTCTTCTCTCTTTCTGTAGCGTTTGTTCGACAACATTCTCACACCTTGAACCCCCATTCGGGTACAGAGAAGATGAATTCCCTCCATCGTCCGCTGTAATAATTTATTTTGTATTGCAAGCAGCGGTGAATATTTGCTCTCTTCAAAAACCCCCCATCCGCTAACTGTCCGTCACAAAAATATAGTACGGGTGGGTGCTAGAATATATCATACAAATGTGCGTGAGAGAAAGAAAGGGATGTCAGCAATCTACTCATGAATACGCTTTCTCGAAAGCTTCTTGGAATGCATTTATTACTGACTAATTAAGCGAAATCAGGGGTAGCTTCGTTATTCTTTTGTGCAAACGGCTTTAAAGACGCCGCATGAGGCAATATGACCTCAACCGCTAACAAAATCAAACACAGCCGACCTCATCCTTGACTGATAGTTTGTGGCGAAGGATTTCAACATCCGTAAGAAGTTCTTGCTCAGATTTATTTGTACAGAAATGAATGAATGACCTCACTTTCAGGAAATGTTACGATCTTCATTCTAGTCCGCAGTTTTCGATATCGAGTTGGAAGACAGTGTTTTGAATTATGTAATTTCAGATAAATATAATTTCTTTCCCAATCGTGATGACGTTAACAACTCTTTTCTTTAATAACAACTTGAGTTTTGAAAAGAAGAAAAAAATTGTTACTCATCAGCAGAATCCTTCATCATCAGGTGAAGGAAATAATCTCTTCACACCCTTCCTTTTCTGCTTAAATCTCTCACACCGCGGATTTACAGGATTTGAAATCCCTCGCAGGTTCTATACTGATCCCCTTAGTTCCACAACCTCTTTTTAAAAGATTTCCGAAGAATGCAGCGAGGAAGTCGCCTTAATTATTTCAACGTCTTAACGAAGAATTTAAGAATATGAAGGTGGATAATTCATTTATTTTGGCATCGACAGTACTGCAGATCTATTTCCATTAATTCGTTGGTTTTTAATTGGAATGTCTTGGATGAGTAGAGCATTAATAAAAAAAAAGCATTTTTTTGAACTCTGCCTAAATTAGAAAGAACTGATCAAAACTTCTCGGATATCAAAGCAATAATCTTTGGAAAATGTACAATTAATCTAATGCGTTATTTTAAAAAACAGAAGACAAAATGTTATAAATTCCTGCTAAATATGAGTATTTTGCTACAACGTTATTACAATGCAAAAATTCATCTCGGTCATTTCCCTCGTATTAATAATATTAGATCTGATTTACTAAACGATTTTACTTTAAAAATATCTTAGATAATCGCTAACATTCACTCATTTAAAAACTGAAGCTATTTCTTGAAAAGTTGGCAGTGTGAGTTAAGTTTACGGTAACCCCACCCATATCGACAGATACTTGCATGCCACTTAACATTACCTTAAAATTAACATTACCCCTCCTTAAAAAAAGTGATGGAGTTTTTGCTGATCTGAAGCTTTAAGAATGGGCTTACAACAACGCCCTCTGTCACTGTAGATCGCAGAGCGACTGTCTTCGTTTTAACACAAAAATCCCCTCGTCAGATTGAAGAAAGCATAATTCGAATTTAAATTAAAAGTTGCCTCATAAGAGGCCAGCAAATTGCAACAAAACTGAGGGAGAAATTGATGGGCGAATTTTGCTTCTACTTCCTTCAACCGAAAGATGGCGATGCCAAAAATACTGCAAGCAACTAACAATCACATTTAGGCAACGAGTGCTCGACTCTTTCTTAGGTCATCTCGCTTTGTCTCTAGATAACGTAAAGCCTTGAACTTCTTGTGAATATTTGCTTTTAATAATTAAACTAATTTACGACCCACGTCTCACATAGTTTTGCATCCAACGAAGCTTCTGCATAAATGTTACTAACAAGTTCACAAATCCGATTATGGAAATACGTTAATGCACCATTTCAGACCACCCACCCCAGTGTACGCATTTTTGTCTAAAGAAGGCAACGAATCCCGTGCGTACTAAATCGCTTTTAAATCTCTATGCGATGATCTCAGTTGCACATCTCCCAGTTTTCCACTCCAAAAAAAAAGAGAGAAAAGACGAGAAAAAAATTCTCTTTTCAGTCGAAGAATAACTGGTTTATTTGGTTAAGGGCAAGGTTCGTGTTTAAAGACATGGCGGCCAACACACGGTGATCATCATCTGCTTCAGAAAAATATTGTAGACCACGGTAAATAAAAGCTTCGAACGCGTAGAATGTGTCGCCAAAGGAACGTCCATATTACGTGACATCATCACCGTGTATACACATTCAGCAGGGTTTACGCTGCTTATCAGCAAGTAAAACCACCAAAATTATCCGATGAAGCCAAAATTTAAGCAAAGGCCACTCGAAGAAATTTTTTCCATTTATCTGCTGCGTATTATAACTTCTAATCTAAGAAGTTAATATTAAGTGAGTAGATAATCTCAGATTATCACGAATTTACCTTTAAAATGCTTTTCATCAATTACGATGCTGACATTTTTTTTTTTATTTTGGAGGACGCTTTTTAGGCCATTTTGAGGTATAAAATCAAATAAACTGATGAATCATCATCAGTTGCATCAGTCTTGGGACTGGTAGCTCAGCAGCAATTTCCTCCATTCCGCTCTGACTTCCTTAACCTCCTGGTAACTCCTCAAACCCGTGCTATCTTTGACTTGGTCAAGAAAGCTTTTCCTTGTTCTGCCTCTTCTTCTTTCCCCCTCTATTTTGCCTTCAGTTATTCTTTTCACAAGTCCATCATGTCGACGTTTATGTCCAAACCACCTCTCCCTTCTAATTTTGATCGATTTAATTCAAGTTCTTGTTTCGTTTCTCTCTCTCAGGACTTGTTCGTTTGATTTTTTTTCTCTGTCCATTTCATTTTGTTCATGCGGCGCCAGCACCACTGATGAATGTATAAGTTTAATTAAGAAATTAATGCAAATTAATAAACTTGTTAGTTTTCGTCATGCGTGCTTTTATATCGGAAGTTCCAAGAGTGCAAACATCATCATCATACGTATCAAGGATTTAGGCCTAGTATGGCCTGTTCCTGCCTTAGAAGTCATCGTTGAATCGTTTAAGAGGACGTGCTGGTTTCTTTTTCCTAATGGCTTGTACTTTAAGGCTTGTTTTGGTAATCTTTCTGTTTTCATTCTTTGAACGTGTTCCATCCATTTGTTTATATTTTTTCAATTACTGGTTCTTGGTTTAATTCTTTCATAATATCTTCGTTTCTTTTGTGATCAAATAGGGTATACTTTGCAGTTTTTCTCATAAACTTAATTTCTGCTGTTGTTAATCTTTGTTTGTCTTTTTGTTTTATTGTCCAGATTTCGCTTCCATACATTAAGACCGGTAAGGCTAATGTATTGTATACTTTTAGCCTGGTTTGTTTTTGAACTAGGTTTGGTTTAAATATAGAGTTAATTACTCCTGTTATTTTTAAATATTTTGCAATTTTTATGTTTATATCTTTTTCATTTTCATAAGTGATCATACATCCTAGGTAGTTCAATGAATTCACCTGTTCTAAGATCTTGTTATCTATTACTATTTTAGTTCTTGCTGGATCTTGTCCTTTAAAGGCCATAGTTTTTGATTTTTCCGTTGATATTATCATACCATAATCTTTGGATATCTCATTTAGATTTAAAATAGCTTTCTGTAAGTTATCTTCAGAATTTGTAATTATTATTTGGTCGTCTGCAAAGAGGAGAGTGTTTAAGTTAACTGTAGGTGAAAGTTTAATCCCTTTATGTAAATTTTTACTCCATTTTATTATTATTTCATTTAAGTATATATTAAAAAGAGTTGCTGAGAGGGGACATCCCTGTCGGACCCCTTGGTTTATCTCTCTTGCATATGATAGCTCATGATTTAATCTTATTTGTATTTGATTATTTTCATATATACTTGTGACAGCTTTTAGGATATTATTTGGTATTTGTCTTTCTTTTAATATGTTAAATAATATGTTTCTTTTAACTTTGTCAAATGCTTTTTCAAAGTCAATAAATGCAATATGTGTTTCTAAATTATATTCTCTTCTTTTCTCTATTATTAATTTTAGGTAGAAGGCTGGGTCTATACATGATCGTCCTTTTCTAAATCCATTTTGTACCTCTAGAATAAAGTTTTCGGAATATTTCATTAGTTTGTTATTTAAGATTCTGCTGTATATTTTGTAACATGAATTTAGTATACTGATACCTCTAGAGTTTTTAGGGTCATCTCTATTACCTTTCTTAAAGATATTTTACAATTGCTTTTTTCGATTCTATTGGGGGGATACCAGTTGAGTAAATTTTATTTAAAAATAATAAGAGTCTTGTTTTGAATCTTGTTCCTGCGTATTTATATAGTTCTGAACCTAGCTTATCTTCTCCAGGTGATTTTCCGTTTCTTGTTTCTTTCAGGCTGATTTTTAATTCTTCTTCAGTTATTTCCTTTTCATTTTCGTTAATTGTTTGCCAGTTGTCTTTTTTAAAATATTTGACTGTCCACAGTTTTGTGTAGTAATTGTGTAGAAATTCTTCTAATTTCAATTCAGTGTTTAATTTTATGTTTTCTTTGGTATCTACATTTAGGTGTTTCAAAATCTTATATACATTGGATCTTATTTTATATAAATCATGTTCTAAATTAGAAACAAATTTATTCCATGATTTTCTATGTCTTTTTCTGACTTCTCTTTTGGCTATGGCTCTTATTCTTTTATATTCTATTTCATCTTCTAATCTTTTACTGCTTAACCATTTGTGATAGGCTTCTTTTTTCTTTTTGATTATTTCTTTGATTGTATCATCCCAGATCTTCAGTTTTTTTCTTTTCTTGAATTTTTTGGTCTTTCCTAAGCTTTCATTTGCTGCTGCATTTAGTATCGTTTTTATATTAAGCCATTCTATTTATATTTCTCCATTTTGTTTTATTTTGTCTAGATATTGGTTAATTCTTTGTTCATATAGCCATTGTACATTTGTGTCATTCAATAGCCTAGTTTTATAAACAAATGTTTCAATTTTTCTTTCTGTTCTTGTTACTTGTAGCCATTTAGGTGGTAATCTTAATTTTATTATAACAAGGAAGTGGTCACTGCTTATTTCATATCCTCTGTGAACTCTAACGTCTAGTGAAAATGTTGATGTCTTTTCATTTAATATGAAGTAATCTAATATTGATTTCCATCCTCTTGCTGCCCAAGTATATTTATGTATGTCTTTATGTTTATAGAAGGAATTCATTATTTTTAGGTTATTATAAACTACAAAGTCGATCAATTTTTTACCATTCTTGTTTAGAGTGTGTTCTCCATGTATTCCTATATTATTATTAATTTTCGTGTTTCCAGTTCTTGCATTTAAGTCTCCTGCTAAAATTACGTAATCATTTTTATTTATTTATTTTATTATATATGTTTTGTAGCTGATTATAAAAATCAATATTATCCTGTTCTCTTCCTTCTTCTGGGGCACATAAACCAATTATTGTTAAATAGCCTCTATCTATTTTTATTCTAGCTTCTATTATTCTTTCATTCCATAATTTATAATGTTTTAACTGTTTTGAAAGGGAGTTATGAATCCAAATCATGACTCCTGCTTGTGCTCTTTGGTCTCTGTCGACTCCACTGTATATCACATTAAAATTTTCAGTTCTCATAGTTCCTTTTAATTTCTTTTTTGTTTCAGTGATTACTGCAATTTTAGAGTGCAAACATGCTGTCGATTATTTAATATTTTCCCAGTATTATTTATTTTTATGGTTTATTACTTTCATCGAACAAGCCCTCATCTGTAATAATAATGCAGAAGGAGTTAAAGTAGCTGATAAACAAATCGCTCGGTAATAATCGCTGCTATCCTCACTGGAACTTTGGAAACTGCAGAGTTGTTGAAAATATTTTTCAAAGACTTTAAAACGATCACAAAAAAGTGACCCTAAATTGCGGGTATATTTCGCCTTGGTGTATGCAGGACATTTTTTGGAATCGGAGGAAAACCTGCGCGTCATTGGTGAAATTAACTAAAGAATATTCAAATAGCAAAGTTCTGTGCTATTATTACTGCTATTAAAATAGTTACGGCCTATTTTTTTTTATGTGATTCTCGCTGACGAAAGGCTGTAAGTCTCTGTAAGTACATTAGTACTGTGAGGTGGGCGAGAAGTTTAAGAAAACAAATTGACATTAATAAAACACTCCGAATCCAGTTCTGACATGCAACTATAAAATTCTGAACAGAATTTTAAACATTTCTCAGATGGTTATTTTCTTCAGTCATTAAACTTATTTGGAATCCTAACGAAATTTATTCGGACATCTCAAGGTTGGTTTCGGTCGGATCATTACGGCGGCGAAATTATGAAAATCGGAATGTCCACTACATGAGCCAAAAAGAGTTCTGGGTCGCTTTTCGGCGATTCCTGAATGGTCTTGCTACCCCCAAGAATGGAATTACGAAATGCAATTTTCTGGGGGCTGATTAGAACCTTCAGATCATTTCCTAATTTGCATTTCCGCAGTACAAATACGATGTACTGCGGACATCGTTTTTGTTTGTCCTAATTTGCATGAAAATAGTCCGCAGGAAACGAAAATTGAAATTAATGGACAACCAAACACCAAATTTTATTATATCCCAAGAGGAATTATTTCATAATTTCTAATCGTTTTAACCCAAATGGGAGTGCCATTTATACACTTTACGGAGAGCTTCCTCGGCAAAATTGCATCTACTCAGAGCGCGCTTCCACCACTTCGAACGTTGGGGCAAATTTTGCCGCCCTAAATGATCTGGGTGAAACAAAAATTAACAGGGTTCGAAAGATTTTTTAAGGATCCCTAAGCACCAGATTTTAATAACAATCGGTGTAGAGATGAGCAGAATAACAAGCTAAACAAGTAGCTCCTTTTGAAGCTACTTATTGAGCAAAACGCGCTTAAAAATTAATGAAATTTGTCTGAAATCATCCGACATTTTCTCCCGCGATATTTTTAAACTAAATGATTTAATTGGATGCAAGTTACACACATTAACACGATGCACTACAAAAACCTATCCATAATCACCGCCGCGGAATAAGACATCCCCATCATCTGCGGTTCTCATCAATCCGTGTTCGTTTTAAAACCGATGTCGGAGGGCTGATAATTTGAGGGAAGAAAACCCAAAACATGAAATCCAACTTTACTTGAACGTGCTCTTTAAAATCCCCAACTGAGTAACACAAAATACGAAAATTAATTAACGCTAAAAGGACGGCAGCTTTCATTTAATTCCGTTACTCGTATTTTTAGGTTAAAACACTCGATTCTTAATGAGCTCTGGTATGCGAAACGTATTTGCCAACTGCGATGTGTTCGGGAAAAATTCGTCACGTGAATCGCTTGCATTTATCGCTGCAGCGAATTCGCAATGCGCGAAATTTCTCGGCAGATTCAGAAAAGCTTGAAATGCATTTTAATTAATTATCGACAATAAATGTCGGTGATGATTGGGTCCAACAGTTTTTTTTTTTTTATGTTCTAAATTTTGTCTTCATAAACCTCAAAGAAATAACAGCACGTGATCCCCCATAAGTACATTTTCGATAAAAACAAATCTTTTAATATTCGCTCCTCCTCCTGGTTGAGCCGCAGCGTCTCAGCATTTACAGACAGCGCGGGCTTTCTTTTCGCTACTGTCTCGTAACAGCTCTCGCTCTAACCATTCCGCATATGCGAATTAAAAACGACACAGTTCGAAGAAAAGTGAAACCAGACGCAGCCGAACTCGGAATCTCAATACGCCTAAATGATGGCGCGCACAACCGAGCGCGCTGAATTATGGGATAGCAGAGTAACAGTAAACAATGGACAGTCAATTTGATTCCTCGTCTTCGGAATTGATGAAAGTTCTCGGCCTGGAGGTTCTACAAATGAGATATTTGTTCACAATTCAGGCTTCGCAGGCTGGAGGGGAATTTCGCTTATATTTTAGCGGGAGCGGACTAAAATTTTCTTATCCGCAAGATAGATACGTAAAGTTGGAATTCAATCGCCTTGAAGACTTTCTCCGCGCCATCATTCCTCCATCATGTAACCGTTAAGCAAGCCGTGGCGTTCCTGTTGCTAGGCGCCCGCTCCCTAACCGTCCGTCTAATCCTAGCAATCAGCAAGGACCGGCTGAGTCTCTGCATATTAAATGAGTTTTCTACTTCATCCCCGTAGTCGGTGACTGTAGCATTCACATCACGCGGGGCTCGGGAACCCGATACTGGCAAAGAAGAAATCGCTTCTCCGGCTAATTGTATCGGCCGTCCGCAAACTTCTACAGCCGTACTACCACAAGACGCGGTCGGGATAAAATTGTAGCTGATGTACAAAATTCACCTCGCGTTTTACACAAAGGCGTAACAACACCTCTGTTAAGAAGGGTTTCAAGAAAGTGGGCGAAAGTCTAGAAAATGCCTGATTAAAAGACGCTCTTTATTTTGGTTCCAAAGTTGGGGGGGGGGGATAAGAGGAAAGAGAATGAAAGAAAGAGAAACTGTCTGCCAGTTCCGCTGTCCAGCAATGTAAACCTACACATGGTTACCCCGCTGCTAATGCGAAAGTAATCACGTGAATAGCATTTCCTCGCAGCGCTTTTGGATGACTCAGAATCGAAGGTTTGGCCCAACGCAAGCAGTTTTCTTTTGCTTGCTTTCCGAAAGATTTGTATTGCCGCACTCGGAGCTAACAAAATATGAAAACGAACTCGGAGCAGACCAGTCAGGGCTAATTAGCGTGACGATATGCTCATCAAATCAAGGTCGTATTTAGTTTGTGTTGTTTGTCCAATGACAGCACCAACTGACGTCATCAGCAACATTTGAAGCATCGAGTGACGAACGCACACTTTTTACCATCAACCGAACAACAAGAGTATCGAATCGCATTCATGTGAAAAGAAACAGATGAAGCATTTAAATGAATTTTGTGGTTTTTCTAGCGCAGCATTCAACCAATTATCCATCGAACTAGTTCTTATAATGCATTACAAACAGCAACTCCAAACTGCTCAAATACATTAAATTAATTTAAAAATTAATAATCAACTAACTTAATGGAAACTGATAGCAGTTTATATCAATATAGATGAAACCCAATGTGCTATAATCTCAAAATTCATTCGTAATAACGGAAAAAGTAATAACTTCAAATCATCAAGCAAAATTGCGAGATTGCCGAGTGCAAAACGGAGGCTGTGAGTGGTGTGACTCACGAGTGGATGGATCGCCCTGAAAAGAGGAGGTGCATTATTTCTCAGAACGCTCACCAAGGCAGACGGAGGAAAAGGGCTCAAAAAGCGCACACACACAATATTTATATATACACATATTACACGAAATCAACCGAGGTTATGGGGGCAAGCGTTTTATATCTGCGAACTACATTCTCTGGCTGTTTTGCTAAGAGAAACTCCGCTGCTGCCATGAGGCAAACCATCTTCAGTCAGAGGTCATAACATGCGACACACCTCTGTTTAATAATTTGAAAACTAATAATACTAACAGTATACGAAGTTTTGTCTTGAAATGTTTGATATTCTTATCTTGAACTTATTTTGAAATCCCAAGTCAGTTACGGTCTGTTCGTGGTGCGCATTTTTTTTTATCTTGCAATAATTTCAAGATCTTTAAAATGAGTTGGCGAAAAATCAAAATTCTTCTTCTTCCTACGAAATTTCCTTCACTTCTTTGGACATGACAACAGTCTTCTGATTCGTGAATCCTCAGCAGAAAAGTCGCATTTTCCAAGACGCTGCTTCTACGTGGTGAGTCGCTCCAACGTTTGTCATGATGCAACATGACCTCGGCTGTTCTTGCACCAGTCAAGTCCAAACAGGTCTTCTTACCCACCCACCCAGATTTTCTCTAAAATATGGCATCGCTTAGAAGTGACAGGGGAGGGGGGTTGCAGGTCCATTGTGATCCTCCTCATTTACAGACAGCATTATCTTCTAGAGAATCTTACGTGCTCTCAAGAAGACGTGACCCTGATACATCTTTCAGTTTTGTACGTCCCCATTGTTCGCGGTAATTCAACAGACGCCAAAGATGCTGCAATATATTTCTAAAAGTTACAAGTATACACTCTGTCTATCATCTCTCACTCGTTCTCTCAGTAGAGCGCTTTTTTGCACTTCTGAAGATGACACGTGGAAACGGCTCATACACAGTCATGTGGCATTATTTTTTATTCTTTCTTTCTCAGGTTTAATTATTCATCCACATTATTTACCCACCTTTGTAGTGTTTTAATCTTTGCTCGTGCATTTGGACCTTCATTTCTAATTATTTAGAGTTATCGCTTTCAATTCTTTTATGGTCGTCTTAAGCTGTTGAACAATTCGTCGATAATCGTATCGTCGCGGTTAAATTTCAAGTTTATGAAGATAGAAACACGAAGGTCCACCCCACAAACTGCAATACTCTGTCATATAATTTAAATTCACAGGCAGCGCGTTCAAAACAGAGGAGCGAAACGAGCATGCTGGGTTACGAGTGTTGTGCTCGTGCATTGATTTCGGTTACAAGCTAATGTAAATCAACGAACGAGTTCTCGTTTCCCAAACGGAGTGAAAGCGGTTTCACACCTACTTTTAGAAAGCGGTTGACCTCCAAGGTTACTCTACCTTCGTCATCGCCAGAGATGAGTGTTTTTAACGTGTACGGAGAGGAAGGCGATGAAACAATTGCCGTCATCGAATGTTTCTAAGGTTACCTAACAACCATTCAGAGTTTAATTGTTGCAGGTTTCGATTCTGCGACTTGCAAGATCGAAAACCTCGCTTGCGTGTGCCGAAGGTCGACTAAGTCTGCTGAATAAAAGAGCTCTTCTAGTAGGCGACTAAGATGAAACCTGTTAAGTATTTCTCGATTGCACGTGCGGAAATGAGTACCAAAATACGTGGGCACCACATTTCTGTAAATCAGCTTATGATGCTCGCCTTGAAGATTCTAAGAGGCAAAGAAGTTTCTACATCTGACTTGTATCAGAAATATGCGGATTCTCAGAAGCAACGTGCGAAGTTTGTTTCGCATTCAGTCTCACGACTTGCATCCGTGTTCAGTTTTCGGAGCATATTTCAATTCACTTGCACATTGGAAAATTTCAGACAGGCTCAGGGAAAAGAGAACTGCATATAAACAACACCATCGATAACGTTAAATAATTCTTACAATGACAGGTTAAAGATAACAAACACCGTAAAACAAAACGAAGTTATTCATGTTGGTCAAAGACCTAATAAAGAATTCGATGGATCTTTTAATTAAAAAATACACGATTTCATTAAATCTTGAACAAGCTTGGAATTTTGCACACAGAGAGAGAGAGAGAGAGAGAGAGAGAGAGAGAGAGATTGGATGGTTATTGTCGCTAACTTTGCTGTTGGGAGGCTAAGCTTGAAGTTCGCACAAATTGTCGATTTAATATGAGATAAAATCCTCTCCCCCCCAAGAGTAATTTCACTAAAAGCCCAGAAAGTATGTTGCAACTATGGAAATTATTTGAGAAATTAAAAAACTGCGAGTTTTCTTTATTATTTTTTTTTATAGCATTGGCAAGTTTCTCACAAGGATATTTCATAGTCTCAACAGTGAGAGTGCAATTGTGTGTGGATTTTTGAGTTCGATGGACGTCATCAGCGTTTTCTCTCAAGTGCTAAAATCTACGCAAAATTCCAAATTCATCCGGAAAAGCGGAGCTGTGATCAGTGCGGATGCAAAGTGATCGTGTTTTTTGATGGACAGAACATAACGAGAAACACGCACCCACAACGTTTAATGAACAACTCATAAATGTAATTTCGGTTTATGTCTCGCAAACCGTCATCACTGTAAAAGAATAAATCGTGAAAATCCAAATAAGACATTTCTTTACGCACTGTGTGAACGAGGTTGTCTCTGAATGCGCAAGGGCTAAAATGCGCGGTTATAAACTGCTGCACTATCATGAGCTGAGGTCGAGGACAAATAAAAATTAACAAATACGTTTCGTAATGACGTTCCTAGGTTGGGCCGTGGATGATCCACCATTGGGTCTACTTCGGCACTTTCTTTATTAAAAGGCGTGCGAATTTGTAGATGCTTCTGTGCAGCGATTTAACATCTTTCCAGGAGATCCCGGGGCCGGGATTATTAATACCGTGTTATGCAAGGCGTGACCTGTGACCCTTTATTCATTTCCGTGTAAGATCAGTGTTCAGAAACACGTTTTGCAAGGACACGGCCAGTTCGTTCAAAGCAGAATGAGTTGCAGATAAAAAAGGAATTTGACAGAAACCCCAGAGCAGCAGCAGCAGCATAGCGATGGGATGTTTTGGAGAAGGAAAGCAGACTGATTTTGTTAGCAGATTTGCATGCGACTGCAAGGTGAAAGTTTTGTTAAGGACAGAGAAACACGTTATGGGGTGTCTTTGTGGGGAATGAAACCGCGTGGAGGAAGTAATCGCAGAATTAGCAGAAATACGGTTGCTGTTTTAAAAAAATAAAAATAAAAAATATTGTTGGGTTAACCTTGAGAGGCGGGTCTGCTTAATAATCTTGCTGAAGAGATTCTGAAGAACAGATGATGATGCGGGCACTTAATGGTGGTCTTTGGAGATGCCTTACTTTTGTGAAGGATGTCGCGATGTTTGTTGAATGCAGCGACCAGAGAAAGTCGGTTTACGTAAATGGTGACAGAAGCAGTCTGCTTCCAGCTTAGCAAGAACGTGCAGCGACGAAGTGCGTAGAAATTCTCCTTCTAGGATGCAAGGCATTAATTTTCTGTACGTAATTTTTAATTAGATATAATTTAATAATTTGGATTCCAAGTGGTGCGATCGTTTATAACGTGTCATTCTTGATGAAGGTGGCGCATCGGGAAAATCGTTCATAACACGAAAAGGAAGTGAATTTTCGCTCTTCATTCTCTCACAGTGATGGTTTGCGAGAGGCGAAAACCGAAATATTTGCATTTTTCGATTTAATTAATTGAACTTTTCATGTGATGCGTGTTCTGTTTTCAGAGTGAATTTAAATCCCGTTTGTCGAGAAGCTGCGCCTAAAAGCGGACGGAGATTGACTCACATTTCTGAATGCGTTCCAACGAAACCCTTAAATGCTCGACGATTTTTGCTGAATTTTTCCTTTTCTCTCAATTTATTGCATTTCTGAGAAACCCTGCAGGGAAATTGTCAAAGTTTTAGTTAATTCGTGAACTCTCCCCCGTGGATGGGCTGGAAAGGGGTTTGTTCCGTTAAGGTCATTTCTCTCAGAAAGCGTTCTTAAATGCGATGCGATGATGCATGCGGGAGGGCAGTTGCGGTTTATACTGCGGGAAAACGCATACAACCAACACGACTTATAACAAAAGCGCTTTTAGTATGGGAACTAAACTACTGGGGGGGGGGGGTGCTTCCACAAACTAATTCCGCAGCTTCCAAAAACCGAAGCGAAATTCTGATTTGTTCTGCATTCTCCTGCAGGAGACGCCCCCGCACGGACAGAAACAAACGCGCGAAACAGAATGTGCAAGTTATGCACGCGGAGAAATTCCTGCAGCCAAATGCCTTCGGATTCTTTCTTCTTTATTGCATTCGTTCTTGCATTTCGCACGAACGAATATAATAAATACAGCTCGTGGAAGGGCTCTTCGCAATTCTTTCATTCAACATCCTTAAATTATTTTTAGACTTCTCTGTTGGCAGCGATGGCGTCAGTCGGTTATTGCTCAGTCATTTTAGGTTTCTTTAATTTTTGTTCCTCCGTGTACATCGAGATTGCCTCACTCGCGAATAAGTTAGGACGAAAATGCAGTGGAAGCATTTTTGCATTCTCGGAGGAGAACGCGCCCCCCTCCTATTATTAACGGCATGCTTTCCTGCGGATGTATTCCACGCACTCTTATCTCGGGGAGAGGGGGGCTGCAGTAGCCCTAATTTGAGGAGATGCTACCTGAAAAGTACCTGAAACTAATTCTCTAAGAGCCGCGACCGTAAGTCTGACTTAATCTCCGCATTGCACGTGCTTGCTTAATCTGGGCGCCGTTCCATTTATTTCTGTTTATCCCCGTACAAATCATGGAAGTCCTCGCGCAGACAGTTTCATTCTCGGCCTTCCATTCCGCTTTTTTAAAACTCCCTTTTGATAACTTTTCCTTTTTCCGAGCTTCTCCTTCGCAGCGAGACTCTGGTCCGCGCCCATTCATCATCGCGAGCTTTAAAACAACCCCAGTCGCCATTCCGACGAATAAAGCGAAGGAAGAAATGCCTTCCTTCCTTCCTTCGCCGCTTTAAAAGAAGACGTCTCCGGTCCCGAAATTCTTCTGCGATATCTCGGTGATGAACGGCCAGGATCCGAGTTGTGTGCAGGCCAGTTACGGCAACTCCCAGCAGCCAATAGACGCGGGGTTTCCTTTAATGATGAAGACTGGCCGTTTCAAATCCGTGCTTGGAAATTCCGTGAGCTCGCTCTAGTCTCGTTTCAGAAAAGTGTATTCCTCTGAGATCCTCGCGAAAGCCAGGTCTCCCGCACCTCCTCGTGGCGTCCAGTTATCCTTTAATTAGCTTCTAGCTGCCGTGGCTCCAATATAATTAAGTCGTTTCATGCGGTGGTATTACAAAGGTGCTTTCCTTACTGATTACTGGGCTTCGGACAGGGATCTCGGGGCTTCCCGTCGTTGCGCCCGTCATCTCGGTAAATCCTCGTTGGCTTCGAGAGCTCTAGTATCTCCGACGGAGCACGGTTGCTACAAACGACGGGCGAGTTGCGTCTTCTAATGCCCTCGGTGGTTATTTGTCAGTGCCGGGAAACCTTTTAGGCTACGAAGGTAATGCAGCGTAGAACTAAACAAAAGGGTCGGCCTAAGGCGACTTTGGGAACGCTTACATTGCGCCTCGACGAACTGGAGATGCATTCTCTGCTGTGCATTTGACAGAGTAGTCTGGGGACCTCGTGAGAATGCAGAGTAGCATCACGTGCTGCTGTCAACTTCCCTGTCAGACACGCTGACGCTGTCGTACAGGTGCGAACGCGTACTAACTGACTTTTTCCGTTCTCTTCCCAGGAGAGCCCATCAGCCTGGCGTGATGGTATAATAACTAAATCATACATCTCTCCGTCTTCCCACACTCCTGATAATTAGGTTATTTCGCCAGAGCAAGACACGATGAACAACTAGGAAGGTGTTATACTTCGCTATAAACATGAGGTATTCGAGAGGGGGGGGGGGGCAGGGGTTCTCCTGGGGGTTGGTGCTACTCGCTAGTTATGCCAGCAGGTTGTTTGTTGGCCTCGCTAATCAAAGCGAAACCCACTCTTTCAGCATCAGCGCCAGCAGATAAATTCCCTGACACGCACTGGCATGACAATGCATTTCGCGAATTAATTGGAAACAAGAGTCAACAATATAAAAGACGAATTTTTCTGGTGCCCTCTAGCGGTAATAACGGATAACAGACAAGATGAAACAAACCTAAGGAAATTAAGAAGATTTAAGGTGTTTACAAAGTCCGGGCTTAAAATAAAACGATTTTGGTAGGAAGAGACCCTTTCATTAACTCGCTGCTATTTGACCTTTGAAGGAATGCAGAACAAAACCAAACAATAAAACCAATTAATATTTTCAACGTAACCCAGTTTTTATCAAAAAACATTTACGAAGAGCAGACGTAGAAAGCGCCCGGATTTTAAAAGAAAACCGATACGAAGAATATTCTGAATGAAGAATATTTTTCTTTGTGCTGTCTGCCGCATTTAAACTTGGTCCGAATTCAACGAGGAAATCGCACACGCTCGGCAGCATCGCCTGCGTGATCAAGCGCACAGAAATCAAAAGAAAAGCATCTGGATTCGGGTCGCTGCGACACTCTTTCATTTCCACGATGAAAAAAGTTGATTAACTTCATCGCGCGTAGAACAGTTGGGTTGCACCGAAATCCCCGCTTGCGCTGAGCTCGTTTGAGAGGAGTTCGTCCTGCAACGCGTTCGGTTCGGAAGAATTTCATTTTCGTGTTTTAACTTTGGCTTCAAGCAGACTGGGACTTATTAAATGTATTCGAATCTATTCGAATCTCTGGCATGCAAATGCATTGGGTACGAAGTATCAGCGAGCTAAAATAGTTTTAGCTATGGGGATGCAGCGAGATAACGGACACAAGAAAACAGAATTCTTCTTACTGAATCCTCCCGACTTCATAAATAAGAAAACGCCGACTTTATGACCGGAGAATAAAATACCTTTTTTTTTTGCATTTAATTCCCATCTCCTCGATGACCGGAACCGGCCGCATTAACAAACGAACAAACCGACAATAAAGGCGAATAAATCTGCCAAACAGCCCGCTATGCTGCCTGATTGCGATGGACAGCGTCTCTCTGACCTGCGAATTCGACTCCCCCCTTGTTGTGGATGTTTGCTTAGGGAGCGATTCTCGTGTAAGAAAGACCTCTTTGGCCCTCTTATTGGAGGCACGAGATGCGCTGCTGGCTTGTAGCATTGCGCGGGTGCGATTGTCGTGAAATAGTGTTACTGCAGAAAGGTTCCTCATCTCGAGTTGAAACCCTTAATTCGGGGATTTGTAATCTTTTGTTTTGCCTGCCGACCCCTTCATAGAAGCATTTCTCCATCACCGAACCCCCCATCCAAAAATAAACATGTAACAGATTGATAAATAGTAAAACCTTTTTCTTAATTATTAAAAACTAATAATACTTAAGTAGTAATATAGGCAACTCCTAATCTTAGTCGCGTAGCATTCTATTTAATGGGAGAGTCGATTCGCTTGGCTACGTCCCTTCCCTCGTCTGCCTATTCAGACTAAAAGTACTCAATTTTATCGAAATTAAATCCCCGGTTTCTAGTTAGGTTCAGCCCGCTTTTTCTCAGTAAATCTTTAATCGGGCTTCCACAAGATGAAAATTGGGGAAATTTGATTTTTTCCCCTCTGTTATCTGGTTTATTATCTATCGAAATCAGAAACAACAATTCCGATTTTGTTGTTTCTTTGGCCGTAAGAAGCCACACAGTCGTGGCTAATGTCAACTGCCATATTGAGAAAGAATCATTAAAATGGTCGTGTTAAGCGCAGCAACAAAATTTAGGCTTTCAGTTCACTACTCACAGATGCAGAAGCCTCCAAGTGTGTTCCATTTAAAAAATGAACAAGCAATTCTTCGAGAGGGGTGGAGGAGTTGATAAACTTTTACGAAATTCGAGCTGTCAGAAGTTTGGAAGCCGAAGTGGATTGAATGTGGAGAGCGCAACGGGAATTGCAGTCCTCAGCAGCATCAGGGGATTCGCATCCGTTCAGCTGTGCTCCCTCTGAAATTCGATCCATTTCTTCGCTTGTTTTCCTTGCGCCTGAAATTCTCTCCCGCGAAATTAAAAGAGCAAACAAAAGCGACCCAAACTGTACTCTTTCGCTTCGGAGAGAAACTGCTAATGATTTTAGAAAACATGCTGGCGGAGGGGGGGGGGGCTCAATGAAGATCTAATGAGAAGTTGCAAAAAATGGATGAAAATCTTATTAGTCTACCAACGTACACATTCTATCGATTCGGCTTGTCATGCTGGACAAGCATTTGTGTCAACAAGCTGGAATGTTCGATGCACTGCAGTGCCTCATCTGTCCTTTTTCTTTCTCTCTTAAATAGGAACCAGGGTCGTTGAAAGAAAGTTTCTACATTATCACGTGTGGTTTCTATTTCTAACTAATTCCTTTTCGTGCATTCTTTTAGACGCAAAATCAAAATGGCCTCCTAGAGGTGGTTATGAATTATCACGCGCCTTGCTAACAACATTTACGGAACAGTGGGGGAGAGATGATCAACGAAACAGTTCTCATCTCTAGACAGACCCAAAAGTGTACAATTTCATCATCGCCCTCCTCAAAGGTGGTTTGAGACTGCCACGAACAACTGGTTTCCAGCCCCCTCTATTGACAGCCAATTGGGTTGTTTAAATTCCTGTAAGCATTCGGACCACTTTTACGGTTGAGGTTTTCCATCCATTTCCTTCCTGGCGGCATCTTTTCTTCTACTCGTCCATTTTGGAGACTTTGAGGAAATCTTTGTAGTAGGCATCCTGTACACGCGCCCCTACCACCCACTGGAACTGCTTTTCTTGGATCGTTGCTACTACTGAATCGTAATTCTTCTCTGATCTCCTGATTGGGTTTCATTTCAGTCCACGACGTTTTTTTTTTTCCTCAAACACTTGTTTTTAAAGCCTGCCAACGGACAATGATTGATCCTTCTCTCCTTCCGATAGCCCTGGTCTCTATATTTCCCGTATTATTTATTTCCTTCATCCTCTCTAGACAATGTCCATACAAACACATCCTTCGATAAAATCCACCTTCTGCTGCTGCACAACACGAACGTAATAATGCTCCAAACTACCAAAACGTTTTATAAAAAGACTCGATTTTTCTCCATTTGCCAGAAGTAAGAAAGCATTTTGCCTTTTACAAGTAGAAGTTATTCTCTTTTATTACTCTGAAGCACACTAACAATTAATTCACGAGCACATGCGCCGTTATCAGCTCGAAGGATTCGACTTCGCCTTCAGTGAAAAGAATGCTTGTGGTTATTTCAAAAAAAAAAAAAAAAAAAAGATTCGGGTTGGCTTGTGTCTCGTGAAGATGCCGTTCCAAAATACTCGAAAGGCAATGAGATTGCGCTGTGATTATTAACAAAAGGTCTGCCATATGAAATTATTATAATTAACGCCAATTGAAAGATGAGAACTTTTCGTTACGATTCACACATTCAAGTGCTTTAAAAGGTGCCGATTTATATCTCTATAACGCACGTGCATCATAACATAAAAGAATTCGTGTTATTACGCGCAGACAAAATAATTGATTACGTTGTTTGGAAAACACTGGCTCTGGTATAATAAAGCAAACAGCTGTTGCAGAAATGAATGCCTGTGACGTCACAATAGCTAATTAAATAATGAGCCTCCACCAGCATTGTTGCCCTAATCTCCCTGTAAGAGCAGAACACGGGCACCTGCAACACGCAGCCGCACTGCCATGTAGACACGATGGCTGTCTGAAGAACATCTGAGTCCGTCCTCCAGCCTCTCCGAATCCCAGGGCTTAAACCTAATGTGACGTGAATGATTCAGACAGATGTAAACCCGGCTCTGTCCTGATGGCACGGCCACTATCTGTCCGCCACGGCTGGGTCCTGCCGCCATATATAACGGGCGGAGCAAGCGTCCGCGGCCGTCATTGTCCGGACGTGTCATTTACAAAGCTTCCAAAGGTCTGCGTTGTGTTCGTAAAGAACGCTGGTCACGAGACAAATGGATAGATGACGGCACTTAGATCGGTTTTTCATTTTTTTTTTTTTTTCATATAAGTGGGGCATTTTTCAGAGGCAACGGCCAATTATTGAGTGGAAGGGCAGTTGGCGATCTGATGGCACGGCACGTAGCAAGCGAACAAGACGGGGATAAACCAATCGCGATATGAAATATGCTCTTGACGTGTGGGACTGTACGCAAATCAGTTCGGGGAAAAGCAAAGTGCGTCGGAATGTTTCACATCCGTTTGCATTCCACCGTTTCTGATGGAAACACGCAAATGGTGGCACGAGACAAAACTACACCTCTTATTAAAAAAAAAAAAAGAAAAAAAGTCCACTGTAGATACAAGTATCAGAAGAGTTGCATTACAGCACGAGCGGGCAGTGAAAATATTGTGCGATTGAGCTGCTTCTGTCTTCGCTCCGGAACTGTCGAAGCCCTCGAGACAATTTCCATTCGAGTTGGAACATTCGCTTACTGAAACATTTTTTGTAAGCAAT
The DNA here is from genome assembly GCF_054136105.1 of Typopeltis vanoorti. Lineage (NCBI taxonomy): Eukaryota > Metazoa > Arthropoda > Arachnida > Uropygi > Thelyphonidae > Typopeltis > Typopeltis vanoorti. Next base: position 145,897,575 of record NC_143556.1, read on the forward strand.
GACCGCACAGGGGGTCATCCATCAACACGGAAAGCTAACTACAGTAATTTAAAACCGCATCGCTTGCGTTTTCCACTGAAGCAGTTCAGGCGAATTTTTCCTTGGAAAAATTCGCCTGAACTGCAATGATCACAAAACATCGATCCCAGAAGGCCTCGCAAATATCTTTGATTGGGATTGGATGACCTTCAGCTTCGTTTCTTTCCCACACGTTTCGTGACAATGGGAATATAAAAAGACAAAAGAAATGTAATGACAAACAGAGAATGGACGAGTAAGGGAAATCAAAAATTCTGAAACGCGATTACGTAGAGGTTAGGGAGCGAGTTTCTCCCGCTCCCCCATACCCGATATTTAATGTTTGATTTTGCCAAATTGGCCATTTCGCATTTTCCAGTTGTTCACCTCTTCCACGAAAACGGGATTGACGCTCTCGATTTAACAAATTATCGCTAACACTCACGAAGAGGACTTCGCGCTCGCGAATTCAACGTTACGAACATTCACGTGTTAAAAGGTAACCGAGTTGGTCAGCCGAGTTCACGGTATTACGTGAACCCTGGAGACGCGACAAATGAGGATAAAAATTCCCATCGTAAATGTGAGTCGAGATTCTTTCTTGTGCGGAGAGATTAAGGCTCATTCTTGTGCGCGTGCCACTCTTGGTGTTGTCATCGTTGATATGATTCTTCCCACCCCCCTCAATTCCAGAGAGGAAGTACATACTGATTCGGCAGTCGCTCATCGTAAGTGACGGACTGCAAGTGGCAGAGCTGGTGACAACACCAAACTGTCGTTCCATCCGACACTTTTTATAAGATCTTTTTAAAAATCTTTCTGTTCAACGGCAGCTCATTTCGCTTTGCGCAAACGGTTCAACGAAGAGACGGAAATCAGCAGGAGACACTGCGAGGTCTTCCGGTGAGGCTTCTGCAATGATGAAGTCCGAATCGAGGAAGAAAACGTCTTTTACGGTTTTTTTTTAAAAAAGGTGATGCAGATAAAGAGTTCATTTTCTTCTTGAGGGTGCTCGAGGCAATGCCGATAAGACGAAGTCTTCAAGATTAGAGGGAGGAACTCGAACGCAGCCCACTGTAAACAGAAGTCTCTCCGATTGGTGTTTTTCGCTGCAAAGTCATCGCGTTAATTCTAAGCGTGACCCGAACAAATAAACGCAGACGAGGTCAGGTGGTGGAATGCCAGGCACGTGGCTGACATGGCGCTGGTGCATTAAGTTCTTCCCGATGACCATTGCAACAGCCCAAGAAACGCGATAGCCCAGAAAGAAAGAAAGCTCAGCGCTTCACGGGCACGGCAGGGGTGGCGCACCGGGCGATAAGAGGTGTTAAGTTGTTATTTTTCAGTTAAAACGCGAAGTTCGTCGTTTATTTTTATTGTCCTTCAACCGAGTGACCGACGCTGCTGCCAGTCTACGAGAGGCGCACTTCTCGAACCGCAAATTACTCAGATTCAAACCCCCTTCCCCCCCGTATGCATCTTGATGATAAGCAGATGGACAGCTTCTGCTGGGGCTGAAGAAGACTCGCACGACGGAGCTCGTTGGAAGAAGAAATCTTAAGATAAAAGGAGAATTTATAAGATATTAAACCCTCGAAGCTCGCGTTCTGGCAATGCCAGCTGATAAAATATACTTTCCGCAAGTGGTACCACCGCTCTTCGCTACAACATCGGCGATGGATTTTCCGTACAAACGATAGACAGAAAGAGGCAGCGCGTAAACAGAGTGAAAAAGGAGTTTTGTGGCGATTTCTGCATTCGATCTTAAGCTTTGACCAATTTTCTTCTCAGAACGGTTTCAGAGGTTAAAATGTGGACGCAGGAAGTTGCGATCGTTTGAGTGAGCTGTCGCAACACAAATTCGGCAACAAGGAATGACGAATCTATGAGGATAATTTACTTTTATTACGAAAATCCCCCCCCCTCCCCAAACACACAGAAATTTCCGATTTGCAAATAAAAAGAAAGAAAGAAAGAAAGAAAGAAAGGGTGCCGTGATTAACACTGCGAATCTCTGACTTTCTTCCGTCAGTCAGGGAACAATCTCGTCGCCCCCGTAGTCCTGCAGGACCGTCTCCTTCAGAGAAGCTTTGGTCCACGTTTTTCCGCTGATGTTCGTTTATTCCGACAGAATGCCGTCGTGTTCTTGTGCTGCAGTTCCTGCCCGGCCGATTTCTTTTCTTTTCTTTTTTTTTTTTTTTTAATAGCGGCGATATTAAAAGCGTAACCTGATGGATGAAAGTGTGTTCCTCTGGAGAAATAAGCGCCAGAAAGGCGGACACGGTTGGCGAGATTACCCAAAAGGAAATGACATTCGCAGCTGAATTTCACGACTGCGCAGTTACAAGATTTATTACCACGACATTCATCATACGGAACGGACGAAGTACAGGAAAGTATTTTAAAACGTCGCAGGTGGCTTTAACAGCATCCCGTATTTTTGCCATTGCAAATGTCAAGTCTTTGGATGGTTCCTTCTTTCTTTCAGCAGCAGAATGTCCGATTCTTCAACGGTAACTTTTATCCTCGTATACCGCAAGAATGCCATAACCACACCTCGCAGCAGCCTATTTAAGAAAGTGCAAGTCATCCTTCATCTTACCAGTTGGATTAGCTATTTTCATCAGTACAGCATCTTCTGTCCCCCTTAAAAGAATTTTGCGTTTTGCAGACAAAGTTCTGTTTCTGTTTTCGTTTGTTAGTTTTCCTAACGGAACTCTGCAGTACAGAAATGAAACCCGAGAGGTTGAATGCGCTGAGGATGGCGATGAAGACCTCTCTTCAGGGAATGCCGGAAGACATTTCGAAATTCCGTCCAACTTTGTTAAATGTCAGTAGTGCGCCTAAAATGTCATCGGCCGAACCTCCTACTGGTGCACGAACCCTGGCTAACGTTAGTCCGTCATTTCTGCGAAGCGAAGTGACAGTTACAAACCTCAGCTACCCAGCGGATCAACGGGTTCTCCACCTTATCGCCAGGTCTTGCTGAAAATTAATACCTCTGAGTAAACACGGGAACGGCAACTCCTCGACACTCCGAGGAACCACTTACCCTCCCTTACAACCTGTCATCCCGTCACCGATCGCTTCGAGATCCAGCAGACACAATGGGCTCGGCGACGAGGAAAATGACACTTCGCACGGGGGGGGGGGGGCAGAAACTCTCCCTCTCCTGCGAAACACAGAAGGTGTAAGTTGGCGTTTACAAGCAATCGTTTCGTAAAAGGAACCAAAGTGCAGCCTCAGAGGGGCGAGCAACAAGAGTGCGACAGACTTGGAATACGGTTGGCCTACTTCTAGCTCTCCCCCACCCCTCGTACACCTCATGCGATAAGGTCAAGATGGTCCAGAAAAACTGCTCTCTTAAGCGTTGACCACAAAATGTCATCAGCGCTTCGCCGTGAAAAGAGTTGTTTGGGGTGAATCGACAGTTTCTCGAAGGTCGAACGATGAAAGTGAATGTCCGAGTGTGATAATACGAGACCGACAATGAATCTCTTGTTCTTATCGCTCTGTCAGAAACAACCACGTCATCGTAGTGTCATGATTAGCTGCAGGACTATCCTCGGTCATGCAGCTGATTTCACGAGCTGACATTTCGCGTGATCGATGACGCGATTGAATTTCGATCAACCAAAAGGAAAATGGAGGCGAGTTTGGGAAACATCCCAGAATTCATCAGAATCGGTACCGTTCGCAGCGACGTGACGTTCCAGTTTGTTTCGGGACAGTTCGAAAGAATGGAAGGATGCTAATCTGCTGCTAAAGAAAACGCTTGCTGAATACCCAGAAATGAATCCCCCCCCCCCACTCATAAATGAATGCAAGTTTGGTTTGGGGTTTTCCACATTCCTTCTGGAACAGGCGGCTAACAGTCAGCGAATTGCGGAAATGAGATCAGTGCGAGTGCTTGATTGATTAAATAACGGAAATAAGGCTGATGGCTCGAGTTCATGTCTTTTAAGTAGCGAAAACCGAGGCGGCTCCCGTGCCGATGATTATGTCATCGATAAGCTCTCAGAAAACCTCATTTCGCCATGAATTTTTTTTCTTTGCTTAAGTACCAAACGATTATAATCCTCCTAAAAGGGTGTTCGTTAAGTGCAAAGATGGTCTGCAGATCGATGCTTATTAGATGGGTTCAATCTTGAACGGAGAACCCGGTTTGAAAATATGAAGCCAACTCGGTCGTGTGCTTGAAATTAAAATCGTACCAACAACGAAGATTATTTCCACCCAGTGAGCGAATGCCCACTGGCTGGAGACCCTTTGGGCGCTTCAGTGATGTCACGCGAATCACTTGAAAGACTCGTGGGTTGTTTGCTTTTCCTTTAAATGACGAAAGAGCTCAGTTAGAATAAAGAAAAGACGGAGTGCAGTCAAGTGCTCGATTGAGTGATTCAGTTACAAAAATATAATATTATAATATAATATAATATAATATAAAATATAATATTATAAAATACGTCGCGGATTCTTCCACTGAACTCTACTGCGGAGAAAAACGGGCTCTTTCCGAACTGGATTATCACAAAAGTTTCTGCGTTCATCTGCGTACCCCGTTATGAAACGTGCACCAAGGACACGTTGGCACGATTTATGCATTTCGCTTTCTGGTGAGTTTAGGAGTGTCAACCCCATCTGTCACTCCTTCAGACATGCTACCTTCAGTTTCGAAGGTCAACTCAGTTCTACGGAGGAAGTGTGCGCCTTCCTTTCTTTGCATAGGACGCCATTATTATTTTTTAATACGCGAATTCACCACCCTCGAAAGGGAAGTTTAAATTAAATGACAAAGCTGAACTGCAGAATGGTACCTGCGGTTCTTTGCACTCGACGTTAATTTTGTCGAGTTACTCCCACTGGAATCGGTCGTGACATCGCTGAACTAAGTTTGAATGTCATTTGAACAACGCGATTCTCACACAGATCAAGCTGCGATTTAATATCACGATGACATTGGTAAAATGACGGGAATAATGAGATCGACTTTCAGTCATTGAATGCCAGCAAATCTGATCGGCAAACTAAGATGGTTGCCAACGTGGGCGGAACAATCCACAAGTCGGCTCCAGTACGGCTGTATTGGAACCGACTTGCTATTTATTCACGTGCATCCAAACTTCACTAAACGTAAAGGAAAGCTCAGCCGAAGTCATCCCTGCCTAGCGCATCGCAATTGCCAAAAAGTACTCTTTTCAGATTGACAAGCACATTTAATAAATTTCATTTCTATTAGAATTAAATCTAAACACCTTTGTGGACCAAGAAAAGGCGTTCAGCACCCCACAATAATTTTAAGAAATGCATTTTCGCGAACATCCTGTACGAAATGGGAAATGTCACGAAATGCCCTGTCCATTTAATGGGCTTTCTTTTCCTTTCAACCAATGTCAGCCTGTAGTTACCCTCCAGGGTCAATATTAAAAAACCCAAATTCGGTTCATTTGATTAACACAAACCCATACACGTGCAGATGGCGCAGTCTGGAATATCTTGGTTCGTAAACAGCAACGAATGGCTTCAAACGAAATGGAAGAACTTCCTAAGAATGCATACACCCCCACTGGACTGATCTCGAAGGAAATTGAATCTTCATCTCAATGTATCGCAGCCTTCGATATTAGTCTGACTTGAATAAATTGTAGTTACTTAAGATCATTTCGATACGTCTTCGCTCTGAAAGATTTCAATCCCGCATCCTTCGCTCGTCGAAATGAAAGCGCCTTCACTGCGATTCCATCCGCATCCAGAAAACGCCCTCCTTCGCAAAGTAGGCTACACGATACTTCTTGAAAGGAAGGTCATTTCTTACTTGGTGCGTGATTTGGAAAGAAGGTTGCGTATCCGAATCCGGATTGAATGAACAATATCTCGGATGGATTCCCTTCATGCAATACGAAACATGCTCGTTCTTGTGAGAGGGCTTTCGTATTAATCTTCAGATCGCATTCGAGCGAATCAAATCGAATTGTTAGTTGCTATGACAACTTTCGTGCATCCCCTCCTCTTCGCCTATTTTTCACTCAGATTAGGCAATCGCAATTAGTTTTATTTTATTTTTTTTATTATTTATGGTCTTTCGCTTTTCGCCCATAATTTTTTTTTCTAGGATTCGCCTATTTGAGTTAGAAGACTCGATAAGTGACACGCACTAAATATGGACTCGATCCGGAGATATTACACGCGTCCGCTCATACTGTAAAGCCCGTGAGTAAATAAAAAAAAATAAAAAAAAACTGGTGTTCATTGTGAAAAAAAAAAAAAAATCGAAATGGGGGATATTTTTATCCGCACTTCTTCCTCCCCTCGGAGAGAGATCTTCGATGCAGGTGTTAAATTCTCGTGTCATGAGGCCGAAACTCAAACATTACTGCTGTCACGGCTTGCGGCACAAATCGAGAGAGGGGTTACGCGATAAAAACGAAATCAAAACAAGATCCCTTAGCTTAACACGCAGCTACGACAGTTTTTCTGTCTTCCCCCGTCCTGAAGTATCCGAGTCGCACACGAGATTCTGTTTCTTCCAGTTTTCGTACCGTCGGATGTGCGGCGATTAGGACCAATCATGCAATGCAAACAAGCGTGCCCAACGATGTTTTCTTTAACGGTGCAGTAACAATGGCTTCGCTGCATGCAGCGTCTGCTCGCGTGCAGCAATCTGATTGGCATTCTGAGAAAGAGATGGTGGGCGATTGTTGTAATGGTAGTTGGCTTAGCGGGGGATTTGAAGAAGATGCCGCCCGTTCCGTGCTGGTCATGGAGCAAATGCAAAAACAAAAAGTTAAAACTTCGTATTCGAGAGCAAAATGGAGATTTTAATGACGTTTTTTGTCTGCGATTCGTAGATGAACCGGCCTGCGAACAGTGACACTGCCGCTGATGGGCTGCTATTAAAATAAGCCCGTCATTTGGACGTCAGATGTCTGGAAACTATTTACAAGTATAATGACCGGAAAGTGGTCGGTAATAAACGACGCACTTCAGTAACTTCCTCGAAGACCCTAACGACACTTTCTGAAGTGCGATTTCTTTTATGTAAAAGAGAGAACGAAGAAAGTGGGAAACAAGTGAATATCTTTCATTATGATCTTCTGAGCCCTTCCTCGTGGCTGTCAAGAACTTCGAGTTCCTCCCTCTTTAATATAGCACGCGATGGAACTGCAGATGCCCGAAACAAACCTATTCAATTTCGCAGCTGAAATGCAATATGTCCGATACGCACCGGATTAGATATAGGCGCATGCACGCGCATATATCATCCCCCACTTTGTGTGTTGGTGTGGGAAAGAAACGCTGATTTACAGAAATCAGTTTGTCTTCATCTAATATATCTGTCTTCATTAAGCATAATTCATCCTTCATGCGTCTTAAATATGTCTTATTAGTGTAGGGTGGCTGTGATTGTTGCAAAAGTGTGGCTTGTTTCACTAGGAGGGTGCAAGAAAATCTCCGACAGCACAGCGGAGACTGCCTCTGTGGAAAAGAGAGTGAAAGACTCAAACTCGAGAGAAGGGTTCGAAACGTCTGCTGCGAAGTTCCGGGATTGAAGCCTTCGCTCCTCGTGCTTTTAGTTAATTCAGATGAACAGAAACACCGCGAAACATTTTCACGTCATCTGTAATCGTTCTTAATATTTCCTTTGAAGTGGAATTTTTTCAGGGCTGAGGAAAGAGGTTCATCGAAAGCATCGAAATAAGTTTTCTTTCCAAGTGCGACGGTCTGCAGTTCGTGAAAGACCAGGATGTGGAACCGGAATCGGCATGGAACTGACAAACGCGTTTAAGCTCTTCAGCGTGGATGGAAATTTTAGGAAGAAAGAGATTAAATCAACGACGGAACTCCGCCGGCCTCAAATTCTAATGAGCCGAAACATTAACACCTGAATATCGGTCTGGGTGACAAAGTCTCACCGCTAAACTGTCAAACAAGCTGTGGGTTCAAACCCCTTTGTGATGTGGATGATCGCGAAAGTCCTTTTGTGGCAGATGAATTTCGTCGCGTGGTGAGACGGCCAGCGTGAAAAACCCGGAAGAGCTTGTTTTAAAAGGTCAGTCCACGTTGTCACATTTCGCGGCTGGGATTGTCGTAAACCAGCAGTTTGTGACGCAAACCTTCCAAATTATCTTGTTGACGAGTCATGAAACTAATACAATAAAAAAAATCCCCTCTATTTTGACCACTTGTCCCTCATTAGAAGGGCTCAACCAGTCGTAAGGGGAGGTCGAGGAACCCCACACGAATAAAAACCCCACTTGTTCACCTTCGCTAATAAAGCTCTGCTGATCGTCATTTGTGCAATTCTAAAAGGTTACAAAGAATTCGATTCGATTTAGAAAAGATCAAACCACATTTCGCTTTTTATATTTTAACACGTTCGTGATCGACGATTTAAAATTTCTCTACGTCCAGGGCGAGCACATTCAGTACATCGAAATTATTAATCTTCGAGACATTCAAAGGAAATAAATGGAAGTTTACAAAAGTAACCTCAATTACGTTGTGTGTGGTTTGCGGTTACAATTTTTATGTCTTCGCGTTGCACTGCATGTTGCATCAATTTCTCTTTAATTTTTGAGGAATAAAACATAAAAACAAATTAGGAAAATCATCATCAACATCATCAAATTCCTGACATGTACCCTCAAGGGATGTACAGGTTGGTATGATAGTACTACATGAAAAACTTAGATCATTACTAACTTCCTATCTACAATTTTCCTCCAAATCAGTCTGTTACTTGTCAAGACTCCAACATTATCAGATCTTATATTTCTATCGTCTAAGGCACTTTGTACTGTATCAATCCACCTATATCTTGGTCTTCCTCTGGGTCGTTTTCCTGCCAACCTGGCAGAGAACACTTGTTTCGCTAATCTTTCCTCTCCCATTCTATTTAAGTGACCATACCACCTGAGATTAGCTCTGCTAATGCATTCCTGGATGCTGACAATGTCAAGTTCTTTACTAATATCCTCATTTTTAATATGATATTGCCATCTGTTCACGCCTATAATTTTTCTCAGGACTCTCATATCTGCGGTCTCTAGTTTTTGGTCAAGTGTTTTACTTCTGACCCAGCTCTCAGATCCATAAGTTAAAACTGGTTTGAACACTGTCTTGTATACAGCTAATTTAGTGTTCCGACTAATTTCTCTCTTATTCCATATGAATTTATTCAATTGACTTCCCACCATACCAGCTTTGCTGATTCTGTTGTCTATTTCTATATTTAATTTACCATCTTCAGTAAAAATTGTGCCTAAGTAGCTGAAATGTTTTACTTGTTCCACAGGTTCTCCATTCACAACACAGTTAACATTTTCAATGATTCTGCCTATTTTCATTGTCTTTGCCTTTTTATTGCTGACCTTCATACCATATCTATTACAACAGCTATTCAATTTAGTCAGAGAATCTTGCAGACTTGTAATGGATTTATTTAGAAGTATAACATCATCCGCATAAAGCAAAGAGCTGACATTAACATCTCCAATTTTGATATCATGTTTAATACCACTTTCCTTCATAATGTGATCCATATAGATAATGAATAACAGAGGGGATAATGTACATCCTTGTCTCACACCAGATTTAACATTAAACCATCTTCCTGTACTTCCTTCAATTCTAACTGCTGACTTACAACTCAAATAAAGACTAAGTATTGCTAGATATAATGCCCCATTGACACCATATAACTGCTGCGTATTGAATAGCTTCTCTCTTGGCACCTTGTCATATGACTTTTCCAAATCGACAAAACTTAAATACAGGTCTTTGTTATATCACCATGCTTTCTCGACTATTTGTCGTAAAGTGAAGATCTGATCCTGACAGCCTCTATTTGGCCTGAATCCAGCTTGTTCGTCACCAAGCTTTTCTTCCACAATACTGGCATAGATCTTGCCAGGAACACTCAGTAGGGAAATACCTCTGTAATTCTCACATTCAGTTTTATTTCCCTTTTTATATATGGGTACTATGAGAGCTCTACTCCAATCATCGGGAATTCGTCCCTCTGTCCAGGCTTTCTGAACTATGCAGTGCAGCCACTTATACCACCATACTTCAGCATTTCTGGTCGAATATCATCTACTCCTGCTGCCTTTCCACATTTCAAGCCTTTGATGGCTTTTTCTACTTCAAGTATGGATATGTATTCCTGACTGCATGCCTGGTCAGTGTTTTTTTTTTTTATCACTGTGCTGTCATCACTGCTTGTTTCATTTAGCAGTTTTTCAAAGTAATTACTCCATACTTCAAGGATATCTTTTTTCTCCTGTTTTCATGTCACTTTATCATCTCTAACTCCTTTTACAGCACTCTTTCCTCCATTCCTAAGCTTCTTCAACAACCTCCAGAATATTTTGCCACCTTCTTGATATTTATTTTCTATATTCTTGCCAAAGTCCTCCGATGACTTTTGTTTAGCTAGTTTTACACACTGTTTAGCTTTCTTACATTTGTCTCTGTATTCTGTAAGGGTAAAAGCTGACTTAATTGCCAGGAACTTTTGATATGCTTTCTTCTTTTCCTTCACTGCCTCTTTAACTTCCTGTGTCCACCAGGGAGTTCTGATTTTTTTATCCTTGCACACAACTTCACCACATGCCTCTCTAGCTGAATCAATCAGGGCTTTCTTCAAGGCTTGCCACTGAATCTCCAAGGTTTGATTCCTGTTCTCAAACTCTTTCATTTTTCCTTGAATAATCTTTGTGTATTTTAGTCTACAGTTCACATCTGAGAGCTGCTCAACTTTTATTCACTTTAAAACTTTCTTACATGTTATTCTTCTCAATATGAAATTCAATTTTATCCTACTCAAGACTAAATAGTGATCACTTCCAATTTCAAATCCTCTGTACACTCTGGTGTCCTGCACCAGGGAGAAAACATCACTATCAACAATAACATAGTCAATGAGACTTTTCTTATTCCTAGCCTCTTCTCTCCATGTGAATTTGTGCACATTTTTATGTTGGAACATGGTGTTAGTAATAACCAGCCCATGTCCTGAGCAGAAATCCAACAGATATTTGCCATTATTATTAGCTTTGCTCTTTTCTCCAAATTTTCCCAAAATATTTTTGTATGTCTCGCAATCATTTCCTACTCTGCTATTTAGATCCCCAACGGACCAACTTTTCCTTTTTCATTGTGTCAGTTGCTTTTTCTAGAGCGTCAAAAAATTCCTCTACTTCTACCTTAGTAGAACCTTCTGTGGGAACATAGGCACAAATAAGTCTCATTGTCCAGTTCCCCATTCTCATTTTTGCCCACATTACTCTACTTGAGACTGACTGCCATTCAAGAAGATTAGCCTCGTATTTTGTGTTGAATACTATGGCTTCTTTTCCTTGATTGTCATTGCCTGAATATAACATTTTGTATTTATTGCTTAGAAAGATCTCACCAGTTTTGGTCTTTTTTGTTTCAGTCACCCCTATTATGTCGATCTGGTACTTATCTAATTCCTCAGCTAGCTCCATTTCTTTGCCATTCAGGCTTCTTACGTTGATAGTACTGATCTTTAACTCTGGTGATGTGTTGAGTTGGGGTTTGTTTTCAGATTTGATACCAAAATAAAAAATGATGGTACAACATGACAAAATTTCATGCCGACTGGGGCGTCGCCCGGTTAACCAAGGCCCCCGTTGTTTTCGCCAGGTAACCAGGGCGAACAGCGAAAAGTCAGCTACTGGAACAAATCTGAAAATCTGAATCTGAATTAGGAAAATTAATAAAAATAATATTTATTTAAATAACAACCTAAACTTCTCGCCACAAAATGGAGTTGTTCGTATTTTTATAATGACAAATAAAATATACGAAAGCATTGCAGAAGTACAAAATAAAACCATAAATGTGGAAATTAGCCGAATGTCGTTTCTGTCTAAATTACTAATCGACACAGCGGAAATATTTTGCTGTAAAAATAATACAATTTCCGGTTAAAAATGAAGTTGGATATACACGAAGGCGATTTTCAATGAAACACTTTATTGGCGTCCTAATCGAAACTAAAGCAACATTTGTTGTCTGGTTCAAGTTGATTGCTTACTGGCGGAGCTGATCAACAATGCTTTGTGTTTGGAGATTCCCTCTCCCCCCCCCCCCCATATTATCATACAAGCGACTGCATCTTTTCTCCGCGTCATAATTTTTGGATTTTCTTCATATCAGATGACTTAATAATTCCTTGTTTATAAACTTCATCTCATCTATCAAGCAAGCCACACACCAAACAAAGGTTAGTGAACATACTTCGTCAGACTGCTTTGCTTTCGTCCTTCGCTTCTTTCCTAACATCGCTCAGCAGAGCGAACTCATTGCGACAAGTAAACATTTGGGGGGGGGGGGGTTCATCCGCTTCCTACTTTTCACGATCTGCTAATCCATTTACTCTTATTCGCGAAGGACAATCTGGGTTTTCGTTCTAAATTTTGTGTAACATGGGGATTTTTAATTATGTTTTTTTTTTTTTTTTAATGGCGTGCGATGAGGGGGGATGCAGTGTGATATAAAGTATAATTAAATATGTGCAAAGTAAATTTTTAATTAAAATTTAAAATTAAATTATTTTTAAACGCTCTTCACTGGTTTCGGAATACTAAAAATTTAAACGCCTGTCACCGACGCACTCTTTTATCACCCTCAAGGAATGCAGTCTGAACCTAAGGGAAGCACGTTGGGACTTGTCTTACACGAAGGAATACCCTGCCAAGGTTCTCAACAGTTGCCTCAGATCTCTCGTGACGTTCATTTATTATTATTTTGCCGTATTTGAAAGAGAAACATTTCAATACCAGCGCGAGGTGCTTTTGTCCAACGATTCGTTGAAAAGCAGCGACACGTCACACTACTTTCATTACTTCAGGTGGACACACTCGACGCGAACACATAAGGGGTCTTCGTAACTGCTTTTTTTAATCGCATCCCGTATAACAGCGGTTCGAACATATTAGAAGCGATACACAAGGCTGAGGAGGAAAAGACAGGCGTAGAATGGATGAATGAAGAAGAAATATATGCAGTGGAATATAATAAATTATTTTAATCCTTTATCCAAGTGTAAGGAAACAAAGTTTCCGCCTGAAGTATCTTCATGACTGGGGCAACTCGCGGACTAGGCTCTGATCTCTCGTCTTAATATCTCCCATAATGCAAAGCACATCTCCTTGCAGACATGTATAATGCTATGCATTAAGGGAAGAGCCACTAACCAGACCGGTTTTCGACCTTTATTGAAGTCTCGTCAGTGGGAGCCAGACCCAGAAGTGGGGATACCAAGGTGGAAGCAATGGAGAAATCATATTTACCTATACAAGTTTTCCAAAAGGTGTCTCACCTTATTATTAAATTACTCTGGATTGAGATAAAGATGTTGGAAGTTTTTTCCCACTTGGTTAGACTATAATAAACTTAGTTTACTAAGTGTAAGCAAACAAAGTTTGCGCCTGAAGTATCTTCAGGGAGATACTAAAACTTTACCAAGAGTTGCCCCAGTCCTGAAGATACTTCAGGCGCAAACTTTGTTTGCTTACACTTGGATAAAGGATTAAACTAAGTTTATTATAGTCTAACCAAGTGGGAAAAAAACTTTCAATATGCAGTGGACGTCTGGAGTTGAACTGTGGGCAGCCGTTGCAATTAAGAGGGTCAATTACTGACGATAATTCTTAAAACAACGACCATTAAAATATTCTTAAGAAAATGCCAGCACAGGACCTGAACGACAATATTAGAGTGTGTGAACTAACGAGAAAAAAAAGACCGCTGATCAGTTTAAATGCTCTCTTCTGTACGAGTCGAACATTTCAACAGCTCTTACGGGCGCAATCCCAAAAGTGGGACCAGCACCGATTTGCACGAAATAAACAGCAGTTCAGAAAGAGAATAAAGTAACGTTTAGGAAAAAAAAAGTAATTTATTGAAAGGTCAGGAGGAGATGTTTCGGGTATGTCTATGCCAAGAAAGGGAGGTTGGAGTTATCCTAAGAAAAGAAAGCTCGTCTTGTCAAGAGATGTGGTGGTGCTAAAGACTGGATTTTCGCGAGAAATAATACGGAATTGAGTTTCATTAAAAAGGTTTATTGACCCTCAGTGAAGAACAGATTGGAGAAGGGAATTTAGTCACAGAAGGCGATTTTTGGAAATGAGTGCGATTCGTGTAGCGTAGATTTTATGAAATGGGAAAGAGGAGCGCGGGGCTCTGTCATCGAGTGGTTTGCATTTAACTGGAGAAGGCCGCTGATATCCGAGCGTGGGCAAAATAACAGAACTTCTGGAACCCCAGCATCCCCTGGAGACTTCAAAGATAACGCATTCATTATGTGCATCCGGAGAGAAAGCTGGCAACCCACTTACAGAAATTTCCCCTAAGTACAGTTTACCTACAGTTTATTTGGGGGGGGGGGGGAACGCTATGAAATGCCTCGTAATTTCATAGCGTTAGGAACAACAACCATTTCAGATCTCCAAACGTTTTGTAGAAAGAATGATGGACGAAAAAAATAAGATCCTCCTTTGTTAATCGAAACTGGATGAATTCAATATTGGCTTTCTTTACGAGATGAGATTTCCAAATAACGTAGAAATTGGCTGTTCGTGGTCTTCTCCTCTATTACTCCGAAAGAATTCAAAAGAAAGACTGAACGGCCATTTGATGGCAAAGTTGTTTTGCGTAAGGAGTAAGTTAAACATGGAATATTTTCAAACTGCAGGAGAGACGGCGGAGAATGTGATTAGGAGAATACGAAGGTTACACAGAACAGAAATCAAGCCCAAAGCATGAATCTTCAGACCAATCGGAGAAACGCCAATCAGGACCTTTTTGGTATCCAGTTAGAGCAAGATTCTGTTTAGGGTGAAAATTCGAACGCTAGCTCGAGATGTTTGGAATGGTGGGAGGACATTTATCGAGATCGCCTTTGTAAAACCGGAGAAGAAATAAAAACCTCGGCGTTTGCATTTTTTTCCGATTAAACGAATCAACAGAACCATCTGAGTGCAAAACGTGAGACAAGCAGAGTTGAATAAAAGATACGATAAACAACTTGGACAACAGAGCAGAAAATGTCACCTACTATTTGGACATGGTGCAAATTTGGGTCTTTTCAAAATCCGTGTTGGTTTCCTTGCAGCTCTTTCAGGAAGTGGATGTTTTAGTATAAACAGAAAAAAGGACATTTCTATGAAAGCGGTTTGCAATATGCTTACGGTGCTCTTGAATTCGGGTAAAAGGCCCTGAACTTGGAATTTCCCTTCAGTAGATCACGTGACACGTTTCACTATCAGATTTTGGATTTTCTGTGGAAAAAAAAATAGTCTTGCACCCAAAGCTAAAATCTACCATGAGTGCAGCTTCCTCCGAAATTAACGCAGCGTGGACATGAGAACCCTACAGCTTTTGGTGTTCATAAGAAGTCATCAGACTCGAGCATGTTTCAAGTTGTCTTAAACCTGAAATGGTTAAACGATTTTTAAAAAATCTAAACCACCACAGAACTTCTTTGACCAACAGTGAAACTGACTTTTTAACTCAAAGTCCTCTTCATAATTTGAAGAGAGGAAATCATACTGCACTGATTTAAAACGGCCTTTCTTCGTTTTTAGAGAAAAATGAACAGACTTTATGAGCCAGAAATAGCGAAGCTTATTTGCTAACCCTTCTAAATTGTGCTTGAATGCAGGTTGATTACAACGGTGGTAACGAGAAGCCTGCCGTTCTTCTCACACATGCAAGACGCATGAAGAAAGCATTCTAAGATATATTCAGGCATGCAAAGGGAGTCTGCAGAGCGCTGCTGATTTTTTGTGTACAGAAAGAAACACAGTGACGACGAAACATTCTGACAATATTTTGCATTGGGGGAAGCCTTTTGAAACACAAGGTCAACAAGATGGAGCAAGAAAATATTTCTGCCATCATTATTGAATGTTAAATTAGGTCTCGTGAAAAAAATTGACTGGACAGAACGGGACCGCAACTTCGTGCCAAACTGAAAGATTTGCTTTTTCAAAAAAAAAAAAAAAAAAAAGTAAACTGCTGGACCTGAAATTAGGGAAGATTAGCAGATGAGTCTCACTAAATTGGAAGTAAATGCTTCGAAATCTTACAAGGCTAGCGTTTGCTTCTTTTTTATAGTAAAATATTCAAGTACTTCAATTTTTGTTGATTGCATTTATCTTAGAAAAAAATATTGTAAATGGAATTTTTATCTCATCTTCTTTTTACACTCTTTTACCTTGCTGTGTCGAAGGTTTCATTAATCATCGGACCTCAAACCGTTTACAGGATAAGGTGGTCAGCCCTACGCCCCGGTGTATCCTACGTCCATAGTGTTGAGTTCTCAACACTACGGAAAAACCCTGCTGGCCACGCCCAAGACCGGCTAACTTGACTATGGCTGAGGAAGATCCTCGAGCTCCTCACGTCACCGATAGAAATCGAACCTAGGACACACTCCTTCCCCAGGCATACGGTTGCGAAGCGCACAGGCTAACCGCGCGGACTTGGAATTTTTATTTCTTTCATTACACAATACTGAAGCGGTGTTTTAGTATTAGCTGACGTGCTGGGAAAAATTATTTTTGTGCCCAATTTTGACCAGTCCAATGTTCTTTTTTAAAAGAAAAATAAATTAAAAAAAAACCAAGACAAATACGGGTAACTCTCTCAGTATCTACACCTACAGATAACCTTTTAAGTAATGGGGTTTTTTGTGCTCATTTCGCAACTGTTACAAGCTCGTCACAATTGCTATAAAAATCTCAGCAACACTCAAGATAGCTATTGATCACGTAGTGGCGCGGGTGCCTAAGATGCAAGTTGATTTATTGGCACAAATATATTAAATTCACAGCGAATACTTGTTTTGTTTATATTCAACTTTAATTAAGCGGTTACAGGGGAAAAAGAAAAAAGATCGCACACTAGAATTTGAAGTATCTAACAAAATGCCGCCTAAGTAAGAAATGCAAGATTAGTGCATTTCAAAATTAGTGGCCCGAACAAATTCCAACCTTTTTTGAACAGTCGATTTTAGTCCCGACTATAACTAACTTCAGGAAAGACGAGTGACAAGGCCCTGAAATCCCTCCGAATCGCAAAATATCCATGGCCATTTTTTTTTTTTTTGTATTATTAGTCCTTGTAAGCTATTATACTTTTGAATCTCAAGGCCTACGACGTCGGACAGCACTGCCAGCGCTTGTTGTAGTACTATACGATTAGATCGATCCGATCTTACTTCACATCATTCGAAGATCGAAATTCGAACCCGCTGAAAGTGTGTCGAGTTCGATGCAACGTCTGCTTATTCCTGTTCCCAAACATTTTCTGTCCGTGATGATGGCGAATCCCGTGATTAACTGAGACTCATATTTATTCAAAATAACTCCGTCGAAGAAGAGTAACACGGGATTACATCGACTGCTTACAGACCCGCGTCCGTAAACACCCACTAATCATATACGATACTGTGGAAGATTTATTTCAAATCCAACACCACGCGGCGAAAAGCACACATCCCCGCGCACAGGGAGAGCGCTTCCCTCCAACCTTAATGATAACAAGGGATGTAAGGCTATAGTCATCCTTCTCCCCCCCCCCGCCTAGCTGGTGTCATCCTTGTCTGGGAGTTCATTTCTCCCCGCCTGCTCGTTAAGCAGAATGGGCCGATTAGGCCTAACTGTCTGCAGTGACCGCCAGAGAATGGCAGCGACTCAGTTACGACCTTTCTCTGCCACCTCGTGCACGAGCAGATGCGACAAATTGTCCACTGTCTGCTGCCAAGATGGACACTTCACGGCGAAAATGGGTGACAAGCATTAATCTCGCATCCTCCCCCCTTTAGCGGTGCTCCACCGAGAAATCCGATTATTTATAAAATGCCGTAAGCCACCCATTCTTATGTTAATAAGGCTTAGCATGGCAGCGATTTGGGGAGGCTTAACCGAGAACGATGCTCCTCTGATTCCGCAGGGTGGAACAGAACGGAGTGCGCCACTTCATGCGGCCGGAGCATGCGCAACAGTTTTATGGCAACTTCTGGTGGACGTGATGCATTTAAATGGCCATTATTCCAGTAGTCTCCACAAAATAACTTCATCATCGATATACAACGGGGAAACCGCTTCCCTTGCTCCCCGAAGGACGGTCGTATAATCCCTGAGCGCGTGCAGCTCACCGAGGTCCCAGTTTAGGAGTGAATACCTAACATATTCCTTTTTTTTTTTTTTTTTTTTTTTGAGGGGGATTGTGCAAGGAAGGAAGAAATGAAGAGCTAGTTGTGCAAGAAAAACAATGAAATTACGCAAGATTAGTTCTAAGTATTTCTTTCTTAAAATTTCATCAAATAACATCCATTTGCCACTTCCGTCCTATTTGTTTTCGAGCAGCCAAATTGCACATTTTATCTTTAACGGGGTCTTTTCGCATCTTTCATATGAAGAATAATAAACAAGCAGCTTAGCAAGTATTCAGTTTACTTTTCCGAACTTGCCCACTGCGAAACTGCGACGGATGTCTTCTTGAAGCAAACCTTTCTTTTTGAAGATTCGAGATGAGCACAAATTCCATTTGAACTCTATTCAGTGGTTTCGATATTAGTTTTGCTCACTGTTTTTTTTTTTTTAATTTTATTAATTTAACTAGACTAAAACTACACACTCTCCTCATGTAACTATGTGTGCTCTCTCTCTCTCTCTCTCTCTCTCTCTCTCTCTCTATTAACGCAAAACCAAGAGAATATTTCACTGTACTTCTGTTAAGATATTCGTTTCGATTGAGAGGGAGCGGTTTCATCTACTTCCAGGCTGATTTCATTACCCAGAAAATGATTGGTAAGGCGCACCTATGAAACCTTTCGCTCCAAACACTCGGAGCTGTCGATACCTTCAGGTTCGGTGAGAGCGAAGAGATCAGTTTCGAGCTCGACTAACATCATGGCAGTCAACTTGCTTTTAAATAAAGCGGCAGAAATGCTTTGTGCAAATAAAAGATTTCCTGGGGGGGGGGGAAGCTGTAAGTGGTTGTCACTAGAATGCGACGATCAAATTCTAAGGAAGGATACAACTTTCTTGAATCTAAGATCGAAATCGGCTGCTTGGAGAGCTCTCCAATGAGAGAAACTTGTTTTAATGACTTTTTCTTAGGAGGTTTACAAAAAGCACGTGTTTGGGCTGTTGAGGGAAATGTTTACCGTTTTTGATGTTAAGATCACTTCTATCGCTGTCTGGAAAAAATCGTGTTTTCTTATTTATAATAGGGATTGTGGATAAAGAAGCGGCAATACTTTATTTAGGATTCTTAAATCAAACAGGGAATTCTTTAATGAATTTCTGGAATATTAAATGCCACCAACATCTCTCGTAAATTATCAGATAAAATTAGATTTAAATATTTACGAAACAAATCCGGATATTAAATCGTAAAAGTGAGGAAGGCCGAGTTCAAATTTAAACGGATCGCGTGAGGATTTTCCTAAAATGTTAAGTAAAATAGCTCGTTAATTATTATTGGCGGCAAATCGCGCTCTAAGAAGGCTCCGATTTCTGATGCTTAAAATACAGAAATCTTATTCGTCACTTATTTACGGTTTACCACTTCCAGCGCTTCTCTAAATGTGTTTCAGTTTTATTTATTTCGGTTTTTCCTTCAATATTATAATTTTTTGTGTTACTTTCTTGTACACTTTCGTTCTCTCCTTCTGTGCGAAGTTTTTCACTTGGTTAATTAAAGATGCCAAGAAATTGTATTCTTGGTTTCATCCTTGATCCAAGTGTAAGCAAAGTTTGCGTGAGAAGTCCTCTTTCGCAACTAGGCTGCTTGCATAAAGAAGAAGCGACGAATTCCCGTTTATCGCCTTAGTATTATCCCCATAACGAGACCCCAATAAAGGTCGAAACCATCCTTCTGTTTCAAAAAGGGGCAGTTTAATCCATCGTTTCACAACGGCCGATTTACATGAACAGAACCAACATATCACGTGTCCTATTTAATGCAGAGGTTGCTCCGTTTGCTAATCCCCTCCCCTGGTTCATTTAATACAAACACAATAAGAGTTTTAAAAACATCCCGTCTGCACTCGGTTTAAATAGTTCGTTCTGTATGCGAGCAGAGATTCCCATTCTTGAATCAAGCGATGCATTCGCTTCGTTTTATTTCGATGATCCAGAAGGAAAGGCGGGTGGTCTAAACAACGTTGAAATTCAGAAGAGAAATGCACGCTCTACTTCTCACCAACGAAGGTGCTGGTAGTTCTCTTTCATTAGCACTGAGCCAAGGGTCTGATAATTGGCGCTCCTATTCTAGAGATCCCTGTTCATGGATCTTTTGCAGCCACCTGGGTTTCCAGTAATTGGAGGAGCAGCCTAACGTCGAATAATGAAATTAATATAAACCGAAATAAACCTAATAACTTTCCAAACATTAACGTTATCCCACGAACAATAATGTGTTTTATATTAAATAGTTGAATGTAACACTCTGGCATTGCCCAGAATACGTCATCGCCTCGTGTTTGAGTATTAAATTCAACACATTTCCTACGTAGCCCTTGGTGCAAAATGTTCATTGTCATCATGGCTGCTTACTCATAAGATTTACCTTTTTAAGCAATTTCGTCTGTAAATCGGGTCAATAGTGTTATTTTTATTGCACCAGTAGAAGCGACTGGAGTCACCCTGTCCAGTGATAGATAGGAGGACGCCGATATTTTCTGGGAAATCATTGCGAAATATACTTGAGATGCAGGAAATCTCTTTCTCAGAACAGTGAGAAAGAGTGAAATGGGTTCAGAAAAGATGAGCAATTGACGTTCCAGTTCCGACTGGTTTACAGAATCGCAGATGGCAGTTCGGTGAGCGAAGAGTAACCACGGAAGACTTCTTTGAAGAGGAAATAGAGAAGAAATCTACCTCTGTGCAACAGCGAGGTGTCATCAACCGACGCCGAATAACTGGATCTAGAATTTTAAGAAAGAAATGGTTCTTTTTACAAGAACTTTTTCTCCAAGTGCAGGAGCTCAATCTGTCGGGGAATTCAATTTGTTGGGAGCATTCAGGAATTGGAGTATTTAGGTATTCAAGTAACATTTGGAAAAAAAAGAAAAGTTAAGCTTTTTTTATTTTAAAATAAACCCTTTAAATTACGTGATATTCTTTTATAGCATTTCAGCTTCCTGGGGAATATAATTTTTTGTGGAGTTTCGGTTTTAGATTCACAAAAGGGACCAGTCGTAATGCAGCTGCCGTCTATCAGGGAAAAGCAACAAATTAAAAGAAAAGAAGAAAAAAATAATGAACACACACACACGAGCATATACTTCCGAAGAAGAATCGATTTTTTTGGCGTTGATATCAGAATGATGGGCGTTCATTCCAACTGCAAGAAGCGCGGAAAGAAAGCTCGTCGTAAGCCAGCTCAAAGAGTTGGCACGAGTTCGTCCTTCCTCGTGGCAAAATTATCTTCGCCATTCCCAACAGCAGACCACTTAGTGAACGTTGTAGCGATCTCCGGACTGAATAAACACCGGAAGAGTCCGTAAAGCGGCCGTCTTAGTGCACCGTGTTTCGTAAAGGACGACGCTCCGGGCAAGGTTGTCCTTAATTGTGCTCCTTGCATGTAAGTAACGCTTTACGGACTGATTGGCTCGATAAGCTAAGCCTTTTTGGTTCGGAAGGATTTCACAGAGCATCTTCTGACTTCGATGGCAAATCACCTAATCCTTCGGTAATCCTCGTTCTTATAGTTTCCCGCCTCCTTCCCGCATTACTCCCATACCCTTGGAAGACTTATTTCAGATTACACTCATGGAGGCTCATTATGTGGAGAAGTACCTGCCGAAGAACCTCACAATAGCCGGCAATAAGTTTCGCGAAATTCAGATGCAAGCGTCGCGCCATAATTGGAGCTTAATTTAATATTCGGGGCGATTATTGGTCTACTGCATTAACAGAATCTCGTTATGATGCGCGCGTTTTTTTCTTCCAATCCTAATTGATTCACGAGTCCACCCATCAGATTTTGAACGTTCAACCGGAAATGCTTGTCGCAGTATGGGGATTGTATGTGGCGATTTCTGTGCTGGAAAGGTCGCGTGAGAAATGATCTTCGGATCTTTTTTCCGAACATGAAACGAGCATTTTCCCAATTGCCGCACACGCGGAAAATAGAAGCGCGAAATTCGAGAGTTCTCCAGATCTTGAACAGATCTCAGAAGACGAGAGCATTTCTCGCTTAATCGCTGTCGCCAATTGATGTCTTTCACCTTACACTTCTCCAGTGACGCAAAAAATCTTTCCGTATTAGTCAACTCACCGATTTAACTGCCTTCGATTGAAAGGGATTTTAGATGAAGTTCCGCGTATCCTCGAGACGGTTTCACCCGGACAGAAGAGGACATCCCTACTCGTACGCTAAGGAAGTGAGAGTTCGGCTCGGTAAAAAATTGTGTTCTAATGAGATTTTTTCTCTTGACCCCTTAAACACGTGGGCCTCTGAACGAACCAATAAATTCCTCCGCAGCAGTTCCCTGCCCCCATTATTTGCCCACCCATCATTTTCTGCGTTGTCCCTTCTGATAAGGGAGAAATTGCCAAAATGGACCTCGCACATCGAAGCCTTCTCGTTCTTACTCTTCCTTTACCGTTTATTGGAAGTAAGAAAATGCTCATCTGAAGGCATTAAAATAACCAAGAGACAGAATTGCCCAATTTAATGTACAGTTCAGCAAATAAGATTAATTCGCGCATTCCAAGTAATAATTAATGTGGACGAGAGGAAAATTTCACGCTTTTCGGATCTCCCGTAATTTTTGTCAGGTGTGGATGATCCGTGGAGTTCGTAATTTAGAGCGCCGTTCACTTCGCCTCTCAAGGGCTGTAACTGCCAGCTGAGGTGAAGCTCGTCAAGTAGTTGGGCTTGTTAAGCTGTTTCCTTAATATCGACGAAAACGGAAGTTTGCAGTCAGGTTGTGTCTTCTCATTTCCTCCACAGTTAAAATACGCCGAGACGATTTAACACCGCGCAAGAGCAGCTGTTTCGAGGTCGTGACTTTTTTCTTGTTCGAGTGCGCGCTTTGAAACACAACTGCGATCTGCAAGGTTTGCATTTGAACACAAATTATTTATGCAATTATTTTCGATGCTCGTCCCAAGCCCGCTTTCGATTTTCGGGCGGGATATCTTTCGCTTCTCTTCACCGTGCTTTTAAATTTAATTTAAATTTGGCGACTTCGTTCTTGCTTTATTAAGAATATTCGTGGAGTTCGCCAGTAATAACAAATGGTTCGCCTCCAGCGTTACGCACTTGAAATGCGTACGGCATGAGGACGCACAACATCATCTGCGACATGTTTGCGAATTGCTCCATTTGTGTGTTCATAATTACGCGGCATTAAAGCTCTCTTGTGACCGGTCCTCGACGGGAGAGAGAGTGCCATGATCTCGTGGAATAAAGCACTTACTCCGTGGTCTTTGGAGCAGTGCGAGGCAGTCTCTTTCCCACTCGGCTAAGCCTAACTTGTGAAGGCTGCAGCTGCTGCTGCGGAGTGATGGATGCGCCTCTATCGACCGAGCTCCGCTGATGTTGCAGTTATGAAATCTGGAGGAAATGGGCTCGGCGTGGAAGAGGCAAGCCGAAACACCTGGGTCCCTCCCGAAGCCTGTTAGGAGTAGCTGTCCTTCTGAGGCAGTTCACGAAATAGGTTTCGGTCAAGACGTCAGTACGAATAACTGCGTGATGGTTTACGGAAAGGGAAGGAGCGTGACGGCACTCGGAAATGGGGCACGAGGGACGACGTGCTATAACGCAGTCAGCAGTGTCGCTTGCAACGTACAGCTGCGAGGTGGTCATGTCGGGCTAGTAGGTGGACATATGGGAGGCACGAGATTACTAATTCCGAGAACTTCGCCCTAAATTTGGAAAGTTAAAGGACATTAGAAGCTGAATGCTCTTCCCGAGGAAGACGACGCAACATTCACCTGATCCGTAAATCTTCACAATTGGCGTGCCCCCGTTGATGCACTGCCTAATAAGTTCTGTCTGCGCGAGAAGCCTTTCCATCTTTAGAGAAAGATGCTAAAAGTCGTCTTCAGCATGCGTAGAGGGGTGGCGAGAATGCGGTTGTCCACCCATCAGCGAGCATTACGGCGAGTGTGTGTGTGAATTCGAGGATCACTGCACCTTGATTCGTATAGAATATTCGGAAAGATGAAAGTGGGAAACTGAATAATAAAAACAAAGCATTTAAATAGCATTAAAATCACGGAAATATTTAAATCCATTCGATCTAAGAAGTCTTCATCAGGTGGCGATGACGAAAACATGTGATGAGAGATGCAAATAAGAATTGTAAACTGAATTAGGAAATCGCATTTCGAACGAGGCATTTAAAAATGCGCAACACGCTTACGAAAACATCTGACCCGAGTTCCTTGAAAGAAACCCGGTATGACACCCGCATCCACTAAAAATCCTTTAAAGATTATTCGCGTCCCAAATGAATTCGAACCCGGGTCATACCAACCAAAGGGTATTGTCGAAACCGACTGAGCACTGTGAACTCTACTGAAAATGTAAGTAGTCGTTATGTTCTTGGCTGAAACCACTCTTTAATGACCACATTGAAAAGAGTTGGTCGGATTCTGTAATGCGGAACATGCAACTCATAACAAATTTGCGAAAGCAGAAAAAAAAAAAAAGTCGCATTTTTCTCATCGCGCAGTCCTTTTTCCATTGCATGGAGAAGAGATTGTGTCTGAAAATCGAGGGAAGAAAAAATTACTTCAGGTTACTCTGCATACTCAGTGGCAAGGACGCTCTCCAGTCTGAGGAAGTAATCTGTGGTGATCAGAAAACGTCCTTCAAATCATTTGCGAAATTTGGAAAAGTTTGAGAATTTTTAGAGAGACGTTAGCAGTCTAAAAGTTTAGCAATCCTTCGAAATATTTATTGTGGATGACAAATCTCAATTCAATTGAAACAAACTGCAGTGCTTCTGGCAAAGAAATATCATTTCCACAGGGGGGAGTTCGAGACTCGTAGAATCCTTGCTTTCTGGGGGGGGGGGGGGGGCTCTTAAATGTTAATCGTGAGCCGCAACAGTTCAGTGCGTTTCGAAGAAGCCATTTGGTTGAAAAGACCAGGGTTCGGATCACGTCTAGAAGGCTACGATTATTTTTCACGGCTTTCAAAGCAAAGGCGAGTTAGTGGGATGGAAGGTTTTTCCTCCCGAACCAAGCACACTCAGGCCTGGCGAACACACACACAGTGTACATTTAGGCATGGACTGATCTCTTGATTACGGTGATGAAAGCCAGTGTGGCCAGGTGGTGAGAGGCTGTAAGTATTAACCTATAATTACGGAAATAAAGTGTCTAATTGAAGACGTTGCTATAAACGTGACTTTCTTTGTGTCCACGTACAAACAACAAATTAATGCGTTTAAAAAATCGAATGTTGCTTACTACAAATGCAAATGACGGGCGTACATTGGACGCTCTCTTTATTCGACACAAGTGAAGATTCGCCCGTGCCACGTCTTCTGATATGATCTGACATTGGCTTTTAAATGACGTTGGATAAGCGCGTATTTTACGGGTGATATCAAGAACCGCACATAAAAGAAAATTCCAAGATAATTTCCGAGGACGAGAAATCGAAGAGTGGCGTGGATGTGGACACGCACTGGTGACACATTCGACTACAAATGCCTGATTGACTGTTGTGAACTTCGCTCAGTGTTTGTCATTTACCAGAAACTGAACCCTACAACGCCAAATAACTTCGTCAGTGGGGATCGGCAAAAAATTCCGAAACAAAAACAGCATCGAACCGTATGTCGAATGGCATTTAATAGTTTTACGTTTTTATTCATAAAAATAAATCAATTTATTTTTATTTAAACAAACAAGACCTGCACAAAGTACGACTTTTAATCTAAAAATCCAGACACCCCACTGCCGTCATCATCGTTATGAAGGATTTCACGGGGATTATCTTAAAAGCAACGCGTTATCACATTGAATCTTATTTGATTCAATAATCTGCAGCCAAAGTTTTAGCTTTCGAAACCGCAGTTTATGTTTTTAAGCAACAAGAAAATCGCACAGAAAGGGCAAACTGCGCTGTGAGAGCAGCGAGAAAGGTTCCGATCCGACTATATGCGAATCAAATGAATTCACTTCTCATTAACAGTTCTACTTCCTGCTTCAACAGAAACGGGGAGTCCTCTATTTTGCTGAAGCAAAATTCCGAAAGTAAAACACATCCTTGGAGTCGCACAATCGCGATGCTTCTCTAGAGCATTCGTGCGTTGCTCCCTCATTTCATGGAAAATAAATTAGTACTAAAGAGCACGTAGAAAACAGGGCTCCGTTTCCTTGGGGTGTATGACTGTGAAGGACTTATAAAATTATACATTTCATTATCATTAATAATACTGCTAAAACAGTCAAATGAAATGCGATTAACTGCTCAGGATATTTTGGAGCAATGTAAAGGAGCCAGAAAATGAAAACCTGTTGGAACCGTTGAGAAAATTGGATTTTTGGCCCGTTTTATATTATTATTTTTTATTTTACCCGAAAGAAAAGCTTTTCTTAATTGTTAAAAAGGCACCTCGTTTCTGTTAAGCAATACTTCACACACAAGGGACAAAGACGCCTGTTTGGAATAGGATATGTATGCTGCACTCATCTCGTGTACGCCAATTATCCCTGAGGGTCGTTTTCGCATAAACGAGACAGACTATCTAATGTTTTATTTTATTTTATTGTTTCGTTTTTTTAACTCGGAAATCCTACGTCACAGACTGACTGGGTGGGTTCTCTTCTACTTTAACTAGTATATTAACCTAACCCCCCCCCCCTGCACTGAATTAATTCGGGATGTTGCTTCTATAAACGACTTTCCTGTTAAGGACGGAGAGGGGAGGGGATTTTTAGATGACTTTATTATTGGCAAGTAAAACAGATTTTTCCCCAACTGAACATTCCTCGGTTATTTTCCTTCAGCCACAACATTTCCAAATTTGTTAATAAAACAAATAAATAAAGATGTAGATAAATCAGAATCCATTTCTTTTTCAGTTAATTTAAATTTCGAAAGTATGTTCTTATTTTATTATAAAATCTGCTATTATTTCCGAAATTCATGCAATTAAAAATTTCAAAATTTGAGGGTGAACGTGGCTATTTTCGCTAAAGGGATTTTTTCCTCATTATAGCGAAGTCAACTAATTTAGGGAAATGCTTCCGAAATTCTCCCGTTTTTAGTGATGTGATGGTGTCAACAGATAATTCATTAGCGTCCAAATATTCATCTTGTTGCTCTGCTTTAGCTCACCCCCCCCCCCCCAATTTAGGAATAATAAGGAATCAAAATCACAGTCGACCTGCCTTGAAACTAGTTAACGAATGCCAATAAAATTTCCTTAAGAACTGTCAGCCCACCACTGTGCACGAACTTTTGGGCAGCCCGTCTTTAAATAAATGTCACGAGAAGGTTCAGAGAGAGCCGTTCTTGGAAGAGTACTCGATCAAGGTCGGCATTCAGGATGCGAATCGAGTTGCCGCCAAAATCTTTATATTGCGTTATGGAGCCTGAAGGAAAGGGTTCCTTCAGGCTCCATAACGCAATATAAAGTTGGGATGACGCTGTGTCCGCACCATCATCCCAACTCACCCATTCAAGGACATCTGAAAGGAGCTGCTCATTTTTTCGGGACCCAAAACCCCAATTTTCACGACTCGCTTTTCTCATTAAAATATTGCATTTGTGAACATGAAATTTGAAGCGTCTTCAGCAGGCATCGTGAAATTTGATTTTAGCACGAAGGACGTTTACTTGTTGGAAAACGCCAAATCCAAACAATGAGATTTTTTACTTGCATCCCCCACGTAGAAGGCAACATCACTTAAACGGCATTTTTGACAAACTGAAGATTTCTCATCTACAACGGTATTCAAGTTGTGAAAGTATTGGCAAACTTTATCGTAACTCAACGACGTTGATAAATCTTTTGTTCACCGAAGATAAAAGGTTTAAATCGATCTCGGCCGTGGTTCCTTGTAAACAGCTTTTAATTCGGGAGGGCAGGAAAACATCTCGCCGGACTACTTTTCGAAAATGCATTTGTAATGCGGTGTTTTGGTAAGCAGACAAAACATTTTTGGAGGATGCCACAAGCATTGCAGTCCCACAAGCTGCACAACCGAGTAAATCTTGGTTCGTCTGTCTATCGCGAAGTCCTCTTTATCCGACACTGCGCTAATCAGTTCGGAAGAGAGCAAATAATCTAAGAAATTTTGTTCCGACTTGTACAGCACCCATTAAGTATCGCAAATGTTAAAGCGTCCACCCGCTGCAGTACGTTAGGTTCATCCACGACATCTCTTATTCTTTCGAACGCACAATTTTCTTCACGTGCATTTACTGCACATTTGAACCATCAGCAGACGCCGAAATGAAATCGAAAGCTTTTTTTCTTACCAATCCATCCATAGTGCGAGTCTTCTACATTCTTTCAGTTGTGAAATATTTCAGCCATAAGCTTTTAATGCCATGATTTAAGAATAATAATAAATATATTCGGCCGCAGTCGTGTCTCTTCATAAAAAGTCTTCCCTTCGGTCCCAAATTAAGTCGTCAGATTTCCTTTCTCCCAATTCTTAGCACACCCTAGCTACCAGTTGTTTGTTCTAAAACAACCCAATCCAGAAAGTGTTAACACTCAAAGAATGATGGTATGTGACGTGTAAAAGCCTAAATTATTTTTAATGCGGGGGTCCGACTCCACTCTTACTTTCTGGAGGAGTGAAGTGGCATTGAATTTTTTTTTTTTTGACTCGAAATATTTAACTCCTGATGGTACATAAAATTTTAATGCACTTCAGGTTCCTAACTTTCGGATGAGCCCCCCCCCCCCCCCGAAATACACACGAGTAAGCTATTGGGTACCCGAACAAAAGAGTTCACACCCACTTTTAAATCAGAGGGTTTCAAACCTGTCGGTGTTGTTTTCATTAAGTGCGAACCAAAAGCAGTCAAGTTTGGAACTTTTTTCGCATCGTTGGTTGTATTCGTAGTAATGAAAATGAGTTTTTTTTTTTTTCCATATAAGAAGAACGTGATGAAGTCAGGCTTGTAGAGAAGAGTGAATGAAAGAAATCTGTTTAAATCAGAAACGTGACATCGACATTCCAGCCTCAAGTGCTTCTTCGCCTCTCGAGAAAGGTGTATGAATGTTCGCTAAGAAATAAAGCAAGCTAATATCAAGAAGTTGGTCAAATATTATTTACCAATCCTCCTTATGTTAAAAAATGGCTTTTTTAGGAAATATTTCAACAATGTTTCTTTCCACTTTAAGCCGATTCCCAATGGACTAGTAGACGACGCGCTTTCCTCGCCAAGGTTCAAATTTCTTGACCAACGAGTCAATGGCGACTGTCCTTGCTGCACGTAGATATTCTGCAAATGATTCCCTTTGAGAAGGAATCAGAGCTGAACCGCTGCGACGTTCAGTTTCTGAACAGTTCTTCTACTCACATCTTTCTTCAATGACATCAGCGAAAACCACTTCGGAAACATTGGTTTTTGTGGTTGTTCTTTCCTCCACCTCAACGCAAGTATACGCATTAATACTAAACATGCGAAAAATATCGCACAAAGCAATACCATATGGAATGAGGCTTTAGTCCTGATCTCTTCCATTTGCTGTCTGGCTTCCAATATGCACGATAGCAATTCTTACAAATGCTACTTTATTGTGGACAAACATTTCAGGGGCTCTTCGATTTCCCTCAAGAACTTGGTCCTTTGCTGTCCTCCTGAGCCACAGTCTGACAGACTGCTTCTACTCAAACCGGCCAAAAGTGGTTTCAGCTACTCCATACCTTAATTTTAACGCCTTAACGACACTCGCTAGTACCGAGTCCCTGTCCCCAAATATCTGTTTTGGGGGAAAATATCTTTATGCTGCATATCGCAACACTAAAGTGGCATCTTGAAGTGCTTCATGGCGTTTCCAATCTTGTATCTGATACCTCGAAGTCTTCTTAAGCCCGTCAGTTCGTTTCCAGAACTACTCCGAGGATTATTTGCCGAAATCGAGTTATCGGTGCGTGCACAGTTCGGCAAATTAATCGGGCTTACATTGCTCCTGTTTTCAGAACTTTGTATTTGAGGAAATGCTGAGAACCATCATGCGAGTGCAACATGCTCAGCCTGGAGTTATTTCATTTGCAACTCGTGGATTAAGGGAAAAATAACTCCCCCTCCCAATTTAAAAAATAATCTCCTAGCTTCATTTTTGTTCGTTAGCCTGCATAGCGAATAAGAAATAAATGAAATTTCTGCAATAATAAATTTCACGTATGAAAAAATCATTCACAAACCGTTGCCTGGGTTACGAATTGTTGAAATAGCTCTGTTGTGACTGTACAGAGGAGTCTGACAGAATTTAACGAGAGTTAGTGATAGGAATCCTCCCATGCTAATGAAGTTATTAGAGGCGCCGGTGCCAACCAGATATTCATGAGAATCGAGGATAAAAAATTATGTGACACGCTTACAATTAGAATCGAGAATTGACTGCTGTTATAAATTTCATAGCAAACAACAATTTCATACTTAGGGGGGAAAATAATGCTGGTAAATGATATTCTCTCCCACTAACCAGGAACATAACAATAATATGCGCATTATATATATCCCACGCTTTTGCGTACAAATCCTGTGTGTATCACATAGAGCAAGCAACAAAGGTCATCTCATATTAAACAGCAAGACAAGAAGAGGCAGGCAAACTTAAAAGGGCATAATGAGTAGCGTAGCATCGCATGCAACGAAAACTATTATTCAAGCTAAAAGAAATAAAAGTCATGTTGGGAGAGGGACAGAGGAAGAAGTTTATGATCAAAGTTGGCCGTCAGCTTACGGAATAGTGGGCCGTTCTGCTACCATCTGCTTTGAATAGGCGGTTGCAGCAGCATTTGGTGGCGCGGGCTAGAGACGCGAGACCTGCCCCCGACTGCCATTTCTCTCTTCTGATAAGTCACTAGTTGCTCCGCTAGGAAGCTGCGGGGAGGTCCCTTTCGTTCGTCACCGATGACGTCATAAAGGTGGGAACGGAGGAGGAGTCAGGGGAGCAAATCACGGTTGGTGGCTGACTTGCGCACGAGCTCCGGAGTCAAGGGACGCAGAAGAAGTACAAACAGGGCTCCGGGAGATTTAGCCAGGACGCGTGACTGCACGAGCAACACACTGTACATGTTCGCGTGTCGCAGCTGTACCTCGTGCTACAACCGGCCAATACTGCAATCGCAGTCAGAGATTTTCTCATCCACGCTTGGCCTCTACTGAATCCCTCGTTAGACTTTGAGGGCTGCAATATCCTCGGGCTTCAGGCGGATCTCGTGCTGGGGCTCCGTTGGCGGAGGCAGACATTGCTGGTCTTGAACACAAATCCCGTTTGATCGGCGGGAGAGATTACGGGAGGTGCTTGCCAGAGAGCTGGGGCTGAAATCACGGGCTTAGTCTGCAGCCAGTCGTTCCGAGGACGTCTAATCCTCTGTAATTGATAGATGGACTCATTAAACGAATCCCTCTGTCTGCAAGACCTCGTGGCCGGAGTCTGCTCTCCCGACCCTAGCGCAACCCTAGGCCCGATGGGGCCGTTAGGCCACATGGTTCCCGTCGCCCCTGTGTCTACAGTATCTGCACTTCCAGTGTCCGTACCTCCTCCGTCTGTGGTCAATCTTCCCGTCTTAGGTCATCAGACGTCCGGCATCCCACCGAGGTCAGCTGTAGAATCGGCTGTGACATGTTCGTCCAACCATGGCGTGACGGAAGAGAAAAAAAAACGAGGTAAATCATTTACTTAGCTCGGTTCTGTACTTTTTTGTGTGTCTTTTGTATTAGTGTCAACTTAGTTGTAGATTTAAGTGAGAATCTTAAGCACATCGCCTCAAATCAGCACGCCCGTCCTATAAGCGAGGAATTTCGGCAAATCGCTCTCTCCGACACAGGAATACTTAAGCTAAAGTAATACTCTCTTTAATACTCGCCGAAGCCAAACACCTCTGTTCGCGATAGAGACGTGCATCGTTACGGTTAGCAAGTGCACAAATGATGGCGCAGCGCTGCCCTGTCGTAATAATACTCGGCGTGCTTTAGAACTAATCCCGAGTTCCGAGCTTCGTTTTGGAACCGCGCGTGTATCTAGTTTCGTGCTCTCTCAGAAAGTGTAGTTAATTCTGGCTCCGCTTTCCTCGTGCATTTCCCATCTTAGACAAGGGCGGACTGCATTTGCAGCAATCGCATTAATGGAAGTGAGGGGAGTCATTCGACAGGGAGCATCAAGTCGACATTCAACGCTGTGATCGACAAGGCTGAGCTTAGTTTCAGGAATTGTGCGCCAGTACACACTCGACAAATATTTGGGCTCTAAATTCCTTTCTTTCCAAATAAACGCGTCTGATGTGTCTTCGTTAATCATAAAAGCAACTTGGTTCGTATGCATCGCATACGAACCAAGTGCACGCGCATCACGTTCTCCTCGTAAGGCAGTTCTTCCGATGGCAAATACCATGGAAATAAACATCACTTTCACACCCGCCTTCGTTTTGTAGAGAAATATTTTCTTCACATCGAGCTTTTTATTTATCAAATTGAAGACTTTTACGATAAAGATGACCGCCATGTAATGTCGAACCCGATACATTTCGTAGCTCAGTTTTGTTTGTTTCTTTGGCACCAGCTTCAAAACAGTTTGAACTTCGCAGCAATCCAGAACTATTCCGATACCAGGTCAGATGAGAGCTTGCGATTTAATCCACCGACGGGATTAATTGAATCGTACAAAAGCTGACTGGATTGAGGTACACGTTCAGCAGAAGTTTTTGCCGAGCACAATCGTCACAACGCTGAATTTCTGTGGC
Organism: Typopeltis vanoorti; assembly: GCF_054136105.1. NCBI lineage: Eukaryota > Metazoa > Arthropoda > Arachnida > Uropygi > Thelyphonidae > Typopeltis > Typopeltis vanoorti. Next base: position 145,930,541 of record NC_143556.1, read on the forward strand.
TGCATGCGAAGCGTTTCACTGGGCCTTCGGTTTTGCTTCCGAATAAATGAATACGTTTAGTGCATTAAAAAGAATTCGGAATAATGACATTAGCACAGCGGAGCAAGACCACGGATAACAACTGCTCTTAGTTCCTGAAAGACGGCAGGATTGTGACAGAATCGTTAGTTTTCAACAAAATTCGGGATAACGAACAGGAAATGTTTCAAGCCGCGTTTGCTCGTTTTGTTATTTTTTTTTTTTTTCTGGTGAAAATATCACTTTGGTTTTTTCTTAAATGTTCGCAGAATGCTTACTGATACACACGTACTGCTCTTAATGTGCACATTCGTTTAATTCCCGCTGCGGTCTCGCTTCATTACGTTCTTCATTACATTCTCGCTTCATTATTTCAGAAAGGCCTTCAGAATGAAGGCCTTTCTGAAATAACATTACGAATGTGTGCGCTTGCTTATCTGCGACTGCAATATTTAAACAGCTGCCACTGTTTTGCCTCTCGTGGCAATGGAGAGGTCTGAATTCAAAGGCGTCTGTAATGGAGACGAAGGATCATTTGCGAACGCTGACTGTCTTAGTATTTTAAACGGTGTGTTTGCTGGTTTTATGTAAATGAAAACCACTACGCTGATAGCCTACATTTGCTCACACGAGTTCGAAGAAGTTCTTTCTTCCGGTAAGTGGGATAAAGAGGTCTGTTAGATCGATGGATGTTCGGTTGGTTTTGCTCAGTCGTCGCATGTTTTCAGCGCTGCTATCTGGTCAATCACGATGTAAAATGCTAGCGTACAAAGTGTTTTTTTCTTGTAATTGTAATCAAATTTTAAATATTCAACTGCTGCGAAAATGACCTCATGAATATACTAGTGAAATAGCGCTGCTTTCAAAGCAGACAATTTCCACAGCATTTAAAGCAAAACGCAAGTCTGTCAAAATTACACTTATGAGTTTGGAAAGCACTATTTTCGCAGTGGTAGTTGAACTACTAGAAAAATAGTAATGAAAATAAAAACAGAATAATAAAGATGTGTTTATTGTGTTGTGATCAAGTGCGTGGCTAAAATAAAGTTAATACTATACGCTAAAACACCTTTGTTTGTTAGCAAATTTTATTGCTAATCCGACCCTGTTTTACTATTGGGGACTTTAGACGAGAGCGATTGCACTATCAGGCAAGGTTTGCCCTGGTTAGGCATTTTAAAGTGGAAAATGTAGTGCACGTTATGTTTTTCCAGTTCCGCTATAAGATCACGTCCCGCTCGTGTTTAAAATAAATTTAAGAAACACGAACAAAACGCAAATCTTCTCATCTTCCATGGACGTGTTAGACCCAGTAAGAGCGCTAATCCGGACTATGATAGGCAGTTAACCAAATTGCAAAAAATCCCTGTCTGAACTGCGTGGATTCTCTAGCTGGTGCGGGTGGAAATCCCGTATGAGAAGACAGGCTAAATGAGGTTCCCCTTAAAATCCCGTGAGTCTGAATCACTGAATGGTGCTTTAAATGCATAATTACTACATATTAACACTTTATTTTTCAATCCAAATCCAAGTTCATATTAAAAATCAGCATCCTTAATATTTGTCCTTCAAAAAAATGACCTATCGGATTCCTTAGTCGTACTTTGAGGATAGACTTTGCTTTTCGGAATGAGATATTAGGTGGGGCATCCCTTTAATCGTGGCAACATTGCCAGGATCGCACGATCCCTTGCGTGCCTGTTTTCCATTAGTGATCACCGAGTTAAAAACATGTTGCAAAGCGAAACTCTTAAGCAAACCAACTGTTAATAAGACCAAGTTGCTTTCCTTACATGCAAGAAATATTTCATTGATTTTTTTAATCGCCACAGGAATGCGAGCAACTAGCTCGAATCCAACAATGGACGCAAATGCCTTTGGTTCCCTCTAGCTGACTTCCAGAAACTCGATTTTTTTTTACTCCTCGTTTAAATAAAAGCTCGAAAAGTCCTCGCGCTATCAACAGAAATGCAGATGGTTGCCGTAATTCACACCAAATTCAAATCCGTCTTCTCAGCACACAACGGAATGCTGTCAACCAACATCACTGCAGAAGAAGGCTCGTCTGCAACGATGTTGGTTTCATGAAGCTCGTGCTCAAAAGTTTCATGATTTGCAATTAATTGCATCGGTCTGTTTTGCCTCTTGACAAAGCAGAATTATCTTTTCTCGCTTAATACGACTGATATTAAATAAAAACAGTCCTATCCAAAGAGTCGCGGTTGCTGTTTACGCTACCGACTTACAAACCCCCGGTTGGCTGAATTGTCCAACAGAGTTCTAATCACACTGCGGCGGCATGGGTGTTCGCGAATGTTTTTTTTTTATTTTTCCTTATAGAGATTGGTTGTCGTGTACCGACGATCAACTTTCATAATTGGAAACTTGAAAACAAAAAAAAATATCCTGTTTGGCCTAGATCTAGATCTAATCCTGCGATGCTTAAATATGTTATAGATAGGTTTACAATCTTTCAAGGGTAAAATTACAGATTTTAAAGAAAATTAAAATTTTGGAGAAACAAATTCATTCTCCGATATGAGGCCTCTCTCCTCTGGTCATCATCATCATGCATATCAGGGATTTAGGCCTGGCGTGGCCTGTTCCTGCCTTACAAGTCAACATTGAATCTTTTAGGAGGACGTTCTGGTTTTCTTTTTCCTCATGGCTTGTAATTCAAGGCTTGTTTTGTAATCTTTCTGTTTTCATTCTTTGAACGCGTTCCATCTATTTATTATTATATAAGGTGCCTCCGTGGAGTCAAAAGACTCGTCGCGGGAGACCCAACATTGACAAACCAACCGTTATTCACACAATACCTGTCATACTTCCCCTTAAACTCATTCACAACCACCTCTGGCAACGCATTCCACCCATTTACAACCCTCCAAACAAAAAATCTAGTCCTAACATCGTTGTTAACCACACTCTTACACAATCTCCAGGGATGACTCCTCGTTCTCTCCCTTCCTTCACTGGTCTTAAAAAGGTTATCAGTATCAATCCTATAAAACCCTTTTATTAATTTATATGCCTCTATCATATCTCCTCTCATACGTCTACCAACTAGTTTTTGAAGAATTTATGTTTATATATTTTTAATTTTTTTCTATTACTGATTCCTGGTTTAATTCTTTCATCATTTCTTCGTTTCTTTTGTGATCAGATAGGGTATACTTCGCAATTTTTCTCATAAACTTCATTTCCGCTGTTGTTAAACTTTGTTTGTCTTTTTGTTTTATTGTCCAGATTTCGCTTCCATACATTAAGACCGGTAAGGCTAATGTATTGTATACTTTTAGCCTGGTTTGTTTCTGAACTAGGTTTGGTTCAAATAAAGAGCTAATTACACCTGGTATTTTCATATATTTTGCAATTTTTAGGTTTATTTCTTTTTCATATGTGATCATACATCCTAGGTAGTTAAGTGAATTCACCTGTTCTAAAATCTTATCTAATACTATTTTAGTTCTTACTGGATCTTGTCCTTTAAAGGCCATAGTTTTTGATTTTTCTGTTGATTTATCATGCCATAATCTTCCTTTAGATTTAAAATAGCTTTCTGTAAGTTATCTTCAGAATTTGTAATTATTATTTGGTCGTCGGCAAAGAGGAGAGTGTTTAAGTTCACAGTATGAGAAAGTTTAATACCTTGATGGAAATTTTTATTACATTTTATTATTATTTCATTTAGGTAAATATTTATTAAAGAGAGTTGCTGAGAGGGAGCATCCCTGTCGGACCCCCTGGTTTACCTCTCTCGTATATGATAGCTCATGATTTAATCTTATTTATATTTGATTATGTTCATATATATATACTTGTGATAGCTTTTAAGATATTATTTGGTATTTGTCTTTCTTTTAATATGTTAAATTAAATGCTTCTTTTAACTTTGTCAAATGCTTTTTCAAAGTCAATAAATATGATATATGTTTTTAAATTGTATTCTCTTCTTTTCTCTATTATTAATTTTGGGCAAAAGGCCGGGTCTATACATGATCGTTCTTTCCTAAATCCATTCTGTACTTCTAAAATCAAGTTTTCGAAATATTTCATTAGTTTGCTATTTAAAATTCTGCTATATATTTTGTAACTCTTCTCTGATGTGACTAATTAACCATTGACTTCATCGATACTTTATAAGCAAGGTCCTGAAATTGGCGTAACCTGCTGGGTCTGCTCCGTCCATGAGCAGAGGATCTGTGGGCTACTACTGTAGACGCATACACCACATTAATTTTGTGTGTGACGTTCACATGGCCATATTTATTAATGTACAAATCAATGAAATGGTTGTCAACTGTAATTAAAACACGGACAGATATGCGATACTTTTTTCTCACAGCAGCTCTTCCGAAAATTCACTAAAAGATATCACTTACAAATAAATAAGCTGCTATTTATTCGAATAAAAAATGGAAAAGTATCCAAAACATCGATCAATATGGCATCCATTTAATGCACTTCCTTGGACTGCCAAGCGTAGCACTTTGAAAGGAGATTCATTTCTAAAATATTACAGTTGCTAGAATTACTCGATGCATCTTGTCTAGATCAGGTGTTTGTAAGAATACAAAGTGTTCTGGATTAGGATTATCTTTTCATTTCAGGTTTTTTTTTCCTCCTCCCAAATGTCTGATAGATAATCACAAATACAAAGAGGGCTGGTGAACGGAAAATTTCACGAAATCCTCTTGTAGCAGGAGAATTATTTTGTTTCTATCGATGGTCAAGCGGATGTCAAGTCTTTTTCCTCTCGAAATCTTATTCCCCCCCCCCCCGGTGATTGTGCGTGTGTGTTGCCTTATAGTTATACAGTGTCATGCTAATATGTGCATTTTGGAGAGGGAAAATCCGAGCTATCAAGCGAAAAGAATCCACGTCCTCCATCTAACCCCTCGCCTGAAAATAAAATAAAAAACTGCAGGAGTTGGCGGAACAAAAAGAGAATTCGATCTTGCTGTACTGGCAGTCAATTATCATACCACACTTCCCACCGTCGTCGTGACTGTCTTAAGAGACGGGTTGATTTTTAACACTGTTTGGTCATCGTTCACCAACTGACAAGGATCCAAGTTCGTCCCACAGCTGCTCGGATAAATATTAATATTCATTTTCGCCGCTCTTTCATGTCTGCTTTTCAATATTTTCTGGAAAACAGAGCTCGGCTCATTTTCAGCACCGAACACGGTTCGTAAACGAGTGTGCAAGCGAGCATCGCTTTTCCGAAAATGCTCATTGGGGCAGAAGAAATTCACAAATTTATATTTGAAAGTAGTTTTTTTTCTGCAGTAAGGTTGCAAAAAAGATTCTCTCGGAGAGACTAATGAAGAAGAAATGGGTCGATCAACATTCACTGACGCGCCAAATTCGTAGCACTGGCTTGTCGCCATCGCTCATATTTTTCTACCCCGAAAATAGAGCGATGAATATCTGCTTGAACAGAATGCGACAGGATAAGTAACCGAAGAAAAAGAATTTACGGACTCCTTATATGACCCTGGTCAGATGGAATTTAAAAGGGGGGGGGAGGGATGTGAACCCACTGGTTATCGCGATTAAAGCTTATCGTTCACAATCACAACATAAATTAAAAATACTAATACGAAGCATCCTTCGGCACGTGGGTGGGAAGGTAGGTTCCTCTAAGCAGAGGCACCATCTATTCGTGCGGGGGAGGGGGTTTAAGCAAAGGAACTTGGACTGTGACACACTCCATCGAACCATAGCCTGACATTCTCGACTGCGCATCGAAAACTGCGTAAACACAATTAGCATGCACGCACACTAACAAACGCCTCGTCCCGATCGATTTCGCCGAACCTCGTTAGGAAGCAAGCAAAAATGTCATCTCTGTTACCTCCACGATGCCAGGAGCCGTTTAGTGGTTCTTTTACATGCAGGAGTGATGTCGCTTATTCGGTACGATTTCTTGCTATCAAAAGCGCGCATCAACAAGGAAGTGTTGGAGAAACTGCCCGATGAACTCGACCATATTTTTAATCGATTGGGATGGCATCGTGCTAGTGAAATGTGTGGCCTTCTAACATCGCCTTAGCAGACCTTTGTCCGTTGCTCACTGATTATGACGGCATTTACCGTTAACTGAAGCTAAATCTCGGTCTGAATGAAATAAAGAAGAGTTGCTTATTCTAATTTTCATTCGTTTAATTAAAATGTTTAATTATTAAAACTAATAAAACAAGATAAACAGACATTCCCCGAAGTGAATTCGTTGTGTGCCAAAGCAATCCAAAATTATAAATTATCCTGACCCCTGGGGCAGAGGTCGATTTCGTTATGACTATGGCAATGAAACCTCAACAACACAAAACTGACCACCTCCCCGCAGCTTAAGAGATGAAGTTATTTAGGAAGCTCATTAAAACTGCTACTTCAGTATAAAAACGTACCTTTGCAAGAACTGGGACCAAAATACGCTTCGAACAGCAGTCCTAAGGGTTGACTTCTTTTCCCTTAAACCACACTACAAATGGCCAATTCATTAGCGCCGTGTTTTAACTGTCATTGGCATTCGATGTAATAATCGTAAGGAAGTCGACACACAAAAAACAAAAACTTGAAAGAGGGAATGAAAAATATTATTCACGCGGCAGTGAAGATTGTGGAAGTCAAAACTAACTGCGAACTTGAGTAACTGAACGACAGAAGGGGACGGTAATGATGTAACCTGCAAAGGCGCGATTAACGACAAAAAGAAATAAGGGGTGGTAGAAATGAGAACGTGAGGGAAAACACATTGGTTAACGCGTGGCGGTGCAGCAGATTTTTTTTTTTTTCGTTTATTTGTTTTGTGTTTTTGGTTGTTGGCGAATATGGCTTACGAAACTCGACTTCACTTCCAACTAATTGTAGTCTAATTCCATAAGAATGTGACGTCTGTTGACTTGCAGAATCTTCTTGTGCAAAGAGAAAACGGAATCTAAGTCTGCTATTTTCATTACGCTTTGTTTGGAGGAGAACTGGCTTCCCACACGTGAACTTGCGAATTAGGTAGAAATACAATTTCAGAAATACAAGTGAAGCAGTTGAGTTTCACACGAATACATTTGTGACAGCCATATTACGGGCAGTTTATTTCTTATGCATTTTAAGTTGTCGTTTATGTCATGCACAATAATAATAATAAAAAAACAACAGCTTTCATCCATTCTATTTCCATGCGGAGATCGTCTTGACTTTGTGTTAGTGACAGGTTTGAAGTTCTGCATCGACTTAAAACTACCAATCCGCAGATCTTCTACTCACAGCTTCCCTCCTGTGAATTCTTTCCGAAACGTGATTGATCAGCCTCATTATTCGGGTTAGCAAGGGCGGTCTGCTTGACGGCCAGCGCTTCTCCTCCCGGTCAAAACCCTTCTGTGTTGGGAGTAGCGAAAAGGAGTCGACCTTCGTGCTGATTGAGTAGTATGGAATTCGGTTCAGATATAAACCCGACTTTAAAACTATTAACAAAAGCACGCAAACGAAATGTTTTCAAGCCTATCTCGAAGATTACACGCTTGCCTAAGCCTGTGGTTATTTTGTTAATTTCTAATTAGGAAGCAAAACATAAACATTTTACAGAACTTTAACACGCTGTCAACATCTTCGCCACTTTCGTGGAAAAAAAAAAAAAAACATTTTAACAGAGGAATGAAACCTGGGAACATACAAGTAAGGAAGAAAGGGGGTAGGGGGATTGATGAGATCCATACCCTACAACCACGTCTTAGGAATATACATATAGTCATTAGATATAATACCCCCTCCAAAAAAAAAAAAAAAAAAAAAAACTCTGGATGCATTAAATAAGAAGCAAAAATACGCTGAGGAGACGTGGCTCGATCCCGGATCAGACATTCTTTCACTGTTTGAAAGAGAATTAATCCGAGTCAACATCCTGAAAAATATCCAGACTCTTCATTAAAACTGGCTCCTTCAGCAGGACGAGCGAACAAAGCAATAAAAGGAAGACCACTGGAAAAAAAAAAAAAAAAAAATTCAATGCTGCGAATCTAGCCTGCGGGTAATGTACGGGCGAACTGCTGAGTATTCCGAAATCTTTCTCCGTAGACCAACATGGGACTTTTTCAAGGCGCTTCAGACTTCCAAATAAGCAGGGCGTTGGTCTGGAGACGTTCATGAAACACGCATGCGCACTGTGGAATTATAATCCGAAGCCTGTCGGTTGGAGAGGCGGACACGCTAATCACTCGGACAGCCACGCAGGCGAATGAGGTTTGCCACTAAATGGGATGTTGCTTTGTGTTGTTAGTCATACGGTTGCAGGCATTTTTTATTTTTAATGAAAATCGGTTGGAATGACCTGAATTCGAATCCCATCGCGAAGAATGTTTATAAAAATTTCTTTTTTCGACCAAACGTGAGTCAGCAAATCTTATACGAAGATGGGAAATTTTTTTATTTCCCTCCTCCCCATAAAAAAGGCAACCGACCAGCAGAACACGCGCAACTTACAGGTGTAAATAACGGCCTTATGGCGTCAGTTGCTTTGGTCGCAATTCTAAACAAAATCCACCAGTCGAACATTGAAGACAAATAGTGGATTAGTGCTGTTGGTGGATCGAGACAAGGATAAGTATTATTGAACTCTATTGCGAAGAATATTAAACACGGCTTGTAGTATTACAGTCTCCAATAACGAGAGATGGCAATCATCGAGTCACACCAGTTGGTGAACATCATTTTCACACTTTCTTTTGGCAGAAGAGTCCCAATAAATTACTAACTATGAACTAGTTCCTCCGACGTCCATGCTATAGTGGAAATCGAATCGGTTAACTGGTTTAAGAGGCTTAACCCACGACAGGCTCGGATTTAACGCAATCTGGAATCATCTCAAATGAAGACTCAGCTGAGTGGTGGTGGTGGTGCAGAGAGGTCCTGACTTCTCTTATTACTAGAATTATTAGCCAAAGTTGAGCTGTTGTAATTCAGTTCCCACTTAAATGTTTCAAGTTCGCCACTTTTATTCGATAAAGGATTCCAAAATACCTCCGCTCAATAAATTTGATTCTTAGCATCTGAAAGGATGTGCTCTTTTCGGAATTTAGCCAAATCGTTTTCGAAAAACCGAATTTGAAATTAAACTGTTGGAGGTTTCTCAATTTCGGCGCAGCTGGACCACGTAAAGAGCAGAAAGGATGAAAAAGAAAAAAATTCGCAGGCACATCATCATCACTCAACCGATTTCGACAAGTTCTTCCTTGCCTGTAATATCTTTTCCGCGTACAAAATGAAATGGCTATTTGGACCTTATTGCGCTAACTGTTGACAATGTAAACTCCCTCTGTAAAATTCGTATCTAAGATTCGAACCCGGATCTTTTTTTTCAACTAGAAAGGAACCATGGTTACTGAATAAGATTAATCAAATCCAATTTCTTATTATTAAAACTGAAGAGGTAGTACAAATGATAACATCTTACGATAGCGATGTTTGTTACAACTGTGCAAGTGATAATGGAACACTGGGGGAGGAATTAATACTATATGTGCAAACAATAAATATAATAAAACCGCTGCTAATGATGATAAACAGAAAACGGAAATATTAAGAAGTGTGCTGGGTGGGTGTAACCAAGGACCGTAGCCATACTGGTTACTAGAAAAATTTAATTTTGGCGATACACTCGCTACAAAATCAAATGGCGTATTCATAACGACTCACGTAGTATGGTATACACTTCGTCATAATCTATTAGAATCCTAATTGGACATGAGATATAAGCTGCAGTGATCTCTTGTGATATGCCTTTAAAATAAAGGTGAGCGTTATTTGTCCGATCAGGTCGACTCTCAGTCCTTTTCTGAAAGCACATTCTGAGGTTGCTGATTTGGGTTCATCTGGGAGTTTATTGCAGCTGCTTGTTGCGAGGCATTCAAAACGATTTATGAAAAATTTCCTTAAGATTAAGCCAAGCAGAATAATGTAAGCGGCCTCACATTATTTTGTTTGGCTTTCGGCTTAAAACCAAACATAAGTTTTGACTTTGTCCTTAGAAAAGTGAAAATAATTTCGACACTAATTTTTGTCTTTGTTTGTCATAAGCCTACGTGACAGTGAAGACGGTAAAGCACAATGAACTGATTACTTTTTCCTACTGTCACTCACACACACACACACACACACACACACACACACACACAGAGGGAGTGGGAAGAGGCAGACAGAGAGATTGAAATGTATCCCAGCAAGCAGAACTTCTTTTCGTTCTCTGCTGTTGGAGCTCAAGATGTTCAGAGCAAAATACAGTCGAAATAGATTCGAGCTTCTTACTGCACGTGTTAGAAATCCGACAAAAAGGGAACACTCTTCGTCCCCTTTATTTTGAAATGGCAGCAGAGCGAAATGGAATTCATTGCAGGAAAAGAGAAAAACTCGGTTTTTCTCTTTTTGAAATGGGATTTTGTAATAAATGTGTTTAAAGAGCGGTTAATTTTATTCTCCTCACATGAAACATTCTCAAGTAATAGCATTGGGGATTAAATGCACTACGTTGACCCAACTCCCCTCCACTTCGTGGTAAAGCGAAAGACAAATCAATGGAATAGCGAGGTGCCCTTTCTGATTTGGGAATCTGGCGGATGCATTCTCAAGAAATGACGGAGAAACGAAACGGAATTTGGAGGGGGGAGTGTTTCTTCTCAAGAAGAAACAAGACTTCTTCGGAATGCCGAACGAGTTTCATTTTTTCTTTCATGCGGTTCCCACCTACGAAAGGTTATCGGTGAACCCATAGTACATTTCCCCGTCGGTGGGCTAAGTGGTGGCTGGGATCGTTTTTCTATTTTTATCAAGTTTATTTATTTTATTTTTTTGTTAGAAATAAAATATTTTTATTCGTTTTTATTCCGTCCATACTTCTAGAAGCCAAACATGGAACTTTTGAGGCCACTTCAGGCCTCCAATAAATTGATCTCAGGAATCAACTGTCCTCAGTTAATCGTTATTTCCTTGCCCAGCCGACGATGCCAATAAACGTGTTCGGTAGAATCGCCTTCACCTTAAAGAAGAAACACTTCGCACTTAAATATCTTCTCCAAGTTTAAATTCACTTCCTGTTGTCCAGTTTGAAAGGCGTGGCTTGGGACGAGGGTTGTTTAGAATTGCCGTCCATAAAATAAGGTCCTGCAGGATCAGTGTCGATTACACCGTCGATCAATTGCGTTTTCAAGCCGCTTCGTTTCGAGGAATGAAAATTATAATTCACCCCCGTAAAGATCTTCTAACTCAGCCTCATTTGAAGAAGCAAAATAAATAATGAAATAAATAAAGAAAAAGTATTCTTGAAAGGATCGAACTTGGTGTGATCCAGCCAAGCGGTTTATGTTGTTCTTCGGTTCGCCGTATTTCGGAAAGCATGAAGAAGCGTCGTACCCCGAAGGAAATATCTTCACTGACGTGGAGACAAGGAATTTGAATCCCCAGATATCAGTGTCCGTTTTCATAACTACGAAGCTGCTGGCAATGCTCATAACTGTCTCTGACGTCAAGCGGCTACATTTTAGCACGTGCTTCGAAAAAATGACGCCAACATTATTGATTCGCTAACATTGCAATGGAAAGCAATTCTACCTCCACTACTCCAAATTAGCGTTCATTGCATAGAACCCAACCTAAATGCATTCTGTCTTTTCTCTGGTGTACACACGCACACACACTAGAGTCAATCTAAAAGAGAATCCTCGATGTGATTTTCATATTTTTTTCTCGCAGGCCATTTACGGCATTCCAAATGTGGCGTCGCTCATGTCCGTCTGCTCTCCAGAGGAAATAATGAAATGTTGCGCTCGCTCGAGAACATCACGCCATTTACGGAGAGATGGCCCCCAGTGTAAGGAAAATGATGACTGCCCCCTCTCATCGGTAGTAGTGTTCGAGATGATGTTTAAAAAAACAAACTCAAACGAGTGTGGTTCCACAGCCGCTCACATCTGGATGTTCAGAGGAAGCTTTGATACGAAAATGCGTCAAGGATACGCCCTGGAATTTTTATTTGTAACGTTGAAATACCGTATTGTCGCCCCCACCCCAAACACACACACACACACACGTGCATTCATTCAACCATAGCAGGAACGAGGGACGCGATCTCACACGCCAACTCATTTTCTTCAGATGACATCGTTGGATATCTTCCATGGCTACCTATAAAGTTAACAGGTATAAAACCTATTCACCTTATGTCCGAGCGTGCAGGGCCGATCTAGGTTCTGATTCCACATTTGGACCTCTGCTGGCTTCTACAAAGACCAGTTTGTGAAGGAAGTTCGAGTAACGAAATTCACCTGAAAGTTGAGGCTTAAGTGATGTGCATCAAGCAAGTGTGGCTTATGCCTGTGGATTCCATGAAAGCTATCAGGTGTGGCTTTAATACGGCAATTTTTGAACGAGGGTTCAGAAACCCTGCCCTATAGTACACCCACATTCTCTTAATGACCTCTATCCGTAAGTTGAAATCCTACATACCGCTTTCTCTATTCGATTGGCAAATCTTCGACAGCGCACCTAAGCGAATGTTCTGGAATGTCGCGTATTGAAGACTTTTTTGCAGAAGTAAAAACTACCTTAGTTGCAATGTTAATGGTGTACGAGAACAGAAATTTGTTAATAGCTGTTGAAGGTCGTGGTGATGAGAAAATCTCGAGTGACTTACTTTTACGAAGCGTTATTAATGAATCATTCGATTATTATTACTAACGATTTGGACAGCATTTACCAAAAGGTGCTGAAAAAGTATTTAAAACGAAAATATTAACCAACCAAATAGATTTATTCCTACTCACACCCTGGGAAATGTATTAGGAAATCTAAATGGTAATGGATTTTGTGCGAGTGTGTGTGTGTGTGTGTAGAATTTTCGTTTTCTTTACATGCGTCTTCATGTAGACCTGATGCAAAATGATGACGTAATATTCAGCAAAACGTTTATGACAAAAGCTTCGACACATTTTAGTAAGGATCCCACTCAATGATTTCAGTTCATACTGCAACCTCAATTCCGATTTTCATCGGACTTTTCCAGTGGCAAAATGATTCGGAATATATAAATTTTTGTTACAAATGACAACAGTCAAGTGCGCCGCACGGTGCACATGCGTCAAGATCGGGTCTTAAGTTCAGCTGTAGTTGTGATAGTAATGAGTGAGTGTCAAACGTACAGAAATGCTATTGCGAAACATACACACTCTCGTGTGACTATTCCCCCCCCCCCCTCTCCTTTCTTCTATACTGGAAATATACTGCGTACAGTAATTTTGGTCTGATATAGAATTGACAGGTTGTGAAACCAACTTATTGCAAGCAACAGAAATAAAATTCAAATTAACATCAAAATAATAAGAATATTCAAATACAACTCCCTTGTTGTATTTGAATATTCTTATTCTAATCCACACGATATTCTTCACTGAATATGACCATCTTTACTCGGAATATAAATTTCTGCTCAAGCCTACTACTACTACCTTCACGTGCTCTCTCTCTCTCTCTCTCTCTCTCCACATGAGCAAAATATCTTTGCATAAAGCCAACTTCCCTGTGAGCAGCTCACTCGAGTCGTCTGTTTATGTTTCCCGTCGCTGCAGTGTCCATTGCAGCGATAGCAAGGGAGGCTGCGCTTACTGAACGCAGGTATGTCTCCACGGAAAACAAAGCGTTCTCTCCTTACTCTTTATGGCGGTAATAGCGGTGATATCTGTCTCTACTTATACAAACAAAGAAACAATTCCATAAAGCAGTAAATTCTGGATGACACGCTGTGTTCCACCCTGTTAACTTTCTGGGAAAGGAACAAATTCGGTAGCGTTTTAACGAGAGGCAAACAGAAGTTGTTGCCTGTCATCAGTGATATACACGAGCAGCTAAAGCTTCCATCAAGAAAGAGAGAAAGAGAGGGGTTCGTTCGTTCGCTGTGTTCCCTTCTCCCGAAAGTACATTTCCTCCTAAGCAGACGCGAAGCATGTTACGTGCATGGTGGTAATAAGAGGAAACGGTTGAGGGACACTCCAACATGGAGATTGTAGTTTAATTTATGACTTGTCAAAAGAAATTACTGAACACAGATAAGATGTTTATTGGTGCGACGCTGCTGAGACAACACACTCATGCGGGGAAGGAACGGGAGAAAAAGGCTGCCTTTGCTTCCCTCCCCGTGCATCGCTTCCGTTTGCGTTGTGGTGTAGAAAATAATCGCCCCGTATTACCTTGGCCACTTCGTTGTTGCTACGGGGGGGGGATTATAACAGGGGGATAATTTCCTGTCATTTCTTCTTCTCTCAACGCAGTTTCCATTTCTTCTTTCTTTTCTTTTGCAGAGGCATTTACTGTAAGAGGGATTATTTGTCAGTTCCCCCCCCCATTCCACTGGAGCCTCTTCTCACACTGGAATCATTCGCTTGGAACCCTGTGGAGGCGAGTGGCTAATTGTACATAAAGAGGGAGATTAAACAGGCGTCTAATAAAACTCGTCTTCCTGCGCATCTCCCAAGTTAAGCAGACTGTTTTGCGTAGCTGCTTTTTGCAGTAGAAGTTGCCTCGCTATTCTACACCCTGCACTGACATTTCGGTCGCCATCTCAGCAGCAGCAGTCACGACCCGTCCTAACGAGGAGTCAATGGGCGGTGTGGGAAACTTGAGTGATGACCTCGGGTTTGGTCATCCAGATCACCAACAGACCATTTCCGCTCGTCAGAAACAGGACACCGTGTCGCGAGGAACGGTCGTGGCTAATTTACAGTCTGTAAACGGTTTAACAGGCACGCTCTGGACAAATTTGTCGTCGGTGTCTCTCTTTTCTGCCGGGCGACGTCAGTCGTCTCTTAGTAGAGCAGAAGTGGGCGTTTTCCTAAATTGAACTTAACGATGACCTTTGACACAAACAGACATTATCTTGTCACGTGTCATTTTGTGCTCCCGCATTCCAGAGAAGGAAAATTGCAAAATCTTGACTCAAAGTTGCTTATTTTGCCAACAGAGCGTGACATCGAGCAGCACGTGCAACAGGTTTCCCCAACACGTGTTACGGAAATGAGAATCAACGGCTTTTTAACCTCTTTCCACTGGAAAGCGACAAATCGGTCACCAGAAACGAGCTTCCTGGAAAATGCGCCGCCCAGCGATCGCTTGGAAAGGGCGCTCAAGTCACATTTCTACAGCGATGTTGAGAGGCTTATGCGTCGCGGCATCTAATTTATTTCTTAAATTAATAGTGCTAGTCTTAGCAGGAAACCCTTTTATGTCTCGATGATCTACATCCATCAGAATCCTTCTTTTTTTCTGGGTTCGAATCGTTATTGAAGGATGCCTTTTAATCATCTTTCTTTTCTTTTCCCTTACTTTCTCCTGTCCCATATAAAAAGTATTCGGGTAATTAGCCCCACAGGTTAAAAATGCAAACCCTTTTTATACAAATCAAACCCAACACTTTCGAACTCCTGGAATTTAACTATGGCGGCGCCGTTTTCACGATGCCCTTTAGTTAGAATGTTAAGATTTTGTACTTCTTGAGCATTTTTGTTAAGTTGGGAAAACTTATCTTATTTTAGCATTCTTGATTTCATGGCCTGTTTGTAAAAGAAACGAAAATCTGGCAAGAGTTCTTTCACAAGAGCCATTCTTCTGGAATATGGAAAAAAATTTGAATTCTTCTTTCGATTTCTCTTGAGGAAGCGAAGAACCTATCAGGACTTTTCAACAGAAGGTGAGAACCTTCTGTGGAAAAGAACCATCGATGATGATGTTGATGATTAAGGAATTGAATTTTCGACAAACTAATGAACTGCATGTGTACGCACCTCTTCTTATTTCCAATAAGAAGAGGTGCGTACACATGCCCAGAACGTATTTTACTTCAGGTGAAGTCTGTATTTTGTTATGACTGCTGAGCAGACACGTGCATCAATCTAAAGCTATAATGCAACAATAATTAAAACTAATCGAGCATTTGCCTGGCTAAGAGTTCTTGGTGTTAGCTTAAATTCCCGGTGTAGATTCCACCGCTGTAGATCTCCTAGCCTACACGCCCACCTCCGCACACGTGCTCTCAGAAGGGTTGTGCAGTCGTTCTGAGCATTTTCAGAGTATCTGATCAGGTCTAACGAGAAGTCTGCTTAGTAAACTGCAATCCTGTGGCCTGGTTTCCAGTTTTCCTTCGGGGCGTCTCATGGCGCACAGCTTTCACCCTCCTTGGCAACACAGGAGTGCTGCTAAGGCAGTCCCCCGTTAGCAAAGAAGCGTCTGTCCTTCTGTCCTACCCGCTTTCTCCTGTACATAAATGACCTTCTCCCACTGACCTCAAACTAGTGCCATATGGCTTAAATATTGATCTCCTCACCACCCTTCAATTCAGTGATGACAATCTGTCCCCGCGGGTGCTATCAAAATATACTCTTCTCTTGTGTGACTTTTTTCTTGACTACTTGTATTAGAAACTATAACTCATTTTTTAGGAATGTTAGTCACATGAGTAATGTTTATTATACGACTAGTTTCACCGATTTTTGCTATCGGCATCTTCAGGGTTACAATTGGTAAGCGATATGAAGGGTTTTAACTGACAGTTCTAATTCATACAAAATTAGTACTGTGCGTGAGACAATACGCGTGTCTCGGGAACGTGATTTATTTGTTACGAGACATAATGTAATTGGCGTGAAAGTTCATTTCTTTGATGTTTAGTGATCTAATTAAAGTTTTCCAAATTTCCGGTAGGATTAGACCTTGATTTTTATTTAGGTTTCCTGTTGAACGGGCGACTATAGCAGCTTCCTTGAAGGTTCTGGAATGGTAGTTCTCTTCTATATAGGGCATATGATTCTTATCCCACTCAATGAGATGGTTGGTAGTGGCGAAGTGGGAAGAAAGGCCTGAAACAAGAGTCATATGCCCTATATAGAAGAGAACTACCATTCCAGAACCTTTAAGGGAGCTGCTATAGTCGCCCGTTCAACAGGAAACCTAAATAAAAATCAAGGTCTAATCCTACCGGAGATTTGGAAAACTTTAATTGGATCACTAAACACTAAAGAAATGAACTTTCACGCCAATTACATTATGTCCTAAATTGAAAGCCAAACGGCTATTTTTCTGGGATCCTTAATAATAATTAAGGGGATACAAATCCCTTGTTGTTCAACTGCCACTAAGCAAAACTCTAAGATCGAGAACTATCCGCGAATCCAAGTGTAAATGACCACTTGGTAGTACAACATCAAGGCAACTCGAAGCAAAGGTGGAGCAAGCTCCCTCGCTATCCTTGATATTTTCTCATAATGTAAAAACACAGCTCCTAGGGGATGTAATACTGTAATTACATTATGAGGAGGAGGTCACTACCCAGACCGGTTTCAACCTTTTTTGAGGTCTCATCAGTGAGTAGGTAGACCTGGAAGATAACAAGGTTTAAGTGAAAAGAACTTACATACCTTTACTATACGAATGCCATAAAGGTGTGTTTGTATATTATAACATAAATTGAAAGCCAAACGGCTATTTCCTGGCATCCTTAATAATAATTAAGGATTTATGTTATAATATACAAACACACCTTTATGGCATTCGTATAGTAAAGGTATGTAAGTTCTTTTCACTTAAACCTTGTTATTATCTTCCAGGTCTACCTACTCCTCACTGATGAGACCTCAAAAAAAGGTTGAAACCGATCTAGCCTGACTCCCACTGACGAGACCTCGTAGGGGTCGGAATTGGTGTGGGGGGCTGGCTTTGAGATTTGAGAGGCTCTGCTTGGGGATAGGTTTTTGTCTGTCTCTGAGTAGGGCCACCACTGAGATTATGGCTCTGGCTGCTGGGTAGAGCCAACGCTGAGAAGTTCTTCTCGGTGACGGAGTGAGCCTTTCACTGAGTGGAACAATGCTGAGTTGGACGGTCTTTCGGTAAATAAACAAAAAAAAAGGTTGAAACCGGTCTGGGCAGTGACCTCTCCTCATAATGTAATTACAGTATTACATCCCCTAGGGGCTGTGTTTTTACATTATGAGAAAATATCAAGGATAGAGAGGGAGCTTGCTCCACCTTTGCTTCGAGTTGCCTTGGTGTTGTACTACCAAGTGGTTACTTACACTTGGATTTGCCGATAGTTTTTCGGTAGATATGAAACTCATAGATTCGTAGTTCTCGATCTTAGAGTTTTGTTTACTGGCAGTTGAACAACAAGGGATTTGTATCCCCTTAATTACATTATGTCCCTCAACAAATATATTATGTACCCGCGACACGCGTATTGTCTCACACAGTATTAATTTTGTATGAATTAGAACTGTCAGTTAAAACCCTTCATATCGCTTACCAATTTTATCCCTGAAGATGCCGATAGCAAAAATCGGTGGAACTAGTCGGATAATAAATATTACTCACGTGACTAACATTCCTAAAAAATGAGTTATAGTTTCTAACACTCTTCTCTTGTTTCTTGCAGGAAAAAAAATAGTTCATTTCTCTAACCTTTGATAATATTCCGCTTGCCATTCAAGATCATCTCTCTTCATGAAATGAACGCTTATTTCTATAGCATAAACACATCACATCTTTGGCTTCCTCAGCTTCCAAAAAAAAAAAAAAAACTTCGTGTCATTTCTCCGCTCAAGCCATTCATTTTACTAGTCGAGCTAATAAATCCGTATAAATCTCAAATCCATGCTCCTTTAAATATTTTCTGGTGTCTGCGCTGGTGCACCAAAACCCTCCCTATAAATTCTTGATCAAGGTAATTTGGCTAATCGATGATTCCTCTCTTACAAACTCTCTCCAATCGCAGCCTGATGTGTTTCCTACACGTATTTCCATGGGAACTGTCCACCAAACTGGGATGTCATTTCTTCACTTTCTAAGAAGCCCAGAAAGAAAGAAGGTTCTCGAAATATTTCAACTACCGACTAGTAAACTGCAATCCTGTAAACAAATAATTTCAACAGATTCCTTATCATAAATACTGTCCACACACACACACACACACACACCAGTAGTATGCCATAGATTTAGCAATCTTTGGCTTGTCGAATCAACATACAAATACTGTTAGTACTTCGTAAGTCACTCTATACTGAAAAAAAGCAGAAAAAAAGAAAGAGGAATTTTTATTTATCTCGAATTCTCCTTATCTAATTCCGCTGATTGATTTGCTGTCTGAACAAGCAACCCCGCCAGTGTCTTGACTTTCTTCCACTCCAGATCAATTCCCAAAATGAAGTTCACTTTTTGTGAATGCATATTCAACTTGCTCGTTTCATCTCTCCCATCGATCAATGCGGAAGAAACGATCAGCAGTGGTCTTAGCCAAACAGTGAAGTTCCTTCCATCCTCGGGAAATTGCCTTCATCGTTTTCTGTAGTAGACACTTAGCACTGCTGTTGTCACTCCTCCAATAAACAATTCAACTCACTACTTGATCTTCTGCTCCTCTCCATGTGGCACATCATCCACAATTATTCTCAGTCTTCTCTTGTCTGGGATTATAACAGCGCAATTGGTTATTACGTAACTTCTTTTTCCTTGTCCGCACATGCTTTCAATTACCATTCACAAAACTTGCAGTTACAAGCACTATTCCAAGTGGCACAATTACTTAATTTTGTCACGAATTCTCGCCAACGTAGATCACAATACAAACAAAGCATATCTGTGACTCGCTGAAAACAAAGTCGCTCTCCTATAATGTGCAGAGCATCCCCTATTTCCTTTACCATCGAAGAACTCGGTTAATTGGAAAAGTACGAAAAAATTGAAGAGAAAAGAACTTATTTTATGCGACTCCAACCCGAAAGGTTGCAAACATGAAGTAGCTTCAGTGGGATTTTTTCTTTCTTTTTTTTATTAATTTTTATCTTTTTTGTATTTTTCCTAATCGGGAAACTCTGCTTTAGAGATCAAACATGGAACTTTTTCAAGCCAAGTCTTCCAATATGCGAAAACATATTCACCTGAAAACAATCACAAAATCAACGCCCAGGATGGACCGCAGTCTGTCTGTTTAGAAGTCGATAAGATAACTACTTTGCCAACCCTGCCGGCAAAAGCCTTCAAAATATTCATACCTAAGTCCAATGCCGTGCAGAATGCCAAGAACCATCATCAGAACTATTCAAGTGAAGGTAAGTTAGCTGATTCGGCAGGAAGCACCTTCAGTACTCCCTCGATGTGGCTCCCCTCAATTTATTTGTTCCTCATAATGAAACTGCGCCTCTAAAGACGGAGAATTGTTTCAGAGATCTAAATCGAATCGCAGGCAGTGCTGAGTGAAAGACCATCGGCAGATTTTCCAGGAAACCAACTTGGTTGTAATGCGCTGTGTTCCTCCAATCTTCTGCTTCTCGCAATATAGTGGTGGTGGTCGGCGGTAGATGGTTCTAGTGTAGATGATGAAGGTAGTTGCAGTTAGTGGAATGGTGGAGACGGAGAGCTGCACAGCAGGTGCCCTCCCTTGATGAGTCTTGGGACTCCCTGGAGGTGTTATGTAATAATAATAATATATGGGATAATCCACGACCGTAATTTTTGCGGTGACTAATTCTGCCCCAGCTTTATATTCAATTCGATCTTCACCGATCCTTTGAACAAAATTTCTTAAAATATAACAAACTTAAACATCTTATTTAGAACAATTTGCACCTTCACAATTAAAAGAAGGCGTCCAAACAATACTGTTGAACAACATCAGCAAGAAAAATGGATTCACAGCTAAAGAACAGTTTTCCCTCCTCAACCACCAGTAATTATTTATTTGTATTTGAAGTAAATTCGAATTATTACTCGAATTTACTTCAACTTATTCGGAAAAAGTCTTTAATTAAAGAAAACGCGAATTTTGGCTGCTAAATCTCTCAAAGATGAAGCTAGGAGTGAATGTCAAGACGAGCAAAAAGACTGCTTTGCCATTCAAGGGAATTAAACACAACACTGCCGAAATGAGCGTGATTCGACACCCTGACCACGTGTCACTCAGATCATCCAATGAAACAACGTTTACATTAATATCACAGTTTATGATGATTACATGTGGCAACGCCACTGCACTCTCCAAATACGCTAACGATGTCGGCCTTTTGAATCTTACCCGCATGAATACAGCCCGAAAACTTCGTAGCATACAAGGAAAAGAAAGAAAAAAAAAAAACATGCTTTCAAAGACCAGAATTGGAATCTCGAGGACCCGATATAAGGGGTTTTCAAATGAAGGTAAATTAGCAGTTAGCGATATCCTTCCAGAAAGTCGAGTTTTTATTCTGATGCAATAGCAAACCGAGCTGGGAAAACCCGTGCAATCAATCGTCATGATATATTGGCCGTCACGTCTTAGTTGCTTTGTGGTGTTTCTAACAAACCTCAATCACAGACTCAAAGACGGAACAAATCCATCAACATCGAACCAACAATTCTTGTTGTGATCAAAGTTTCAATAAAAGCAAATTTCGAATGGGCACCGCAAACAATAAAAGACTAGGTTTAAATCAAGCATTTTACTGTAGTCCTTCAATATCACCTCTGTGTGTGTATGTGTGTGTGTGAGTGATCCTTCATTAAAGCTAGGAGGTAGACCACGAGGCAGCAACACCAGAGTTCTCTACGATTTAAGGGATCCCGATATTAACTTGAGTGTTGGAGAATTTGACGTAATAAACCTCAGAATTCACAGTTTGTCATTATTATTGTTGTTGTTGATGATCATAATATGTATAGTATCGTTGTTTACGAAAATTAAATTTAAAATTATTTTTCATGTATTTTTTCTTCTCTCTAACCTGTCCTCGATGGTCTGATTCTGATTATTGTGAATGGTCTTAAACCAACCATTTGCCACACAAGGTACACTCAATCAATGCATTTCAGTTACTTGTCCAGGATTTTCTTGTATTAGTGTTAGGGATCAGACCCAAACACTAACCTAATCACGCGATTTCTGAAGTACTGTAAACATATTCTCAACGTGTAACACCTCAATCGCGTTTTTTTTTTCTTTTTTTTCCCTTTTTTTTTTTTTTTTTTAAGATGAGACCAACAGCATGTGAGTCCTTCCCCTAAAAGTAGTCATTCGTGCAAAATATTAATCTGATCCCTGGCTTTTCCAACATGTCACTGTGGCCTTTCTCGCACAGAACCCGAAATTTGGAATCCTCAGTTTACCAGTCGAGTGGAGCATTTTTATTTGAAGTTCTTAAATCTCGTCGAAATCGGGCTCTCTCGTTGTTGTTAGCGCTCTTCAGATTGTGGCGTTCGGCTTCAAATTTAGCGATTATTATCGACGATAAAAATTAAGAAAAGGAATTTAAATTGTAAATAAGTCTTCTACCGTATTCTTGAAAACGCAAAATTTAGGAGCAGGATATTTGGCCGGTGGTGTCGCTGCTGTCACGAAACGCGAAGAATGCAAAGAGCCCAAAGACTCCAATAAAAGTAATCGCGGATTTTGTAATCGTTCGTTTATTTTTGAAAAAATTTCATTTTCGCTCTGCGAATTTAATGAGGCATCTCATTAAGCTCGTGTTTTGGGGGTTTGCAACTGTTTACCGCTGCGGAGAATTTGGATCCGTTTAAAGCGATTGTTCCTTGGCAACATGCGAGGATGACTTCGTTGGAAAAACACGCCGCAGTTCAATCGAAGAAAAATTCTTCCGCATTTGTCCTTGCCGAAACGAACGTGTTCTTTCGTTCCTTGGTGAACGTGCTAATCTCATCTTCGCGTTATCGGCGCGTCGCGTCGGAGATCGAAAAATATAATTAACTGTTTTATGAGATTTAACTGCTTCTGACAAAACTAGAATTGGCTCGATTGAACTTCCATTCCATCTGGGGTTCTTGTGAGGACGCAATTTGAAGCGAATAATTCTTCGTAAATTAGCGTCATGTTCTCCGTGCATTTTTTCTTTTTTTTTTTTTCTTTTTCGGAAACGTTTACGAAATTATAGGCAGTGCGCTTATTAACTACTTTCATAGCGACAAACGATTAATGAAATGCCCTAAAATGTCTTTTCATTTTATTCGAATCAAAATAATAGCAAACGGCTTAGCGCCTGTACGAGCACACACGCGCGCGCACACACACACAGAGAATGAGAAAGAGAGAGTCAGTCATGCCTTTAATTAAAGAAACACAAAACAATTATGCAAGTGATATTTAGCAGTATGCTGATTGTGTTTAATCGTTTTAACCCAAGCTCGACCTTACGAAAAGTGCTTGCGTTCTCATAATTCTACAATATTGAGTTTCTAGAATAACAACTCTTGTTTGTTTTCTCTTTCTTTATACATTTCGATAAGCATCCCTTTCCTCTTTGTGAGAGAAACTAATTTCGATGCAACAAATATCCCCAATCGGAAAGCAAAGTATTTTTGATACGCGACAGCTTTTTGAACATCACACGAAGATTAAATTTCGCGTTTATTTCAGAGCCTAACGGGGAAAATTGCGACAATCTCTTTCATCTTCCAGAAGTATCTCAGCATTCTATTTTGCTATTAGTGCATGTGATCTTTTTTGCACCTTAAAAGGGTTCGTGGGCGTAAAAATGTCTCGAAATAAATTGCGGCGATCGCGATCCGTTTTGATGAACACGGAATACACGACCACAACTGCTTAAATAAATCTACGGAGATGCTGAAAGCTTTTTCTCGATTCAGCACTTTATGCCGACAAAAATATCTGCACGAGCTTAAACCTAATTCTTTACCGAAGTAAATAAATACTTCGGTCGGAACACTGACGAACTGGAGGGCGGTTATTCTTCTCCTCACTTCCGATTAGTAATCAGCACTCTCTGTCACGCTCAAGGGACGATGAATGAACGCTGCGTAGGCGGGAGACTAAGAAAGTAATCGCTTGTGTCTGTATTTCCATATTCGAGCACATCCATCATCTTCAAGGTTCGCGCCAGAACCACTGCTGAAGAAATCAAACTCTCGCGCTCTCTAAGCCCGTTACCGAAGCGCCCAACGTAAACATTTCCTGCTTATCTCCCAATCGATTATTTAAACTCTTCTTCTTGCATGGACTGATGGGCCAGCGTTCATAAACGACCCGATAAATCAACGCCTCGATGAATGGGGCGGTTGTCTTCATTAGGAAAAGCAACTCGCTGCAATCATCAGAACGATTCGCTCTCACTTCTTAATTCGAATGTTCCTCGGTCTTACCAACGATCCACGCAAACCCACAAGTAACCGAATAAGGGGTCCGCAGCGAACCATTCAAAAATCAGTTCACGCATCATTTGAGGTTGCGCAAACAAAGTTATCTGTTTCACGACACCAGCATTTGCGAATATGATCACGGCCAGAAGAAGCATCTCTTCCAGAGTTCGACTCGGTATAACTCTGAAGTAACATCGATATAAAGTCTGTTTCGCTTCATTCAGCCACGTCAGTTTACAAAATCTTTTCATAAACGAGAGTTTCGTTTGGTTACGAGTAAAGCAACTAACATCACGAGGTCGACACGAGGCCTGTTAATTTTGTGTTTGTTCTTGTGGCTGGTTGGTCTGCCGGGAAGAACACAACCTGCAGCTGAAAAGCCTTTGGAACTCTTATAACCGCACAGTATTCGAACTGAGGTCTTTGTAACCGAAGGGCAAACGTCGACAAATGAAAAGCGAGTGTTTCGGTTCCGTAAACAGGCAATTAACAAGCACGATACACCGGATTCCCGGTCTCGGTCTCGTCCGCGGTCATTGTGACCGGCCACCGTTTCCAATATTAAGCGTAACGGCTTATTTCGATCGATTCACTTTTAACTGAGAAGTTCAAGAGATTAACCGATTCATGGTCTGTTATATCTGCGAAATGCACGAGGGTCGTTCACAATTTCTTCTTGGGGGTGGGGGGAGGAAAAACAAGAGCTTTCCAAAGAGGAATCGCTCTGCTAAGTTAACTTCGCTTGAGAAGGCATCACGATCCTCTCATGAGCGAGTTCACTGTCGGAAAACAGGCAACGAGGATCGCCTGTTTGCTGGCACTCCTCTGGTTATCCATCATGCGCACTGCTTTGAAGCAGTCGAGCAACCAGGATTTCAGTTAGACGAGCTACAGCGGTGCTTACTTTGTGTTGAAAAGAAGTATTATTACCTGAATGTTCCAAACACACTTCACTGCGAAACATCGTTATTTAGAACTAAACGTGAGAATCAATTAGCTAAGCGCCACACTTTAACATAAAATTCCTTCGCGTGCATTCACTGGATGTAAGTCGCCCTCTACGAAATCAAAAGTGCGTGTAAAGCAACAGAGAGATGCGATGATTGTTTTGCCAACCCAACAGATTTCAGACAATCCTTCCACGAAAGGTTATGAAACGGCACTGCACTCGACAGTGGGGCGAATCTGCTTTGGAATGAGTCCGATGTAAAGAAGGGCTGCTTGCAATTGAAAGTGTACGAAGACATCTTGAAGGTCTCAAGACTGTTGCTGAAGACATCAGCAACAGAAATCCCGAAGAATTCTAATTACTCATCAGGACTTGAATGCAGAAAATTTTATTTTAATCGCAGAAATGAATTTTATTCAGCAATTAAAATCCGAGATGAAGGAGCGGGGATTCATATTAAGAGTAAATTTGCAAGCCAAAACACGGATTTCGTCTTCCCCTTTCAACAGGCGGATCTGGAGGGGGGATGCGATATGTTTCGAGATCATCAAAACAGAAGGGAGAAAATAACTCGCTCTTTTAGAGCACCCCAAGACGGCCGAAATGAATTACTCTCTCAGGAACTATTTTTAATCGGTAAAGTGCATTAATGGGATTAATTAGATGGTTTGAGTTAAATCGTGAGTCTTTTCGGATGAAGAAAAAAGCAGTTCTAGCTGGCGAGTATGTCGCACACTCTGCTGACTTCATATTAAGCGAAATGTAAATCCAGTGCCAGCAAAGTGCGAATGCGGAAACCTTTATTGCATTGCAGAAACAATTTAAATTTAATTTAAATAATTATCAACTCTTTCAATTTCATAACCGACTTCTTTTCAATTGCAAGTTCTTTTTTTTTAAGGTTGTTCATTTGTGTTCAGACCTCTGAATCTGCAACAAATATTGTATAAAATTATTGATGTGGTAGTAGATCAGATGTAACAAAAAGCTGTCAAGAATTATCGCCATTTCAAACGCACTTCATTCTCCCATACTACTCAATAGAGACAAGAAAATTATCTTAATGATTCAAGGAACAACGTTGCCTTGCAATGTCAGGTTAAAATCACAGCTGACGTCATGTCTTCAAATGTGTTGACGCCCAGAGGCATTTGGGCAGTTGGAGTTTTCTACTCACGAGAATGACTCAAAAATATGAGCGTCACAAGACTCAAACTGAGCACTTTCGGAGCTTCCTGTTATTACTCATTTTTGTTGTCGTTACGTTTCGGTTTAACGACCCCTGAGAAATTTTCCGTGGGTCAGAAAGACTCACAATACAACTTCATCAATAGCCCGGTGAGCATTTCTGAGGATGTTTTTAAAAAGACGACTTGAATCGGGACTTAGACAGGGGAGCTTCATTTCCACTGTGTTCCTTTCGTTAGTTATATATAATGAAGTTATATTTCGGAACCAAATCTTATCTAACAAGCACGGCGAAAAGAAACAGCATATTCCGGTGTCTTGCAAAGAATACCAAGAATTCGCCAAAATTCACAAACTAAAACAGAATGCCAAGTTAAAAGAACTTGAAACATTTAAGGGTCTGAAAATTTTCACCACTGCAAGATTTTTAAATCGTATGACTTAACAGGTTTTTTTTTTTATTTTGTTTCAAAATATTATCTTAGATATTGCTGTCAAGAATGGATTACTTTAAAAATTTGCATGCCGAAGAAACTTTTCCGGGGGTCTTCCTGTTTAAATTCATCGCTTATTAAGTGTTTTAATTTGCCTTTTTTTTTTTCGTTCTGAATATGTTCGCAGCACAGTGAGAGGTGTGATGCGAAGTGAAGGACAACACAAATACGACTGAACGTAACAGAACGGACAGAATGGAATCTAACTAATATACTGTAAAGAATAACAACAAAAAAAGCAGTTCCGAAACAAGCCTCGTTTGCGAGCGCTTCCTCTGCAATCTTCCAAGTGCGACTCCGCGAGTATTTCGCCAATGAGCCGTTTATCGATTTTCCCGCTTACTGCGAATCGTAACGCAAGTACGGCGCGTTTAAGGCAAACGAGATATTGCACACCGTGAAAATATTTAATCAGCTTTAACATCGCAAAGAAATATCTCGATCTTCCTTTAACCCCTCCCCGCGTATTTAAATTCGGATTTCAAATTACGATGCCCTTGGAAACGATATCAGTACGGAGTGATATCGTTTCAAACAGAAGAGGGAAAAGGGATCGTCCAATTTGCAATTAAAAAAAAAATTAAACTGATTCAGAATTCTTTTGTATGCGGAAAGAAAAACAGACTAAACTCCAACCGGTTTGGTTAATTATTTACTGAGGAAATGTAACATGAAGTTTTGGAGTCCGCATTTAAGGTGCCATCACTTTTATTGGCGCCTTAAAAGTGGCAGATTCATCTCGCTGTTCTTACCGCAAGCAGAAGAATCCAACTAGCAATGCTCCTTCTCGAACCACGAGCCTACCTTTTCCTTCCGGTCAGCGGTTTCAGTCTTTATAATGAAGATGCAGACGGGATGCGAACAGCAAGTGCTAATCCTTTCTTACGCGCTGTGAAGTCCAGAATAACCATCGAATTAACTAAAAAATCCCCGTAAGGAAAGATACGTCGACAAGCCTCATATTCCCGAATCAAACAGGTGGAGTGGTTCTTTTGCAAACAACAGATGAACCGGTTTCTTTTTCTGAACTTCTTATTTGCAAGCATGTTTAAGACATATGAATGAAAAGAAGGATCTCCGCTCTACATGAGTAAGAATTCTTTTTACCCAAAATTTAGTTCTCTGAGCGTGAATTTCATGAATGTGGTTCTCTGCAACTGGAGAGTGAACTAGGATTTAATGGAGCGTTGCCTTGAGAGATTTATTAGTCATTGGCATTACTGCTTCTTACGTTGGAAGTTGGATGGCAATAGACAGTCGTGGACACAAAAGCTGTGCACGTAGATGAACGAAGTAAAGCTCTGCTTCGTTTATGCAATAAGTAACAAATCTGCTAATATAAAAGAACTGATTCTTCCTCTTTTCATGTACTTTTACGCTCATAATTGTCGATTACCATTTATCCAGCTTTAAACACGAGAAAAGTAAGCTTAATGAATCATGCCAAGGTAGACCTTTTCCTCTTTTTTCCTAGATATCAATCAGAGTCATCACGTGATTCAACTATTCCGACCTCAGCCGCCGATTCGTACTCGGCTACGTCTTAATCGCCTCTTCTCGAAATAAGCGTTTAAGGACGAACGATGAGCG
Organism: Typopeltis vanoorti; assembly: GCF_054136105.1. Classification (NCBI taxonomy): domain Eukaryota; kingdom Metazoa; phylum Arthropoda; class Arachnida; order Uropygi; family Thelyphonidae; genus Typopeltis; species Typopeltis vanoorti. The sequence continues at coordinate 145,958,948 of NC_143556.1, forward strand.
TTCCTCATTAAAAGCTGCTCTGCAGACAAACATGGCACTGCTTCGAGTTCTTAACAAGCAGAGGGGTAGTCTCACCCAGGGCAAGAAAATCATCTTCTACCTAACGACATTTGTAAGCACATGTCGCAGTGGGCTTCGAACCACGACGTGCGAAATGAAGAGCGGAGACACTCGACCAGCAAGGCCAGCCAAGCTGTATAACAGGACGTGATTCTTATCAAAGCAAAACAAAAGAAATATCGAAGGATGAAATACCTCATCCCTTCTCGGCAATGCTTGCTCTTTCGCATTGGACTATTTCAGAAACTTCAACTTTGGGCACTCGAGGTTCATTCAGAAGAAGATCCGGTAAGACTAGAAACAGCATACAGGTTAGCACAAATGTATCTTAAAACCTTAATTACGCTGGGAGTGCTTCCCCCAAACAGGACGAGGTTGCATCGTGCATTCTTCACCGGAAATGAACACGTTTGTAATTAAAAGTGGTGGTCTAACGCCAGGAGAAAAAATCGTCTGCCACTAAAACACTTACACTAGCATCCGCGGCACAGTGGGATTCGAATCCGTGACCTGTTGCTTGGAGAGACAGAAAGAGAAGAAGATGCTCAGGCTAGCGAATGCCGACTTCGTCACCGAAATGGCTAACGAAAAATGTGTAGTATCTGTACTTGCCATAGAATCTTGCTAAACAATCAATCGATTTGCGAAATACTCGAAATATCTTCTTCTTCTTCTTCGTCTATGATCTCTTATGATTTCAAGCGTCGAGATTTTGCCAAAGAGATTTCCATGCCGTCATGTCCAAGGTTTGTTGTTTTGCTTCTTTCCAGTTAATTCCCTTCTTTTCCAATTTTTCTTTAATTTCCTCTTGCCAACCTTTCCTGGGTCTGCCTATGTTTCTCTTTCCTATTTTCTGGCTTTCGTATACAGTTTTGCTATTCTTTCTTCTTCCATTCGATTAAGATGTCCAAACCATCTCATTTGGGCTTGTGTTATGAATTGGTTCAGAGGTGCAACTTGAAGGCTGTCTCTTATGGTTTGATTTCTTATCCGGTCTAGTCTTGCTTTTTGTGCCACTTTCCTGAGATATTTCATTTCGATTGTTTGTAGTTTATTTGTGTTTCCTGTTGTTAAACACCAAGACTCACAACTGTATGTTAATGTTGGTAGAAACACTGAACGGTACACTGCCATTTTGATATTTTGGGTGACTTCTTTCTTATCTAGGAGTGGACCTTTCATTGCATAGAATAGCTTTGTTCCCCCTCTTATCCTGTTGTTAATTTCTGTGTCTACTCTACCATCTGCTTGTATATATGATCCCAAGTATTTAAAGAAGTTGACTTGTTCCAGTTGGTGATTCTCTATTTTTATTGTGTTTTTGTTGGTTTCTAGATATGATCAATATTTTAGTTTTATTTATATTTATGGTCATATTCCTTTTCTTTGTTTCTTCATACCAAATGTTGATATTGTACTGCAGATCTTCAGCTGTATTAGCTAGAATCACTACATCATCTGTAAAAGCCATGTGTGAAATCCTGGTTTCTTTCAGTTTCCTGTATCCTAAGTGGAACTTTTTTGCTTTTGTTTGGCATGCCTTTAAAATTTCATCCATTACTACGATGAAGAGAAGAGGGCTGAAGATACAGCCTTGCCTCACTCCTACATTTGTTTCAAATTCTTTTGATCTATTATTACAGGTTCCTACATAATTTCTATTACTTTTGTAGAGGCTTTGTATTGCTGCTATTAAATTATCTTGTGTCTTGTTTTTCTTTAATGTTTGCCATATTAAGTGTCTGGGAACTCGGTCAAAAGCCTTTCTCAAAATCTATAAAACATGAATGTAGTTCTTTTCCATATTCCAATGTTTTCTCTGATATTTGTCTAAGACTGAACATAAGATCCTGCGTGCTTCTATTTTTTCGAAAGCCATATTGCATTTCATCCAGTGAATCCTCTATTTGATTCCTAAGCCTCGCTTCTAAAATACGGGCATATAATTTTCCTGGAAAGCTTAAAAGCGAAATTCCTCTATGGTTTTCACATTTGCGGTTGTCTTCTTTCTTAAGTATAGGGTTTATTATAGCTACTTCCCAGTCTTTGGGAATAATTTTCCTTTTCCATACAACATTGAATAGGTGTAAAAGAAATTTTATGGCTTTCGTTCCTAAATTCTTTACCATTTCTGGTGTTCTTTGGTCATGGCCTGCTGATTTGTCCAGTTTTATTTTATTTATTGCTGCTAGCAGTTCATTTGCATGAATTTCTTCACTCTGATCTTCTATTTTGCTTGTGTGTGTCTTGATCTTAGGGTTCTATTTTTTCCATGTCCTGCATCTTCCAACAATTCTTGAAAGTACTGTTTCCATCGTTCCATGATACCTTCGGAATCTGTGAGTAACTTTCCATCCTTATTTTTGATAAACTTTATGGGGCATTCTTTCTCTGACCTCATTCTTCTTAAAACATTATAGAAGAGTTTTTGGTTTCCTTTAAAATTTTGTTCTAAAGTATGTCCGAAGTCTTCCCAGCATTTTCTTTTCTCTTCTTTCACTAAGGTTTTAACTTTATTTCTTTGGTTGTTGTATAGTTCTCTATCAACCTGCAGCTTTGATGTTATAAATCTCTTCCATAATTGCTTTTTCTTTTTAATTTCTTCTTTTAGTTCTTCAGTCCACCAGGGTGTTTTATGTTTCTTCTGTTTATTATTTAATGATATACCACAAATTTCTTTGCTTGTTTCTAGAAGAAGTGTTTTGAACCTGTACCATAGGTTTTCTACATCTTGGTCTTCACATATCTCTTTTTCTACTTCTTTCATCTTATGTTCTATTTTACTTTTATACTCAATGGCTGTTTCTTCTTTCTTTAGTTTGTAGGTATTTATCTTAACATTTATTCCCTTACTACTTTTTCTACATTTTTCAACTTTTACTTTATAAATTGTTTCCAATACTAATAAGTAGTGGTCACTGCCTATTTCAGGACCTCTATAGACCTCTTGCATTTTTTGTATATTTCCAGTACGATCTGCTTATGATGGCGTAGTCGATTATAGATTTTTCGTTTCTATTGGGCTCTTCCCTGGTAATCTTATGGATTTCTTTATGCTTGAACATAGTATTCGCTATTACTAAATTATTTGTAAGGCAAAGATTTATTATTCTTTCTCCATTATTATTCCGGGTTATTTCTCCTTGTGATCCCAACGCTTGTTTCGTTCCTTCATCTACTTGATTCCCTACCCCGCCATTAAGGTCTCCTAGTAGTATGATATGCCCTTCAACTTCTTCAATTGTTTTTTGTAAGAGTTCGAAGAATTCATCTTTAATTTCTTTATTGGCATTATCGTTTGGGACATATGCAACAATTACACCGAATACTTGGTTGTCTGATTTAAAATCTGTAGTGATTGTCAACAACCTTTCGTTTATTAGTTGCCATTTAGTAATATATTCTTTGAGATCTGGTTTAATTATGCAAACTATCCCTTTTTTTCCCCATTCTCTTGGGTTTACCCCTGAATAGAAAAGTATATACCCATCTTTCATTTTCTGGCAACCTTGACCTTTCTTTTTTGTTTCTGTGACTGCTAGCAAATCCAATCTTGATTTTTTAAATTCATCTATTAATTCATTTTCTTTTCCATGTAGACTTTTAACGTTCCATGTTCCGTATCTCATGTACCTTTTTCCTCGCTTTGTCGTTAACCATTTCTTTTGATGGGTGAAATTTTAAGGTGTGCAAGGGCCTTCAGCACCCGAGTCTGATGGTGGGGCTGCCACCTTTGAGGCCCCCAGACCGGCCTATGAGGGAAGTGCTATCCTGTTGGTCCGCGGGAGGTATTTTATTTCCCTCCTACCCTTCATGGTAAACTATGACGAGCATTCCCCGATCCGCCACCAGGGGACGCGCCCGATGGGGGTCACAGGTGTCCTCACACGTATACTCGAAATATTTTTATATTTCGAGTATCCCGAGTATATTCCGAGTATATCCTAAATAGCGCGTGCGTGCACTTGACTGCTGTTGTTCCCTTCTTAGCAAAATCGTTCAACTTGTTAAAATACTTCTCACAGAAGTGAGCTGACGAGATGACCTCAATTTCTGTCCTCAGTCTTTAATTTGAAAATGGCGAAGTTTGTCTTCGAAATCTTATGAAAACTCCATGAAGGAAAAATAAGCTGGATATCTTAAATGTTATACATCGGAAGCCCAAGTGATCGCTGATAATTTCATGCATTTTAGCCAGTGACATATTGGAAAACAAAGTGAAGTAGACTAAGAAAAAAAATTATGTGAATCGAAATTATGGACCAGTTTCAATAAGAAAAAAATCTTTTTTTCCGTACCAGAGAAACTATGAGTGAATGTCATTAAGTAGCACGTGTGCCCAGACAGAAAGAGAGGGGTGGGGTGGGGTGGGTGGAAAATATCTTTCGGGTGACGTATTATTGAAAACTGCCTAAAATGGGAATATCATCCTTATTTACCTTTTCTTGCATCGTGAAGTGGGTGGCTGATAGTTATGGTTCAAGAATCGCAGCCAAGAATGCCTTTCTCCTCCTCCAAAGTCGTTCAACTCTGATAGTCCGTTAGGCTAAACTTAGAAGGTTTTGTGTAGTAAACAAAGAAATCCGAGATAAGAGAAACACGAAATTGCCCGCCGTGTATGCCCATGCATCGCATGCACAGTTTGTAGTCAGCAGAGTGTGCGCGAACCACAAAGCACAGGTTTTCGCCACGCTGCTACAAGATATTCCTTAGAACTTTTTGAAGAAAATCATAATAACGTGGAGTGCTCAGCAAACAGCGAAATCCTGTATTTTCATCAGATGCTCTTTAATCAGGACTAAATCGGATGAATGTTAATACAAGACGGAAATGTATGTCACGGAATTTCCTTTCTTACTCCGTATACTCACACGTCCTCCGAAAGTAGGCTAACTTTTCTTCGTAAAACGCTGACTTATCCGAAAGTGACAAATCAGGAAAGCAAACATGAAATAAAATAAAATAAAATCATTTATTGATCAAGAAGGTAGCAAATGGAGAGAGAGAGAGAGAGAGCAGCACATACGAATGCGTGTAGTTCATCAGAAAGCAGAGGGAGATTGTTTATACGGAGGTTCCTCTTTTTCGATTTGAAGCGAAAATGCGAAGTCAGGTTTGAACCATTAGTCATCGGGGGGGGGGGGTGTTTCAAGCACCACAGCTTACTTTCGAAATCTTGTTGTGAAATAAGAAAGACAAATTTTAGAATTTCATTTAGCATACTCTAAGAAAAGTACGAAAAGTACTTCATGCAAAAATTTCTTAATGTGTTTATAGCGAGCGCACATTCTTTGAATTCCTTTCTTTTTTTTTAGAATTTGTTCTCAGAAAGTAATTCTAAATACTTATTTTAAGAATAAGCCCCCCCCCCCATTCATAGTTTCAGAAGTTTTAATTTGGTGCTGGAAGGGACGACTTACCGCCTAACAAAATGACGAAGTTCGTTCATACAACAGATCGCTTTCATCATCAACCAGGAAAGTTTGTTCGTCAACTGATGGGGGCAACCGCTGTGCGAGCAATTTTACAGCTGAACATCCCGCCTTTGGATACTCCGCCTTGGGATCTCGCTTCTAGAAGGCACAAACTGATAATGTTAGATCCAGGAGATGCTCAGGAACAGCAGCAGCAGCATAATATTCCCAGCGAAGACATTAAGATCTTTGCGATTACTTGTCATTGAAATCCGGCTTTTAATAGAACCACCGAGCTGTCAGGGAGACTGCTTCGCTGGCGAATGGATGGTTGCGCCACTGTCAGTAGAGCAAGGGACGCATTCGGAACGAGGTGAGAAATTGAAATCGACTCTCCCTAAATGTATTCTGGTTCTTGATATCGTAACTGGTCAATGGAAGACGTCCATCCATTCTGGTCTCGCCAATCTGGCTCTGGGAAGTACTCATCTTAATGAGCTCGCAATTATGTTCCGATCAGCGGACATACGAGGAAATCCTCCTCGTATAATATGGAGTGATGATGTAAGCCAGAAAAGGGTTTAATTTCGGAAAACAAAAGAGAGAAAGCTTAAACATACGGAAAGAAAGGAGATCGATGATGAGCCTTAGAAATAATTCAATCCCAGTGTGATCAGCGGAGCGGGCGGAAGTTCTGTTTCGACTGAAATGAGAGCTGAATTTCGCTTTTATTCATTTCTTCTACCGGCAACGAGAAGGTTAAAAATAAAGAGATGAAAAGGGTGTTGAAGAAGTTTACAGATGACATCATTTCTTGAAGGTAGAAGAGCAGCTAGCACAGATCATTTCAGGTTATTGCTACTAAGAAAATATTCCAACAATAATATTCTTTGAAAGGATGATAAAAAGGGGTCGTTGTCTTAAATTTCATCGAGTTGCAATGCTTCCCCCGCCCCAAAGAAAGTCACTTTTGCATTTTGTGCAGTAAATACGTCCTACTGTGGACAACAACAACAACAACAACAACAAGAACGTTATCGCCGACATCAAAGCGGTCTCGAATGTGACGCAGTTTTATTCAATACTTTTGATAGAATTCTCTCTGGAAGTTTAATAAAAGTTCAATGGCGAACTATTTTATGAATTATTTATTTTCTCTTGGAAGGAGTTCTTTGTAGTTATTTTCTTTAAAGCAGTTCACCGAGTGCTTTTCTGTTGCAGCCACTCGGCTGAAATGTCTTTCCAGGGGTTGTTGTTTTTCACGGAGACTCCATCCATAGTTTTGAAAAGCCCTAATTAATTATTGAGGATTGAAGAAGAATCTCCAGACTTACGATAAACTTAATTTAACATTTCCATTCGCCAGACAAAATTCAAGAAGAAATCCTGAATCTTAATTCTCAAATTCTACGTGTGTAAATGAAATTTACCCGCACAGTCTGAGCCTTTAAGATGTTACTGATCTGTTCGCTTCCCGAATGCACCGAATGTGTTAGACGTCTGAGGTAAGATCCAAATTCTGTCCGTTATCCTCTTAAAATATCGACTGAGAATTTTGTAAGGATTCGTTACGCTGATTCTATGAAGGAGATTTGTAGAAATACTTTAAATTAATTCAAAATAATTCGTTTTTAAATATCGTCCATTTATTATATTGTATTTAGATGTGTCGTGTTTAAAAATATGCACTCTCTGAATAATACATTTTAATTTACGAAATAATAATAATCCACAATTTTAGCGTTTTCATTTATGAAAACATCTCGACAAATTTGCGGCGTGTAAGACAAATGTCAGTTAACCGATCTCTACACAAAAAGACATAAAACTAACTGGGCTTTATTTCCTCCTCCTTGGAAAACGATAAAACCGAGTTGGGACCCTTCGCTTTCCAAAAATAGAACTCTAAAAAATCACTAAATCTTAATGAAGTGTTTTCAGCGACCAGCAGAAGCGACCTTTGACTTCCCAATTCTCTCTCTTACAGAGTCTGTCAACTATCTACTTGAAGGAATCTCTTTGGATGTCGCTTGACATGTGGACGAGAGGAATAAATACAACCGGGGATGGTAACAGTTAAATTACAGCAATCAAGTCCAGATGGTCAGTCAAAATGTGTACGATCCCATCCCATATTGACCATTATCTATTCAAAATCGGAAGAGATTGTCGCCTAGAACGTGCAAATTGACTTCCCAGTTCCTGCTGGAACAAAAGAAACTTTTCTTGCTGCGGTCTGCCCGATACAGCTGTAGTCGAAGGCCTGCGGCTCACGGCTAATGAAAGACAAGTTCTAATGGACTGACACCGCGTGTGTCCGCGATTTTGCAGTGGCACCCGCTCGTTACTGCGGTCATCTGTTCGAGGTCAAGAGCCGGGCAATTTTACAGACAATTATCTCCTAACTTTGACCATTTGGCTTCTAATCCTTAACATGTTTGCGGTTGGCCAATGAGTGGCATTCGGCACAATAACGTCCGCGTATGGTTTGAATTACCTCCGCAAGGGGTTGCGGGTTCACCGCAACATCCGAACAGTGGAGGTGGCAGTTTGGGACAGAACTCACGCGACGAAAGCACCGAGAGAAAGGACACCAGTCAGAGGGAGAGATGAAAGGTAAGTCCGAACCATTTGTCGTTCAAATTCCTAAGGCCAAATAATGCCGATGTGCCGTCCGGTTTGGCATTAACAATGCCACAGAGTAACGAATAACGACTGCTGCGTTTCTTGTTGCACTGATGAGCAAGCTCCCACGTGATTTTAGGTGAAACCGCTCGACAGTGTCTTAATGCTATATTTAATGCTATATATATGTATATATAGCATTAAGTGTGTATATATATATATGCTACACACACACACACACACACACACACAACGGGATTGAGCACTCTTCTGAAATCGAGATAACCCGACATCATCATCAGTTGCATCAGTCTTGGGACTGGTAGCTCAGCAGCAATTTCCTCCATTCCGCTCTGTCATTGGCTTTCTTCTTAACCTCCTGGTAACTCCTCAAACCCGTGCTGTCTCTGACTTGGTCAAGAAAGCTTTTCCTTGGTCTACCTCTTCTTCTTTCCCCCTCTATTTTGACTTCAGTTATTCTTTTCACAAGTCCATCATGTCGACGTTTATGTCCAAACCACCTATCCCTTCTAATTTTGATCAATATAATTAGAGTTCTTGTTTCGTTTCTCTCTCTCAGGACTTGTTCGTTTGATTTTTTTTTTCTGTCCATTTTATTTTGTTCATGGGGCGACAGCACCACAATTCAAAAGCCTCCAATCTTCTTACATCTTCTCTGCCCAGAATCCAGGTTTCACATCCATACAGTGCAATGCTCCATATCAATGTCTTTACTATATTTTTTTTTTCAATTGTAGATTGAGGTTTCCTGTTAAAATGCTTTCATTTTAGAGAATCGGGCTTTTGCATTGTTTATTTGCATGTTATTAGGCTTCCTAAATATTTAAAGCTTATCACTTGTTTTATTTGTTTCCCACTGATGTCTGTATGCTCTATATTGATAGGGATTTTGCCTGTAACAATGATTTTAGTCTTATCTGTGTTGATTTTCATTTTATATTTTTCAAGGTTATTATTTAGTAATTCTAGTATTGCTTTTAACGTTATTCTGTTTTCTGCTACAAGGGCTATGTCATCAGCAAACCTCATACACATGATTTGCTCACCAATTTATCTTTATGCCACTATTTATTTTATCTTTAGTTTCCTGAATAAGGCCTTCAAAATATAAATTAAATAAAAGTGGTGAAAGTATACATCCTTGTCTTACTCCACTCCTGATATTTATTATTTTTTCCTTATCATTGATTTTAATCGGTCCATTTTGATTTTTGTAAATTTGATAAATTCTTTTCCTATCCCTCAAATCTATGCCGATATTAGTCAGACAATTTAGGAGTATTTGCTGGTTTACTTTATCAAATGCTTTCTCTACATCAAAGAAGCAAATGTAAGTATTTTGACTAAGTTCTAATCTTCTCTCTATTATTGTTCTTAAACAGAGTATTGCCTCTCTTATTCCTTTATTTTTTCTGAATCCAAATTGGTCTTCATCCAATAGACAATCTATTTTTGAATAAATTCTATTTTGAATAATTTTTAACAGAATTTTGTTAACATGTGGGATTAAAGCTATTGTTCTAAATTGGCCAGCATTTACTAGCATTATTCTTTTTTGGTATTGGTATTATGGTTGATTTCATAAACTCCTTTGGTATTTCTCCTCTATCACAGATTTGGATATTAATTGATAGAGTAAGGTTTTTGTCTCATCACCTAGATTTTGTAGTAGTTCTATAGGAATATTGTCTACACCTGGACTTTTTCCCTTACTCATTTCGGATAGTGCTTCATCAAATTCTTCTCGCATCGCATCATTGGGGGTCCTAGATTATCTTCATTTTGATTTTCTACCCTGATATCAACATCACGTTCGTTGCCATTATAGAGATTTTCAGGATTTCCATTCTTCCATTCCATTAATATATCCTCAGATTCTATGAGTAATTTTCCATTTTCGTCTTTGATGGCATTGTTTTTGCTGTTCTTATTAAATTTGAAAGTCAGTTTGTTAATTTCTTTATAGTCTTTATATTTCTCTATGTTTTCTTTCTTAAGTAATTCATCTATGTTGTTACATTGTTCTACCAAATATTCTTTTTTGGCTTGTCTACATTTTCTTGTAATTTGATTTTTAAGATATTTGTATTTGGTCACATCTTTTTCTTTAACAGCATTTTTATATTTGCTTCTTTCATCCATAAGACCAAGTATTCCATCTGTTTTCTTTTTTTTTCTGTATTTTTCAATAATTGATTTGATGAATTTGTAATTAACTCTTTAATCATATTCATCAAATCAATTATTAGAGTAAGGTTTGCACTGGTTTGTATCTTTGGATTTGTTTCCTATGTTTCAGTTCTGTTTTCGTTAAGACAATGTTATGGTCACTACTAATGTCGGCACCTGGATAGCTTTTGCAATTTTTTATTTGGTTTCTGTATCTTTTTTTTGACCAATATATAATCGATTTGATATTTATTTGAATCCAAAGATGCTTTCCAAGTGTATCTTCTTCTTTTTGGAACTTGAAATAGTGTATTTACTATAACTAACTGTTTTTGTGTACAAAATTCTATTATTTGCTTTCCTCTTTCATTCCTACGTCCAAAATCAAATCTTCCTGAAACATTATCGTTGCCCTCTTCTCCCACTATAGCGTTCCAATCTCCCATTATTTCTGTCTCTCTCTTTAACACGTTCATTGACAATCACGCGATATCGCGCGATGCGAGTTCTCACCAGACGGCCGATCACGCGTTATCGCGTGGACGTCGCTAACTAAATAAAAAAAATAAAAAATAATTTGCCCACCACACGAAATTCCAATTTTCAGCTTGGCAATGAAAGTGTTAAAACTATTCCAGATTTCTTCTATTTGTTCATCACTTTGTATACACTATTTATCCATTTGTCAAAAGCAAAGCTTTCGGATAACATGGGATAATCTATCCCGTACAGATCGTGCTTAATTTAGCTCTTCCGGAGAAAGAAGGTTGCTCCAAGGTAACCAAAACCGCTTTTTTCTTCAGGGAAAAAGAAAGTTCCTTAAAATTAAGCAGTTTTAATGTTTAATCTGCCTCCAGTCCTTCGTTGAGTAGGCAGTCATGAGGACCACGCAACGTGTGGTCCTCGTGAATGCGAGTCTTCATAGTCCAGTCGGTAACGACAACATCCTTTGATTGGAAAGATCTCAATTCGAATCTGATCTAGGACCCGAAACACGTTAAAAAAGATCCTTTCATATGAAGACGAGTTTGCCAGGTTCATACAGAAGTGGCGGAGTTTCACTCGAGGAAAGAACTTGAGTTCTTCGTCCTCCCACAAACAGGCAAACCGCATATTCGTGCAATTCACAGACAAATACGACAAACGGTGCGGAGCCTCCGCTTCGGGCGAAATGCAAAGCAGCCTAAACCTAGCTCAGTCCTGTGAGTTCGTTAGAATTCCGGCAAAGATCTGCGAACATTTTTGGTTAACGTTGCCTAAGCCAGTTGCTCATACGGATATTGGAGGAATTTTCTCCTATAAGAAGGGACAGCTTGTCAAGAGAACAGACACACAAACGGACAGGATAGTGAGTGCACAACCTGAGTCGTTTCCAAAACAACTCGATGTCCTTGGAGTCTCCATTCCTATTACTATGGATACCGCAGCATACAGCATGCGTTACTACACGCAGTGCAGGTTGCGATGGAATCCACGAGATAGAAATTATCAGGATGATGTACGTCTTTAACAGATAAATGAGTAAATTCGGCTGAAACGTGTAAATAAGCAATGTTGGTATTCGGGATAACTAAACACGGTTTCCCGGATCTGATCAGTCGGTCTCTACAAACAATCACCCGCATGCAGTCACTGGAATATTCAGCACTAAAATTAGAAATTGCAATTAAAATATCCTCGCGCCAGGTAATACTTAATGTGAGCACGTGGTTGGTACTGTTGACAGGATGATCAGTAAAGAGGGAATGGATAAAACGAAACTGTCATTCAGCCATTATAGTTTAAAATTTAAGTCGTTTGATATGTCTGAATATGAACTGGTGGAAGAAACCCCCGAAAACAAAATAACAACGTGTGGCGAAAGAAGTGGGACTCGCAGCAAACATCAGAATGTAAGGGAAAATGGAAACTGAGGATAAGTAGGGTTAGTAAGGGATTATTCTCCGTAATATTCCCTAACATTTTCATACAATCCATGGATACACAAACTGCACACCACGAGCCAGCGCTGCATGCTTGTAAATTCTGTCTGGATGGAAGCGGTACTAAAGGTGCTCTTAACAGCATGACGCCATTTTAAATGGCCTTATTTTAAAAAAAAAAAAAAAAAAAACACTCTTAAAGAGAATAAATACAGGCGAAAGGCGTATCCGTTTACGTGCGATGTTTTATTTTATTCATTCTCAGAAATCTGTATTACCAAAGTAATCCAGATGTTTAGATGCCTGCATTCGTTTACGAAAATATCAAACGTGGTTGGCCCGGCGGATGACGCCTCAGCATTCAACCAACAGGTTTCGAATCCTTCTACGGGCATGCATACCTCTACGTTTTCATCGCCCGGCGTGGCCTCCACTGCGAGTCCAAAGGGGCTTGAAAAAAGCACCACTTGCTAGAGTTTCGGAATTCTTAAACCGAAATCCCGACCGATCCACTGCAACGATGGGATTCCAACCTTTTGTGGACTGAATTCACATTAAAAAAAAAAAAAACTAAATAGAACTACTAGATCAGTGATATAAATATTCCTTGTGATGAGGAATTTAAGTCGCACGAAATATATAACGGCGTTCACTAGAATGTTTACAGTGAAAATCGAACTGGAATCCAAACAAAGATGCGAAATAACATCTCTAAAACTAACGTTATAATAATTTTAAAACTAATTTCTCACCGAATATATAATCATCGACGACCAAACTTTGTTTCATTCATGATTATTTATTTAAAGTTAACGTTTTCCGTAAACATGAAAAAAAAAATCTTCCCGTTATTTTTAGCTATCAATCCAGCTTCCGATAAAAATAATTCCCAAATAAAATGGATTTAAAACAAAAGAGCCAATCGATAATCGTACTGAGGATTGTATTTCGTTTTCCATGTTTTGTTTTGAAAATATGGGAAGGCCGTGACATGTCGTCCAGTTTCTTAATTAAAAGCTCCGAACATGCGCTGTAAATAGCGATTTTCCGAAACTTCAGCTACGGTCGCACACCGATTCTGTTGGGAGTTTCGCGTGGCCGTCCCAAAAAAGTCAAGTAAGGCCACACGTATTCGGCTTATCTTCTTTTCTGGAATCACGTGATGACACTACCTTAACTCGGAAAGGGGACGCGGGGGTGGGGGTATGGCGTAAATAATTGTTGCCCACCATTTAGTTGCCGCTAACTACAAGCTGAAAATAGACAGTCCTTCTACCGTTTCCTCAAGAATCACACAATGAGATACGGCTGTTAAAAGACGCTTGACGGAACTCATGAAGCGCGATTTATATTTGTTGACAAGAAGCAGAAAGAATTAGAAGTGTTATTATTAGTATTCAACTGTCTGCAGTTCACGCGGTGGCAGAATTATTAGCGATGGCGAAATGGAATCTTTTGCCCGAGATGGAGTAAATCACGACTTACTTGTTATGCTCGAGAGAGAGAGAGGCTCCACTTTTATTAAGTGGGTCACTGTTCATGACAAGCAGAATATTCAGGTCCACGGTGGAGATTCACAGTTGACAATGTTTGGTTTCCCTTATTTATTTTAAAATACAGCAGCCATAACAGAGGATTAGCAGAAATTGCTTTATTAAAATCGTTACATTTTAATAAAACGGATAGTTTAATCATATAATCGCAATAAATTATTATGAATTACTACTTTACGAAAATTAACCCGATTCGGGATTTCCGGGCACAGCTGATCGCATTATTAACATCATTTCATATCTCATCAGATGCTCTGAGATTTGAACAAGAGGGTCTTAAAGCATTCAAAATAATAATAATAATCAGGAACATAATTGTCCTTTTATATATTGAACAGAAATGCGTGTGCTTCTTGGGGTTAAGATTACTTTAGAGGCAATTATTATGCATGGAAAGAAGTGGCATCGAAGATAATTAGTTTTATCTGCCACTTCTTTCGCATCATTCATAACAGAATTTTAGCGGTGTTACATTTTCTCGCAATCTGTGCTGAGGAATATTTCTAGTAGTTGCCTAATAAGACAGAAGTTTCTACTTGTGGGATGACCAGACAAAAATGACAAGGACTGCATGCAAGACTAGAGGCTTAGACGATTTTTTTTTGTTTTGTTTGTGTGTGCGCGAGCGCGCGCAAAGCAATAATTACTTGCATTCGGTGAAAAGATCAACTTCAACATCATATTGGTCTTAAATACAACTTGAATGTTTCAACAGGAACCTTTTTTTTCTGTTTCGCCACAGTAGCTTCAGGCATAAAAATGTATTCGCCACAAACCAAAGCAGTTCTTTTTTGAAAGAGAACTCCGCTTTTCAGATGGTGAATATCAGAGCTAGTAAGCAACATTTGGTGGTCATCATAAAACTTACAGTCCGCGCGGTTAGCCAAGTGGCTGTGCGCTTCGCAACCACATGCTTGGGGAAGGAGTGTCCTAGGTTCGATTCCCGTCGACGAGGTGAGGAGCTTAAAGATCTTCGTCAGCCACAGCCAAGTTAGCCGTTCTTGGGCGTGGACAGCAGGGTTTTTCTCCCAGTTTATGTGGGGTTTCTCATCCCCGAACAGACAAACCGGCCCTCGTGAACACACACACACGCACGGATACAGTCAAGAATACTTAAGACAATCCCTCCAGTCATAGGTCTGAATTGTCAGCTATGCCGGTCCCGAGGCCGTGAGCCCCTTTTACGGGGAGGTACCCCGTAAAAGGGGCTCACCGCCGTTGAATCACCATACGAAATGAATGAATGAATAAACCTTATTACTTTAAGAAGTTTTTTTTTTTTTTTTTTAATGTTGAGGCAAATTTTTGATTTCTATTTAGAAACGGACATTCTGACACTGAACGTGGTAATTTGCATCGTGGTTTTAGAACCTTAAATGAAGGGTTCACAAAGGAGACAAATAGAAAACCTCCCCGAGTGATCACATGACTCCTCACACGCATTCGTCATTCAGCAAGTTCTCATTTGATGCAATTCGCAAACTGCGTCAGTATATTCTTATCGTATTCATACGAATACACATCTCATATCCATAAGAATAATTTCGTACACATCGCAGACGCCTTCCAAAAAGAAATAAGAAGAGCATTTGTATTTCTTCTATTTTCACTTATTCACTGACGCGCTCATAAGGTCCACCACTTTCTCGAGACACGAATAACAAAGCGCCCGTCAGTCGATCAGTTCGCTCTTGAACTTCTCATCTTGCGACCAAGTAGGATTTTCGCGTAGTCAGAAATACAACGTAAGGGTCAGCTTCAGTCGTTTTCTTGTGGGTCGAGCACCCTGTCCTAGCAGCAGACTTGCTCGTGTCTACGCAGCTTTTGCTTTCGTGTAGTCCACCCTCAAAAAGATTTAATGCCGTAGACTGAGTATCTTTTTATATTTGTTCGCTCTGTCCGCATTCTGCTTGCTGTTGTGACTGTTGGTTGGCTGCTGTGTCACTCGGGTCATTTTCTTTCTTTATTTGCCCTTCCATGTTTGAGAGGAGTGCTGGTTATTTCCGTTGCCGTGCCACGACGTCTCTTGATGCCTGTATGTAGCTGCAGTGCACGATTAAATTCGCTGCGAGTCGTCATTAACATCGCCATACTTCGTTTAAACGAATTTCACGAGAGTGCGCCGTTGGTGTCCCACCCTCGCCTTTGTTTATGGAAGTTTCCACCATCCTGTCAGCTGTCTCACGAGTGCTGCGCGTTAATTAAACTGGGGCAACGTCTGCTCGAGCAGCACTTAACTCACCAGATTCGAAACGGCTTTGCAGATCCGAAGTTTAAGATGTAAAGAAATGCTCGCTGGGTATTTCTTCACAGTAAGTAGCTGCCGAAAAGTCTCCATATCAGCCCTGTTAAAACGAAGTAGAAAGCAGATTCATCTGCAATATACAAGATGGTTTGCGTCTGATTACATATCTATTTCATAGCCAAATCGTACTGAAGATCTAAATTATTTTCCACATTCGCATTTTCTTACAATTATTTCCGTTTTTTTTTTTTAATGTTTACTTTCATTTCGACGATTTAAAAAAAACTGCGTTCTGTTGCATGTAATTTTCTACGATTCCCACTCACAAAGTGAGAGTTTACCCTCCAGTACGTTAGCACCGTGGATGGGATAAAGAAAAGATTTCACTTTTTATTAATCTTGAATAGTTTTTGCACTTATTTTTACTCAACCCCGCAACTCTGCTCCTCCGGTCAAACATGAACTCTTTTTCAAGCTACTTCACATCTCCAAGAAGTAGGACGGCGGTCTCATGCGAGCCAGGAGATGAAATTCATTTCCCCACTAAAGATGACGACGAACATCCGTGGTCACTCCACGGCGGGATTCGAGCCCACACTCTGTTGGCTGGAGGACACGCCAACGAAGCCGACGAGTTTGAAGTTGGCGTCGTAAATTTTTGCTCAGTAAAAAATTCAAATAATTGAAGATGGTTTGCAGTTGACCTGGAATGGAAAATCTTACTGGAAAGGGGTCAATCATCTGGTCATACGAACTCGAGCGACACCCCCCACTTCTTTACAGAAGAAGAATGCAAGTCGCTTTTATAGTGCGTTGAGTGATTCAACTTTTTAAGTAACCGAGCCTAAAGAACGTTATTACTGACCAGTGATGTAGCTAGAGCTTTTGCCACCCCTCTCCATACACACCGAAAATACTACAAAAAGTCAAAACGACGTGTAGGGAAATAAATCAAAACACCATGTTTATTTTTGAAGTAAAACTTCAAATGACATTGGCGAAGTCTGTTTCATAGTAAGGGAGGTAATTCTTAATCAGTTTTATTTAGAAAAACTCCTCTCACAACTAGCAACACTTACAGCAATTGTGAGGAAAATTCCCCCCTAGTTACGCCACTGTTCTGATCTGATGCTGTGGCTTCCTCTCTTTGAGAGGGTTGCAGCTGATTACTAGGGAGATAGTGACGCAAGGTGGTTTCCCGTTGCCTTCCTTGCCGTATTTCAATGACTGAATCCATGTATGTTTCACGGGTCCGGTTTGTCTGCTTGCGGGATGAAAAACCCCAGATAAACTGGAGGGAAAAACCCTGCTGTCCACGGCCGGCTAATTTGGCTATGGCTGAGGAAGATCCTCAAGTTCCTCACGTCGTCGACGGGAATCGAACCTAGGACACTCCTTCCCCAGGTATATATGGTTGCGAAGCGCAAAGCCACTAAGCTAACCGCGCGGACACGCCAGTGACGTATTATTACCGTTTTAAGCACGTTTTCTGTGTCCATAACAAACCTGCTGAACGAGTGGATGCTCTCTTCAACTTAGGAGTCCTAAAGCGTATGATGGCCGCTTCTCAACATAAGTCACGCGGCCGTGTTTTGTATTCGCGATTGTTTTGAATTGTGTGTATGTCATTTGTCTTCAACACGGGGAGACAATTTCTGCAAGTAGGAAGTGTGGCGAGATTTCTTGCAGAGGGGTAAACGTGTCGACCCGCTTTCTTCCTCTTTCGAGTGTTTGCTGTAAATTTTCTCGAAATTCAAGTAATTTACTTTCCGGTTCGGCGGGAACTTCTTTGTTCATCTCTGAATCCGTGTGTTTCTGTTTCGAGTTCGGGATATCTGCTCTCTTCCCTTCCTTCCCCCACCTCCTTTTTGTGTTTTCGACGCATTTCGGAACACGCAGTGCATTCAGGTTTAAACACAGCGTTTCTCTTTCGGCATCCTCAAGAAACAGACCCTGAGCGCGGACATCGGGAATCGCGCTTTTAAAGAGATTAAAAGTTTATTCGAAGGAGTCTCAGTGCTCTGATGGGCGATACCACAAACAATAAGCGAAACTGCATGAAGGGATGTTCTCTTCTTTGTTCGAGTAGAGGATGCCTCCTCTGCTTTCCTTCCTTATGCGACTCTCAGTGCACCGAAGAAAGACATTCGTTCAAGTTGCTTTCTTGTGCAAGATTCACCATCGGAATGAGTTATCGCCTGCTCTCAGTGTCAATCCAAAGATTGGCTCAAAAGAGCAGCAAAAATAGCGAGGTGAATTTCCAGACTGTTTTGCAAATTCTGAGAAGGTTTCCATTAAAGAAAGATTCTCGACTGGGACCAGAAGGGTTCGTTTATTTGTAATGAAAGCTCTAACTTCCTACAGGGGACTGATCAGTTTCGTAAATTTAAAAAAAAAAAAAAAAATCGTCTACCATCGATATTTGTAGGGTTGTTTCTAAAAGAACGACTTTCCGTTCCCCTTATCAGAAATGTATGCTGACAGCAGCGATGACATTTGCAGACTTGACCAACATCTCGCTCATCTGAGAACACGATGTGAGAACATTTTAGATTTTAGAACAGCAAAGTTCTACTTTCTTCACTTCACACCTTTCATTAACCTTCAGCAAGCTCCGTTTTTAAACTTTTTCTAAAAAACTGATTCGATCTCTTCTTGGGCGTTTTATTTGTTGAATCGATGAGCGATTCTTTCTTGAGTGTGCGCAGTAGTGGAACATACGCGTCATAAACTAAGATAAAAATGGGAGGGGGGAGATTGATTAAAACTGCCACAAAGCTTAAAGTGATCAAATTCGCTGAATTATACTTTCTGTGTTTCTTCTCGACTTTTCCACTTCTTCGCTACAACTTTTCCGAGGGAGGATACGATCGCCTGACATTAAAATAATTGAATGTAAAATATATTCCCACTTGAGAACCAGAAGATTAAACCGTTTCTGGCACACTGTTAATGAAAACTAAAATATATTTTAACAAATTCGCATTTCAAAGAATTCTTCCAGTCAAACTGAGTGAAAGAACTTCAACAACACCTTTCTCTTCCGTTTATCTAAACAATACGAAATGATGGTGCAGTCTACAGAAGGTGAATCGGCCTGGTTGGTTAACGTATCCACTCTCCAGTCAAAAAAGCTACGGGTTCGAATCCTGTCTTGAGCATGGATGTATGAGATGTCCTTCATTCATTCGTGCATACATACGAAATATGCACTCTCCCCATGGGAGAAGTAGATCTAAGCTCTCCCCCATTACTAGGGAGGACAGGCCTTCTCTGCAAATGAGAGGCTGAATACAAAATCTAATGCAGAAAGTGAAAATAAGACCGTATGTGAAGCGTATTTGTAAAGCAGTAGAAATACTAATAAAAGGAATATCTCCTGAAGAGGAATACGCCGTAGCGAGTTGCATGGCACATCGCTTCCGTTGAAGATAAGCCGTCTGCGTTGTCATGAAGTGGATCGGGCGCTTTTCAGGCGGTACGAGCTTAGTAAATTTTCTCTTCCTCAGTAACGCCCTTCCAAAAATAACGAGCGGAGCTTCTTTCTGACCGAATCCACAATCAAATTTAAAACATCGAATTTTGTAACGGGGAATATTATTTCAGGAAATAAGAGTTTAGTCTTTAAACTTGGAGCTCGCAGAGTAGCGGGAGGAGCAAAAGGAGAAACGAAAAGGCAATCGGACGCCTAATGCTCGTGCTTGGCATACTAAACGATCAGTATTTAAAGATAAGATCGGGATTTCATAGGGCATGAATATAACGCGTAATTCGCATCACCACCCACCTCATTACATCAGGGATACTGCTTGTCATCACAGCGGCACATGCGATCAGAAATGCCTTTAAAAGGGCATGAGGATTTCATAAGCGAAACAAAATTTACGGACGCACATTCAACGAGAGAGAAACAAATAATGCGCCAGCAAATTAAAGGAAAACTGACGTTGGGGGGGGGGGGGACTGTTGTAGAGGAACAGAAATGCAATTCCAGATACAGGAACTCAATTGAATCTAAGAAGTCGCCTCTCGTTAGGGGTCATCTAGACTATAGGGGATCAGAGATTACGAAGAACGACTGGAGGGAGGAAGGGAGGGAAGAAAGAGAGACTCTACTGTGGGTTTCCTACGTGATAGGACTGCGTTTAATATTTAGATCATTCAGGGACGATCAAGAAATCCTAAATCAGAACAAATCAGCGTCAACTTCAATAAATCACGAAATGAAAATAGCTACCAATTAAAAGTTAAAATGACTTAAGTTTGTGTGTGTGTGTGTGTGAGTGTGTAGAATCTAAATGTGCGTTAGGGAGGGTCTCCAATTCGATGTTCTTTTCTGATTCCGTTTCCATTTAATTTTCGAGTGCTGAGTGTGTTGCTCGTTCAGAGTAGGCTGAAGCAAATTATGAAGCCAGTCCATTGCCTATCAGTCCGCATCTATCAGAGAAAATATTTCCCAACCGTAGGATTGCTCGCCTTCAACTGAAAATGTCGCTGCATCTTAGTGGAATGAGAAATGTAATCTGCTTAACATAGAATGATGGGTGTTCGTCAGACAACCTTTGAAATGAAAGCTCTCTTACCCCCAGAGCGTCGCTTTTTTCTGTTGGTTTCTGAACGAATGACCTTTATAATAATCGCTGTTTTTTGAGTCGAAGAGCGCCTCACTCGAGACAGTTCTTCAAATTGCTGTTTAAGGAAACCACGTAAATAAAATGCAGCCAGACCACTTTCAATTACGCGATCGATGATTTAGTGATGGAAAACAAGCTCGTCACGGAAAGGGGGGGGGGGGGAGAGGCTCGACGGAAACGCAGTCATTTGGACAAAAGAGTACAAAACAATTTTTTCCAAAACAAACAAGTTTGCAATTAAAACAAAATATGAAGCACCCCACGAGCTGAGCGAAGTTGTACCGAACTGCTAATTTCTGCGTTTCTCCCCAGTGCTGCGAGTGCCGCGGGTGGGTTAAGCAAGAAATTAGAGATTCAGCGCGTGTGACAGGAATCGATATTTTTTAATTAGACTCCTCCGTCAGAAACACTTAGGCGAGCGCCGCGTTAGCAAATAAGAAATGACGGATCAAGATCGCTTTCCTTCCCCTTGATGTTCATTCTGTTCGGTCTGAATGATACGAGTGTGTGTGTGGGGGGGGGGGATGAAAAAGAATTTTGGAGAGAAGAAATGCACTTCGATGACTCTCTTTTTGTGATCGCACGAATAATGCAATCTTCCGCAAATATCTTGAAGTGTTTCTATCGCCTTCATTTCTAACATCCAATCTCACACGTGCAGGTAATAATCTATAGCCATGCATGACACGTGACCTGGGGTACGGATGTGCACGAAGGAAGACATTTGGGACTAAAATTAGGTTACTGTCAGCCGATGAGAACCGATTAATGTCTCTGAAATTTCAAGAACAATTCGCGATGAATTCTACAAATCAACGCCACAAGAAAAACGACCTTCTTGAAACATTTTTATTGATTTGTGCGCTTGTCTCCTGGAGTGTTCTCACAACCGATCTCTCACCGAAAGCGACAGAAAATGCGACCAGAATGTGTTCCGTTTGGTAGAAGGCTTTGCTCTTGCAAAAGTGAAATGAAGTGACCATAAGAGGGACTGTAAGAGGGGTGGATGAGTGCCAAGTTGAAATGCTCCTCTGGCGTTTCAACTTTAGCTAGCGGAGATTAGTGTTTTTTTTTGAAGAAGATTTATTCAAATTCTAAGAAATCCCTTTCGTTCGACAGACGCGACCGCGAATCTTTCGTGGATAGGACAATTCCGCTCCGCTTGCTTCGGACTGCCGGATCCTGTTGAACACCTATTCCATTCATAATTGGGAATTTAACATTTCCAATTATGAATGGCAAAATGTTTTTCGGATGTGTGGCCATACCTTGGTTCCACTCGACAGCGATAGGTGGAACAGCGCTCTGCACGAAGCCCGTACTAATGCTGTCGCACGCCAATCGTTAAGTTTCAGTGATTAGAATAAAAGGTTGAAAGATTGCTTCCGTACAGATGTTTTAATTAATTTATTCTTCGTTACAGATTCTAACTCAGCGGCCGAAAAGAATCAGTCCGCAGCAGCGGAGAGCCAAGAAAATTCTGACGACGACCCAAAAAAGAAGAAACGCCAAAGGAGGCAAAGGACGCACTTCACCAGTCAGCAGCTGCAAGAACTGGAAGCCACGTTCGCGAGGAACCGCTATCCTGACATGTCCACTCGAGAAGAAATTGCCATGTGGACCAACCTAACAGAAGCTCGAGTGAGGGTAAGTGTGCGAATACATTCTGCTCTTATTAATGTTCACTACTGCGCGTGCGCGTTCAGTCTGTAGCTTGTCGAATTCATCTACGATGCACTCGAAATTCCCATAATTTTCATTTACAGAGTTTGTAACTGAAGAAAGTAGCAGACCGCTGCCAGTTCGACTCTCTGTCTCTCTCTCTCTCTCTCTCTCTCTATTCGTGGAAACGATCGCTGAGAGTAGATACAAAACAGACGGAGTTGTGATAATTACAAACTGAATGGGAAATAAATTTCGACGATGACATTCCTTGAACTTGCTTTCCGACTTGATGGAAATACGCGACCTTCTTTCTAAGTTGGAAACTTTTCATTTCCCTGCCGAAATAGCGCAGTGAAAAAGCCTTTGACACGTGAGGGTTTTGAGCACCCACCTGCGACCATAACGTAAGAGGAAAAGGAGGCAACAAAATTCAGAAACCTCTCAAAAGGAACAACAACAAATTTAAACGGTGTTTTTTAAATTTGACCTTTAATTTTCTTCAGCTTTTGTTCGCCTCAAAACAAATGAGAAATCGGCTCAATGAAACAGTGTTTGCTTTGAGCTTTTGACTGGGTCATGAAGAACCAGCGAGATGAAGCCACTTCCAAAATAAACACATTCCGCATCGTGTTAATAAAAGATGGTTTACTAAAACGATGATTTTCATAAAAAATGTCCCTCATTAAATTGGCAAAGAGGATTTTTCCGCTAGCGAATGAACGATTTTTAGATTAAATTTCCAAAGCTCTTCAAATAATTAATTAGAGAAGCCTGTTAGACCTCGTTCTTTTTCTTTATTGCACATTTTTGTCCGCTACTGGATGGAGTTCTCCAACGTTGTCGTGTGCTTTTCTGTGCCACTGAGTTCCTGCCATCTCTTCACCTTTGTTCACTTTTGAATGTTAGCTCTTGCAATATCGAAAGATTTCTATTTGAACAGTAATATCACGCAACCATCTTTCCAATGCCTTCAGTCCACGTTTCCCTTCCAAATGTCGTAATCGGAAGTTTCAAATATTTTTCTTTGAAAACAATTTGGGAATTATCCTCTGACGGTTTCACGCTATTTTCGAGAGATTACGAAGCCACGTGGAATTCTTGGTATGATGTCTTTCTCGCAGTGTTATTGTACTATGATCTGCTTGCTTAGGAACACACGAGAAGTGATCATGCGTATCAGTGTCCTGCGTTCCATACAGTGGTTCTTTGGGTTTTATATCGCACATTATTTTTATCTTGTGTTTGTTTATACTATATTTATTTAATCCTTCCTTTTCTCTTTCTGCGTTCCGTTCGGTGATCATTAGTTGAAATTCTTCTGCAGACTCCCCTACAAGAACAACATCATCAGCAAATCGTCGGTGATTTCCTATTTAAGCATAATCCACCTCTTTCTCCTATCCGGGAAATTTTTTTAATTTCTTCTCGGACTGCTGTAAATAATTCGGGGAATTGGGATTTCCCTTTTTTTCATAGAAAATTTCATACCAGTTTGTTCCCGAGTTCATAGATGCAACTGAATTTTTATGCACGGTATACGACTACGTGTATCAAAGTAAGTTTTTGTTTCACTTCTTTGATTTTAGGCCTTCTAAAATACCTAAGACCTGAGATGGACATAAGTCTTATTAGATTTACACACTCACTTGTGCTGTCGGTGATTTCCTTCAGTCCACTGTAGCTGGTTCTGGAGGTTGAAGGAATCTCATATGTTTTGTATCCTACGGGTGAGTGATTTTGCAACAATTTTGTACACTGTTGAAAGGAGGCTGACAGGATGGAAATCTTAATATCTTCATTCTTCCTTTTTTTAAAAAAAAAAAAAAAGTATAATAAGAAAGGCATTATTCCAACTCCTTGATACTCATTTCTGTCTTAGTAAGGGTGTGTAGCCTTTGCAATCAGGACTGTCTCAGCACCGGCTTTCTAAACTTCCATCGGTATCTCTCGTTCACCTGCTGCCTTTTCTCCAGTTGTGCTCCTTATTGAGTGCTGGGATTCTTATAAAACAGATTTCTTCTTCCTCCTCCGTTTCTTCGGAGCATTACATTTCTGCTTTCCCATTGGTCTGAGTTTTGGAAGTCAGAAGAACCCTCTTCTTCTTATAATTTCGGCTTTGTCTTTAATCAGTACTCCAATTTCATCTTTAAGGGTTATTAATTTATTCTTTCCTCTGTCTTTTCGCTCATTTTAGACTCGTCTTGTTTCCTGTTGTAATTCTCATTTTCTTTGTTCTGAACTCTCTCGTTTCTTGTGTCATCCTTTTCCTTATTCTTTTACGTAGATCTCAAAATTCTGCTCTACTTCTCTTGTCCAGATCCCTTTTTATTTACCCTCTCTTATGGTTAAAATATAATCCGTTTCATTAATCACCCCTCCATTGTGCTTTTCATGTGAATTTTTCCACTCCTAGATTACCTGATTTTCCTTTATGGAGTCAGACCTCATTTTTCCTTTACGATAATATCAGAAGAAGCACTTAATAACAGTCAAGACATAACTAAAAAGGCAGGACATTGAGGATACTCTTCAAGGAGGGGGGGGGCCGAATATACAATATAAAAATGCGTTTCTACTTATTTTCTCGGAGGTTTTTTTTCTAAGAAAGTTCATTTTTGCTTCCTATAAATAAAAAAAACTAATAAAGTAATATCACGCGACCATTGAGAGCAAATATTGTGAAATAATTGCGCAGAACGCGAAGGTTAAATCACGTGATGAATTTCGATGTGCTGCGATGGACATAAATGCCGCACGAAAAGGAGTCTCAAAATGTTTCATTAAGAGGGAAGTGCAGCGAGAACTCAGTGGGGATTCTGGAAGGTGGGGGAGGAGGGAGGATAAGTCCAACTTTCTGATGATGGATAGCAGTAGCAGCACCACCCCGGCGTGATGTCTCGTGGCGCAGCCTACGTGTGTACCCGCACGCACATTTCCTGCCAAAGCACCCGTCTTGAGAATCAATACACGACGAGGAGGACGGAGATAAAGAAAGCGATCAAGACGCGGAGGAAACAGAAGGGAAATAATGGGGGACTTTTCGAGGAGGTGAAGCAGGAAAGAAAGATGGAACCAATAACGGAAGTGTGAAGTCGAACAGGTCACCCGATCCACGTGACCAGCGTCCATCATAATGTAGCGATCGAGTTTCTAATCGCGTTGCAAACACCCCCGAACCCAGACGACGCACCTGAAGCTCGCCAGTATTTGTCAATTAGACTTTGTCTTATAAGCGCGTGGAGATTTATGACTTTAGAGTCGCGAATGTCCTCCGGCTATAAATTCTTCGTTCGCGTTCATGACAATCGCATCAATTGCGGACAGAATTCGAGTGTCCGCCGAGGAACTCCTCCATTTCCCCTCTTCGAACTGGAACTCGGACCGCAATCTCTCGAGACTTGGAGGTAACCCGCAAAATCTGTTATTTGCGACTCCTCACGGGGAGTTAAAATTTTCGCTCACCTTCCTTTGTGATCGCGATCACCCTCTTGGGAGAGAAGGCCGCTGCAGCTAATGAAAACAGACCGTCCCGAAGCGAGCTGCCGTAAGCGATGCTCTATTATTTGTGCATAAATAAAGATCGGCATTATTGGTAGCGGAGACAACGAATACCACAACTAATCTGACGCTGCTCTCCCTCCTCTGTCTTCGTCACCTCTCCCACCCCTCCACCCGAATTCGTCGACCATATCCAAAGACTGCCGTAGAAATGACGTGGCCTACCGAAAGCTGTATCATCCCAGGAAAGAGTCGATCGTGGCAGCTGCACTTAGAACGTTTATTGGACTCTGTCGCCACTGCAACGGAGCGTATCGGATGAGAGTCCGCGAGCACGTCACACCTCTCACCCGAAGTCAAGGTGGCGGAAGGTTAGCGGTTCTGACACGGCCTCCCCGAGGAAATCATTTCGCGCGATTCCATTGATAACACGATATTGATAAGCTGTCGGCAGAAGATGATTATGCCGTCTATTCATACGTGGAAGGGCCGGGAAGAAGGAAGGGAAGCCCCTAGGTAATTCGCTATTAACATGTTGCTACAACAGCTTCGGCCCCTCTCCGAAAGATCCCGAGTCTTTCAGGGACTGTTTGCGACCAACGTCATCCGCAATGCTCAACTAATGCGAAGATGAGAATCTTGACTGAGCTTTCAATCAAAGGAGACGCGAGAGGGCGATCGCAGACAAACGAACGGAGGCCAAAAAACATTTAACAACCGCAGAATTCTGCTCGTACATAAAAGACTCGTTTAAAGCGTTTGTTGATTTTGAAGGGGAAAAATCACAAATTTTAGTTACTTCGAATATCACTGACTAAAGAGAGAGAGATTTTGATTACTGGAGAAAAGAGAACTGCTAAGAATAGCGTCTCAAGTGATAAAATGAAGAAACTGGCCTCTTGGATGTCAGGAGGAGGCAGCATTGTTCCTGCGCATCTGTTAAAAAAAAAAAAAAAAAAAAAAAACGCCAGGAAAATATTCAATCAGTATGATCAACTGGAGACCCCTCGACGTTAATTCTTACCGAGAAGGAACAGCGAAGATCATCTCCTGCAAATTTCTTTGACGGCATCCAAACGGGTGAATACGACCAAAACATGGCTTTTCGATTTCGAACTGAGTATCGATTTAAACGAGCTTCACACGTGCTGAAAGGGACCGCAATGCTGTTCGAAAAGGTGGTTAACACGTCGTTGGACCGCATGACATACGAAGAAAGGGATTTGGGGTGAGGGGGTCAGATTGCGAAATTTACTACACACACACGCGTAGGAAAAATATTAAAAAGGAAGTTAATAAAATATTTATTATTTAATACCAAGAAGACAAACAAGGTTTGCTCACTGAAACTTGAAAGCTTCGCAGGTGATCGACGAAATTGCAAGCCTTCTGAATGAGTTGATTTCATTGTGCAGTAATTAAACACGGAGTTCTTCAAAAGAGTTCAAGTGGACTGACCTTTCAGTGAATGATGATTAATAAAGGAATGGGAAATGTTCAATTCGTTTATTGCCATTCGCTGTAATTCAAAACCCTCCTGGAATGTGAAGTTAAAACGTACTGTAGCTTTGAGACTCTCTAAATACTTTCGGTGTCTTAGCCAATGCCATCTACGACTGTGCATTATTCCAAGGAAGTTAAGTATTGCTCATGGCCGCGCTCGTCGAGTTACTGTTAAGGTTCTCTTGCAGCGTTCGCGTCGAGATTTTGGTTCTGCACACTGAATCAGAAGCCCTCATACAGATGTACGTAAACGTCCCTTACGCAGTGTATATGCAAAATACTTGATCACGTGAGACATGTGGTCTAAGCGACTATTTAAGAATGCTGCTCGTCAGTAATCGTCAACAGTGTTGATCACAATGCCAAAAACAAAGGACCTCCCGGAGTTCGATAAAGGGCTTATTGTGGGTGCCCGTCTGGCTGGAGCCACGATTTTGAAAACAGCAGGGCTGCCTGGTTTCTTTTCTCAACAGGAGACATACCCCGGCTGTTTAATCAGAGGAAAAAATAACCCACATTTCTTGTCTGAGAGGCGTATCTGTGGTCCTAAGACAGTTTGTTGGGTAAGACGTCATCATCATCTGATAAGGCTTGTGTGGACAAACAGAATTTTCTGCGTGCAGCAATTGACCGAAGCATTTAATGTGGAGGCTGTTCCTGACCCACATCTTGCCGAACTATGCAGAGAGAATCGCATGCCTATACTGAAACCACTGATTTCTGAAAAGAACTGCAGAAACGGGTTTACAGTGGTGTCAAGATCGCTGCGACTGGACACTGGAAGACTGGAAAAATAGTCACGTGGTCCAACATGTCTCGGTACATCTTGTTCTGTTCTATACTGACTAGTAAGCTCCATGAAGCAGTGAACTCGACCTGCCTTACAAACGCAAGTCAAGGTTCTGGAGGTGGTATGCAGCATGTTCCGTTGACAAGGAACGGAACCCGTGATATTGCTGGAAGGTCGGGTGTCCTCCGAGGAACATCTGAACATTGTTGCCGATCAAGTTCATCTTGAAAGGTTCACTTTTTATCCAGAAGGGGGCAGTTGTTTCATGGACGACAATGCTGCTGTTCATCGCCCAAGAATGTTCAGCAATGATTCAGCAAGCACGACAGCGACTTCATCTTCCCTGGTCACTACAAAGTCTTGATCTGAACCCCACTGAGAATTTAATGGACGCGTTATAAAAAACCGATCCGGTAGCAAATCCCTCAAATCTGAACCAATTAAAGGACTATCTGCTGAATGCCTAGCATGTTGTTCACGTAGACGCAATCCAACCCCTTGTAGAATCTACGCCAACCTGCATATGTGATGTAATTCGAGCTAAAGGAGGTCCGACACGGTATTAAATAAACGTTTCTAATTCAGTGTGTGTGTGTGTGTGTGTGTGTGTGTGTGTGTCTAATGAAAAGAGCGCCCAAAACACAAAACAGAGTTCGCTGACGCAGCAAGAAGAGTCGGGTGTGGTACAGGTTATCACGTGCTTCTGTACTTCAGTGGGTTTCAACAATACCCTTTCACTGAAATGACCTGGGTTAGAAACCCCTTTAGGGCGCGAAGACCTTGACGAGGATTTTCCAGCTAAAGATGGGCGAGTTAGTGTCGTGTGGCCAGGAAAGCTCATCTTCCTGGATTTTTTCGTCCTTTCATCCCTCGAGGTGGCCAGAACAGCACACGCCATTTACAAACCTAGTAGTATACTGGCTTCAAAGCCTAATTCCAAATAAACAAATACGTTAGAGCACAATTTAATAATTTTTTTCCCACTTGTTATATTGTAAATTAAAGATACCAAGAAAGTATATTCTTGGTTTCATCCTTTATCCAGGTGTAAGCAAGCAACGTTTGCGCATGCGCAAACGTTGTTTGCTTACACTTGGATAAAGGATGCATGATTGGCATCTTTAATTTATACTTTAATAATGGACATTCATAGAGAGAGAGAGAAACAAGCTATCAATAAGATTTGCAAAGCTAAGTGAAGGGACAAATTAGTATATATGTTTAACAATTCTTGCTTTATTAATTGACTTTATTTTTCATGAATAGCTTTTATTTCATATTTCCAATTGGGATTTACAAAATTTACAGGTTTCATTTTCGTCATGTAACTGAAAATTCATCATTTTATTTATTTTTATTTTTTCGCAATTTCTTTTGGAGAGATCTCCATTGTGATCAGTCTAAAATCACGTCTTTCTTATGTGATCTTTGGATTTTATACTTGGAGATGAATATAATATTACTATTTTTTGTAATGTTCGTTTATATGCAAATACTTTTTCCTTTCTATAAAAATGATAAATATTTCCTTTAATTTCATGCTTCTACTGAAAACTATAAAACCACGAGTATGCACATTAAAATATGTTTATTTGCCTTAAATTTTATTATTTTTAATACCTATCAATCACTTTTCCCACCTGAGCGCTCTTTTCCAGCTTCTTGCGAATAAAAATCCTGCGTCCATTTGCTTGCAGCAGAGGATTTCGTCTTGACTTTATTAAAAAAATTCTAGTTTGCATTCGTGCTAACAAAAATGAATTAAAGATAACAAAAGGAACATAAGAATGCACAAACATGAAATTTATCCAAAGTCAAATGTTTTGGATGGATAAAACCCGTTAGCTTACGTCTTCATTTTAAAACGTTCCTGCCAGAAGCTTACCGCGCGTCACATCATACCCGCCTAAAACTGACGTCAGATCATCTGAACCAGCGTGGTTAGAAGACATTTTTAGCATTTTCGCCAAGCAATCCACGCATGTGCGAGATTGATTATAAAGGGATTTCAATACGGTTTGTGTATACGATGCATCTGTCGTACCCTAAATGACAAACCTCCAACTGGTGCAGTGTTGACTGAAGTTTCTGTAGAGGTCCATCCCCCGGTAAGTTGCCTTTCTTCCCAATTTTTCCATCTTCTCTTCTAGAGATGGTGGCATGGTTTGAGGCATGTACTGTTGATAGGGAACGGGAGGAACTTCTTTTGATTTTCTATTCAGTTTGGTGTATTTTATTTCTTTTTCTTCGCAATTTAGTTTCTCAGTGGATTTGTAAATTGTGTCAATTTAGTTTCAAATGAAATCCACGCTGTTGGCATTTCTGCACAACCCACTGGACGTGCCAGCCACTCCCTCTTTGTATGGGGAAATGCTTTCTAGGGTCATCAGGTACTGAATTAGTTTGCCAAGTGGGGTGTAACACCCTCGGCGGAAGATGTGTCAGGTAGAAAAATGGAAGACTCGTCTTGGGAGGTGGAATGGAATTATGGTCGAAGCAAACTGAAGTTTTAAAGCCAGTGCGTTGCGATTTAATTGCGTGTGTTTGTTCGGCAGTTTGTCTGTTCTGTAAAAATTAAATTGCTGAGTCTTTCTGGGACGGGGGGTGGAGGAAATGCCACCTCCGTGTGGGCGAGCAAATTTGCATTCATGTTAAAAGCTCTTATAAATTCCCGTTAACTTTTGCATCCCGGACAGAATTCGAACCTGCCTTTTCAACCGAATGGCCACCGTCGCGATTGAACCGTTGAAATAACAAGAGTTATTTCCCATCACTCCCACGTTTCTTTTGTGCTTCATAATTTTGCAAAATAATGTGCACGTATTTTTACACGTGCTTCACAACTAATTACTGCAAACAGTCGGGAGTTATTTGTGCTGCAGCGTATTACATATCAATAGATACACTACCGAACGTTTTAGGACTTAAGTCTGATTCAAAGAGAAAATAAAATGGTCGCCATTTTTTTAAAAAGGTTTTAAGTTATATAGTCAGTTTCATAATTGTGCTGATTATAATCGAAAAATCTAAAGGAACGACTCGGTTTTGATCTTAAAAAGAAATATTTACTGCGTAATCGACTCTGACCTACAGAATGCTGCAAAGTGTGTGTGTGTGTGTTGCCATTTTCTACCAGCAACCAATACTTCAACAAAGCAGATCTTTTGAAAGTCCTTTTACAATCTGCTTTGCTAGTTTTTAATTCAGAGTTTACTTTCGTTAGTTTCCAATGCAGTCGCTTAACTACAAACCTGCGAACAAGGGCCGAGTCTTCCCCCAGTAACAGAAAATATAATTACTGTGGATGGACGTTATCTCTTCGCAGTAATTGCAGCCAGATGCAACAACTTTCATTCCAAGCTATTCATCTGCTTAATTATGCCACATCAAAGCGCTGCCAACATTACAAATCGCATAAAAATACTTCTTCCCAGTAACAGGTTCGTGCCACTTTCAAATTAATTTTAATAGGAAATTATGCCTCTGTCTAAAGTTATTTACTTATATCGAATAACATGAAATAACTTTTTCCTCACTCAACGACTAAACGTACCAAGAAAGGGCACACTCGTTGGTTCTGTTCGTATTATCAATCAGACCGAAGGGGGAAGAAACAAAAATTGTTTACAGTTTTTTATTATTATTATTTTAATACACGATCTTCTCCAGCGAGAAAACATGTGAAGGAAGCATATTTTCACGGAACTAACAATAAATCCTGGTCTTCTTTCGGTGTATTTCCCAACTCACCATATACTTCCTCCCTTTATTTTTATTTTCTTTCTTGAATCAAATGTTTGAGATTAATCGATAAATGTTTGAAATGGCGCTGGGAAAAATAAAGCGATCCACAAGCCTCCATTTCAATCATATTTACTTTTGGAAGGACGGGGAAAATCCTTCCATGACGATTCAGCTTTGGTTTGAGTTAAATTGCGGCCAAAGCAACTCGGACCACGGAACACCCGTCTATTTGATGGCGTTCTGGCAACTGTGCTGAGTCCTTCTGATACCATCATCTTAGTAGAGACTTCTTGTGCGTTTAAATGTCCCACGAACTGTCGGTTTTCGTTTCTAATATTTTTCTCCGCAAGCAGTGCATCTGAGGCTAGTTCGCGCTCCTTCTGGTAACACAAGTGAATCTCCAAGGAACTCAGTTTCAGGAGGATCGACTCACTGAGCAGTTCATCAGATTACTGCAAATTTTCGCTTGCTGCTTGCAATCTTCGCAATCAGATGTAGTGTGATTGCGAAGAACGTGCACTACACTGGCCTGCATTCCCCCCATATTACCCGAATCATATGGCCTTCGTAAATGGCTCATACGTTTCCAGCGAGTGTCATCTTGCTCGGCCTGACCCAGTTCTTCAAGCTGTGCTGCTTAAAACACTTTCCGCCATTTTTAAAATTTTTTATTTTGAATTGCAAATGACAAAAGAGCAAGACTGATTCCAAAAAGAGCTTCCAGTTGAACTCGGCAGCCGTATTAACTCCATGCCGATTTTCATAAGCGAGAAATCAGGAACATCCAATTCCCTTACAAGAAGGTATCCATTCCAGACGGTCCATTTCTCCACCCCTTCCTAGAAGCTCATTCGGGCAACGTTTCGTTACCATTAGTTTTCTAATCATCTTGAGAAGATCTTTTGTGTATATTTTAAAGGTGTCTGCTTATGCAAAACTGCAAGAACACGCATTTCTTCTTCTTCTTTTGAAGTTTCAGGTATTCCTTCATTTTATCCGTGCTAATATATTAATCACATCGGTGTAATATTTCAGTTAATTATTCAACTCAGTTCAGTTAATTTATTCAGCACATCAACTTATTCTGGATCTACCTAAGAGCGCATATTAAATATCCCCTTTTTCTCTGGCCCTTCATGCCTTGGTATAATCGGTCGTTCGGATACGCTCAGATGAAAGGCGATTTATATTTTTGGTGCTAAAAATATACTCCGGTTTATATGATGGGAGTATTACTTGCGATCTCTAGTTTTCATGTTCGAATAACGAGGGGGGGGGGGTTCTGGAAAGTTCTGATAAACATCTAGAGCAAAAATTAATTGATTGTATGTCTTCTTATACATCCTGAAAGAAAAAAAATTACAGTTTGATGAAATATGGGGATTAACGGGATTTAAGATGTGTTCTTTCTTGTGGTTATATCAGTTGCTTTAAATATAATTTTTGTTTTAAGTGTTTATCAGAACGTCAGGACCCCCCCCCCTCTCGTATATCTAATAAAGATCAAATTATTCGGCTCTATCATTCTACAGTAGAAGTCCACGAAAATGAACGCGTGGCTCGCTGCTTCATCCGAAGCTGAAACATGTCCAACGATTATTTCGCGCATCCATTTTGCCACTTTATTAGTTGGCTCAGAACCGCAAAGGGAGTTTATTGTGCAAGCCAAGTGAAGAAGAACATAAGGAGGACCTGCAACGTGCTTCAAAATATCGGGTAAGCATTCGCTTCAAACAAATAAGATTCTGCCGCCATTTTTCTGGGCGGTGTTTCGGATTGCGCAGAGACAGCAAAGAGCACGAGGTCACGTGCGAGTTTTCGCAACAGACCGTCTTGTATAGAAAACTGCCGACTGCATGAAGTTACGACGACGAATGTCAATCGAATCACGTGCAAAGCGAACACAGAAATGCGTCGTCCCCTGTTGAAGTGAGTGTGCAAAACAGGACTCACGAGGTTGATATTATTTATCCGTTATCGCACCTCTTCCAGCGATAACGGATAAATAATACTAACAAATACAATCCATAAAAACAAAATCAATCAATAAAGATAACGCTTTATCTTAATGATATTATTAAAGAGAATGGAGAGCGATTTTCCACGAATTGACGAAATCTGGTGGCTGATAATTTACTGATTTCTTTTGTTTAGTGTTACGTGCAACGATTGATGTTGCCAGGGACAACCAACAGGGAAGCAAACATTTGCCGAGAAAAAAATCTGCTGAAAGTCGCTAAAATAAGCTTAACATTGCAGCCGATAAATTAAAAAAAAGAAAGAAAAATTTCACATCTCTGTCATTTCCGTTCCACCTCTAAGTGTTTCCGGCGATGAAGAATGAAATCAGCTACTGGTCACTGGACGTTTACAAGTTGACCTTTTTCTTTTTTAAAAATACAGAAAGGATCATCGCTGATTAGAAATGCAAAAAAAAAAAAGTGTCAAACTCCCCCCCCCCTTTCAAAAAAAAAAAAAACTTTACGTAAAGGTTGGCCGCAAACCGTAAAATTGCACGAACATTGCAAATACAATTCCGACATTCTGTCAAAGTGGCGAAACCCGGGATTGTTCCAGTTACCAAAGTAACGGAATGCAGAAGAGGAAGACAAAAGCGTGAAGGCTTCCTGGATGTGTCCCGTAGCGAATCGCGAAGGCAGAAATAGACAGGGTAAACGAACGATAACACGGCGCATAGTTAGGCGATTGCGTAACCGAAGGCAGCCGTCCAGGTAGTTTGGTTTGTGACCTGCTTACCACTTGCGATCCCAAATTGCTCCTCGGGCGAAGTGTGTGGATGCACCATTTCCACCCTATCTTATCTGCGTCAGGTCCTTGTACTTACGCTTGTGTTCAGGAAAGCCCGACACGGGAGAGTCATCGAGCGGAAAAGACCCGAGATATCTGTTTCCTTTCTATTGGCAAGGTTAGGCACGCCCGGAGCTCGTGGTGATAAGGCGATGATTTTATTGCCATATTTATCTGCCCTACTGAGTCACGGTAGCAGCTTCTCAATAACTGACTCCGCAGGAGCGCAGCCAAATACCCGCTACATGACCTCCGTAGCCTTCGTAAATAGCTACCGTGGTGATGTTCGGCACACGGGCACGAGATTGGAGCTGATTAGAGATAGGCTTCCAGCCGCTCGAAAGAGGAGAGGCGAAGGCGTTAAAATATCGCAGTCGTCGCCTCCGCCCGTCCTGCTCTCCCGCCGTCTCCTCTCCTGGTAGCCAGGACACGTGCGGGAACGCGTAGGGGTTCGCGTTGTTCGAGCAACAATCATCGGGTGTTGGGCAATAAGCGGAGAGACGGAGGTGACATTTATCACCGGAGCACGTCACTTCCAATCAAAAGTTAATATTTTCTCCGAAGGTGAGATCAGCCGGGAGAGCTTACAATGACTTCGGGCCCCTTGCCGTGTTCTCGCCCCTTTGTCCGTTCCCGTGTCCTGCTGGGGACGATGCTGGAACCCACAGAGGACACTTAGGTCGGCCGCTGAAAATTGCTTCTTCCCTCCGGAGATGCTTCAATAGCGTTCTTTCGCCACTCTCTCGCCGAATGTGGCTAAATTGCTTCTTTCACGGCGACGCTGTCCAGTGCCGAAGGTTCGGTCCCACAGGGCGACGTTACATTGTTGCTGTGGAACGGCTTGTGTCTGGCCAGTCGGGTGTCATCCGTGTCTGCTACGGTATCGGCCGACACGTTGACATCAGACAATAACAGACGGCGACAGAGCAACTCCCAGAGAAGCCACCAACCGAATTGCGCAAGATGGGAGGCGATGTCAGTCGCTGTTCTCGGAGACAATCGCAGCAACGAAGTAGTGTTTATTACAGGGAAACAGAAGTCGCCATCAGGGATGCTGCCGTGAATGATAAGAAAATCCTGAACTGCGAGCACAGCACTTGCGGTAATGTTCGAGTTAAGGAAAATGGAAAGGAAAGAAAAAACCGAAAAGCCCACTACCGTATTTACTCAAAATACGGGAGAAAGTGAAATGCTCAAGCACGCGGCTCGCCCGCTATAAAATAAAGAGAAAAAAAAATGCCCCTGAAGTTGTTGAAAGCAGTGAACGTGAACTTTGGTTAGGAAGCCAAGTGCCGTGATGAAATGGTTCTCGGCCACATTCGTCACATCCTCCTTCACGCCCCCCCCCCCTTCTGTTTTAAGTTTCGAGCATTTCAGCTTAGAAACGCGTCCCAAATCCGCTTCCTTCGATGGCGGGCTCTTCGCAACAGCTGCCTTGCCGCACCAGTAACAGATTTTTTTTTTTTTCTTTTCTGTACGAACCTTCAAAGTGCGACTGGAATATTCTTTCAACACTTCAAAACTTCCCTCACAAATAATAAAAGGGGTGCATTTAAAGAAGGAGATTTCGCACTGCTGGATTTGAGGCGGTTTGTGTCGTGTTTTGAAACGAAGGGTCACGGGATAATGTGTAAATTGCACGAGCGAATGAATTCAAGAAAACTTCGTTGGCCGCCCTTTCCTTGTACCGATGATGGCTTCGCGGATGACCTGCTCGGACTGAACTGCTCTTAACAAGGTAGCAGTGGACATTTCTGGAAACGACAGATCTCACCAAAACGATGTCAAAGATTTAAAAGTTAAGCGAAAAGGTCATGAACCGAGTTAAAAGCCTCCCCCCCCTTCATTAAACAGGGTTCGAAACTATTGCATTAGTCTCTCACTCAGGCAGCTGACGCCACCAAACAGAATCTTGATGATATCTGCCACGTGTGTGTGCTTGATCCATTGTTTTCTATTATGGGGGGGGAGATCGAAAAAAATCAGTCCTCACCGCTTGGGTAATCCGTGAACTAAACTCTGATCACCAAGCATACACTTCGACTTCTTCGTGCCTTCCCCACACGGGTGATGTTAACACACGAGGCAACGAAAGTCGTGCACAACAACAGAAAAGATATTGAAGAAAAGTCATGCCAGAGGGGTTTACATGCATAACGAAAGAAAGATGCCTTCCAATAACCTTCGCGCGAAACTAACTCATCTTCGGTTGAAACGCTGTTCTAAAAATGTTCGTAGCGGTGTAAACACACTCCGCCAACTTCTTCTTTTACTAACCAAGGGACTCGTCATTCATTATTTCTTTCTTCCATCTGGGCTACAACGGGTGCTGATGTGTGTTTGCGCGCGCGCACTTTGGCTTTATAACAGTGGCGTCCATCTTTTTCGAGCGCCAAAACGAAATAGGAAGACATTTCAAAGGGAAAAAAAACCCGAAGATCCTATCCCCCCCCCCGCATTCAAAATTAGGAGACCAAACAAAACTCGAAAGCAAACCCACACAAATACGTGTTTTTAAAAATGACCCAATTTTTAACAACTACGCTTCTGGTACTTCAGGTATTAGGTTATAAAAAAATACACCACTTGGGGTTCTGTTGTATGTTAGAGATATTACAGGTCTAAAGACAGCACACTCATTCGCAATAAACAGTGAAGACGATCATCAAATATCTTTACTTTATTTCTCATCGCCATTTGGGCAGTGGGCAGACGCGCTTGGGTTTCCTTGCTAATGTCGGAGTGCGTTCCTCTCTTTGGAGATTCGACCCGACAATCAACTCATGCTTTTGAAGTCGGATTCTCAAGGAATGCGAAATCTCTAATTGGCTCCAGGTTACACATTCGTATTTTATAGCAATTAAATCAGTTCGTTCACCTGTTCACCCTCGTTCGAGACCGCATTGGACACCGACAACGGGGAAAAGTAGTTTATACGTTCACAATGTTTTCGCACCTTCTTCATGCCCGATCTCTGGTTCTGTTCATTGACGACAGATCTTTTAATAATTTCAAATTTCAGCCGGTAGAAAATGCAGAAATGGGAACAATCAGATCCCGCAATAAGCACCCTTAAATCCTCCCTCGTGTAAAGTTGCTTGGCGAGCTGCTTGCTTATACGCGGTCACGATCGAAAAATCACTGCACATTCTGATCTTAAGTGATTTTTTTTTTATCTGAGAATAAAATATTCGAGTTGGAATGCTTGAATAGTTAGAGGGCGCGCACTGCTGACAGCAAAAATTATGAAGTCATTTTTGATTGGTTTTGTAGTTCAATTCTACTCCGATTTCACTTCGGTTGCAGGAATGCGTTACATTCATGCGGTGATCACGTGATGAAATTTGCGCCTCTTGGGGGTAGAAACGAAATTCCTTATCGAAACGAAGCGGGCCTTGGTGGCCGAAGCATCCTCCATTTCAACCGAACATTTTCATAAACGTCCTTCTGCCGTTGAAATTATCAACGGAAGCCACAGGAATCGCCGTGCAGAGTAGTGCGTTAATCTCTCACTTCCACCTCGAGTTTCCTCTCAAACAGCGAAATTCCTTTCGGCGTTTAATTTTCTTCTTATCGAAAGTTTGCGAATTTTATTTCATTTTTTACAATGATTCCAACACGAGAGATTGTTCAGCCCATTTGCCACTAGAACATCGCACGTGGATCGAAGCTCGGGAATAAAACGGAAACAAGCTAACATCGGATTTGAAAACACACACACACACTTCTCTTGAGGAATTGAAATAAGAACGGAAGTTGTTATGAAGAGGAGAATGAACGAAGAGAAAGAAAACTTGTTTCCGAACTGCAGTAGAAGTGTGAACAGGTGGCGGCTAGTTGCCGACGTCGCTTCACGGATTTAGAAAATCGAGAGAGTGATGAATGCCATTTCTGGTCTTGTAGATAGTCTAGAGAGAGAGAGAGAGAGAGAGAGAAGCTCAAATTCAATTTCTCAGTCGAACTGAGTTTCAACTTGAAAATATCAGCTGAGTGGAATTGAGAATTTCAACTTTAAAACATGAACAATATTTGTATTTAAGGTGCTTACGACCGGTCGAGTGTCCTTCGCTTTCCTAACCCGAATTTTATTACGATGACGTCATTAACTTTATCACAATTGAAAATTACGGCTACAAATTGCTTGTGTTCTGATTATTAACCCGTTTTACGTGAAGAAAACTCACCCCCACCCCTTTGGCCAGCTAATTCGCCTTCATTTGAAAGATCGTACACAAATTTTTCCAATCTTAGATGGGTTCAAACCCAGGTCTTCGCAACCTGGGCTACGAAAACGCGAAAATATGTTTATTATTATCATTATTACTATTACATGACACCTCCAGGGAGTACAAAGACTCATCGAGAGAGGGCACCTCAGCTCTATCTGTACCACTCAATCCATCAACGCTATCTACCGCCGACCACCACCACTAGCAATAATATATAATTATGCAGATTCCAATGTGAAGAAAATTACTTGTTCAGGGATGTTGCGACTTCAGGAATACGAAAGGAAAACCAACTTCTTTCGATGCTCAGGAGGCAAGACGTCTGATATCGAAAAATGTCATTTTGGATGGCGGATGCCTTCATCGAGAACCGAGATGATGTAAGCCCGCCGCCACCCTGATTACAGAAAGCCAAAAGTGGCTACAAAAAAGTCCTTGTGACAAAACAGTCAAAACTCCTATTGTGAGAAAGAGAGTTCAATTTTACTAGCACTGAAGTCCACAAATCTACTTAAATTCCAGTGAGGAAGCACAGACTTCATCCTCTCCAACAGAAGATATATAATAAATAATACCGAAGTGCTGAATAGATTTCATACAGGAAGTGACCACAGACTAGTAAGGGCAAAAGTATGGATCAACAAAAAATGGGAACGGAATAAGCTCATAAGAAAAAAGACCAATTTAGTGAATCTACAAAACCTCTACCACAATAAAAGCTGTTATAGAGAATCACTCAAAAATGAACAAAAAAAGTTAAACACAGATACTACCATCGATGATGCTAATGAAATATTAACAAAATCTATCTTGAATTGTGCACTAGAAATAGGAGGTGTAAAAAGGCACCAAGGAGAGGAAAAACCAAGACAGGAAACCTTAGATCTGATGAAGAAAAGAAGAGATTTGAATGACACCAATAAAATAGAATATGCGGAAATTTGTAAAACTATATGTAAAAGGATGAAACATGAACTTAGATCGTATAATACTAGTAAAATTAAAGAAACAATAGAAAACAATAGTAATACGAAGTTCCTAAACGAACATTATCAGTTGGAACAAAGGAAATAGCTGCTGTAAGAGAAAAAAATTGTGAACTTATAAAAAATAGAGCTGCAGTAACCAAACGAATTCAGGAATTTTATACTAAACTCTATGAAGACAAAGACCGGAACATCCAAGAATCATCTATGGATACCTCGAGTGGGGAAGAACATGCTGCCCCTGAGATCTTACAAGGCGAAGTGGAAATGGCACTGCGAGAAATGAAGAATGGAAAGGCCCCAGGAGAAGATGGGATTATGGTAGACCTCTTAAAATTGGGAGGAAGCCCTGTCATCACACAGCTGACTAAACTCTTCAATAAATATCTAAAACAGAGAAAAATTCCAAAAAATTGGAACAATTCACTTCTAATATTAATTTAAAAAGGCAATAAGGAAGAAATTAAAAACTACAAACCTATAAGCCTACTCCCCACCATATATAAAGTCTTCACAAAAATTATAAATAATAAAATAAAATCTAAACTAGAGGGAATGCAATCCTGTGAACAAGCTGGATTTAGGAAGAATTACAATACGTTGGACCATATTCACACATTAAGACAACTCATTGAAAAATCAATTGAATACAATAAACCCTTATGTCTGGCCTCTATAGACTACGAAAAAGCATTTGATTCAATTAAAACATCTGCAACACTAAAAGCACTTGAAACCCAGGGAACTGAGAAACTATATATTGAAACACTAAAACATATTTCAATAATGCAATTTCTGTAATTAAATTATATAAAAACAGTGAAAAGTTTCCAATACAAAAAAGGCATCTGGCAAGGCGAACCATATCTCCTAAATTATTTACAGCTGCACTAGAGGAAGTCTTTAGAAGCCTTGATTGGGAAACAAAAGGAATAAACATAAATGGAGAAAGGTTGAATCATCTGAAATTTGCAGATGATGATGTCCTAATAGCAGATAATCTTGAAGATCTGGAAGAAAGGCTAAATCAGCTAAATGGAGCCTCAGAGTAATTGGATTAAAAATAAATAGAGAAAAAACAAAAATAATGAAGAATTAATACATAAACCATAGAACTGTCAAAGTTGAAAACCAGAAATAGAACATGAAATTTGGGCCAATTGTTATCCTTTGAGGAGTGTCAAAGAAAAGAGATTGAACGAAGAATTTTCACCTCGGATGGGTGACTTATGGGAAAATGAGAGACATATTCATAAGCGACATCCCTGAGTCTAAAAAAGGAAAGCTTTCGACCAGTGCATACTTCCTGTCCTAACATATGGAGGAGAAACATGGACTTTAACAGAAGCCCTAAACAAAAAGCTGAGAACAACACAATATCGCATGGAGAGAAGTATGCTAAAAATAACATTAAGAGATAGGAAGACAAATACCTGGATAAGATCTCAAACAGGTGTCATGGATATTGTAAAATACATTAAACAGGGTAAGTGGAGATGGGCTGGCCATATTGCCAGATGCAGTGACGGGAGATGGACTAGAAAAACAACAGAGTGGAGACCAATGGATGGAGCAAGACAAAGAGGAAGACCGAGAAGAAGGTGGAGGGATGAACTGGAACAAATTGCAGGAGTGAGATGGATGGGAGAGGCAGAAAACCGAGTGATCTGGAAAACCATGGGGGAGTCCTTCGTCCAGCAGTGGACAGAACCAAAAGGTTGAAGAAGAAGAGGAAGCATTCGCGATTAGAATTTAAACTATGAAAGGAGTATTCCTTGTGATTTGTATACTGCAAGGTTTGTCAGATAAAATAAATGAGAGAGTGTGGTTTTAGTGGCATTCCACCCACAAAAGGTTTTAAACTTTAGCCTGCCTACCTAAAGCACATTATTGCCTTCAATAAGTGGATAGTGATCTCATACACAGGGTCGTGAGATTCATCTACCACCTAAAAACATTCACAGACATCCCTCCCCAAAGTGTGATTCGAATGCACAGCTTGTTAAAGGGTGGAGGAGCAGCTGTCCATTTGGCTAACTAGGCTAATAGTCAACAGCAAAACTTTCTTTTTCGTTTTCATTTGCACACGGTTAGGAGATGCTACTCTGAGGAGGAGGAGAGTAGTTGAATCAGTAGAGCTGCGTAATATCCCATCACTAGTTTGAAATTTTGAGAAGAAAGAGCTCTACACCATCATCACACGTAATGCACGAACAAAAATAAAATAAATAAATAAAGATTGCAAAAGAAAGAAGAAAAAACTATAAGATAGGCGTTTACTTACAAAGTTTTTATGTTGAATCCTACCAAATGTTTTGGAAATGTCAAAAGCGACCCCTGGAGTCTCTTCATACGTTTTCATGATGCTTACCCAAGGGAGGGGCAGTGACAGGAGCAAGAGCAACATTGAAGTGGCAGCCACAGTGGAATCCGCAGTGAGAAACATTTAGAGGGCAGTGGAATGGATTGGCTTTTTCTATTGGTAACCATGCTATAGAAACTCCCCCCCACACACACACACACACCTCTCTTTGTTTCCGGATACGAAAGAGAAGGGTGCAGAACTGAACAGAAGCTGCGACCAATAACGCGCTTTGACAACAGAACAGAAAACACGTCTGCCATTTGGACGCGATTCGAGTTTTCTGCTTTTGTTCCTTTTAAAAGCCAATTTCAGTTTGCTAATCGAAACCAACTTTATTATAGCCAGAAAGCGAAACGAAATATTTTAATATGTTCGATTCTTAATTTGGCACATTTTCATGAGCCAAGACTTGGACTATGGCGAGAGTTTAATAAAAGGGAATGAAGAATGAATGTTTCCGCACTGCTTTAAGCATTTCAGTGGAATGTTTGGAGAAAACAATCAAAAGAATAATGAAGGTCATCGTCTTCCGGCTGGCATTCTTATAACGTCACTTACGTGAGATAGAGAGCAAGTGCGAGCAGCGCGCTTCAGCAGAAATCGGCACCAAAATGGGATCCGAATTTCATGAAGGATGTGCAACAAAGCGGTGTTCTTGGAATCGTCGTTTGGTGAAGAATGAACAGATAATCCAGAAGGAACGGGATTATCTTGGTAAGCAAGCGAGCAGTTTCAGAGATGCCAACAAATTTCTTGCCTGCGCAGCAGAAATGAATGCCAAGGAATCGAAAGTTGGGGATGTTTAAATCTTCGAAGAAGGTGACCTCCCTATCAGCAAAGCTAAATTCACTTCTATTTGCTTAGAGTAAGAATGAGTAATCTTAATTATCCAAAGAAGGTTCTGAATATCTTCTCAAGGATTGGCTTTCGTATACTGTGCGAACATTGAACTTTAAAAAAAAAAATAATAATAATTTGGTGTCAGAGACCAAAATAAATACGAGATACAGAATGATATAAAGAAACTTACTCGGGCATGACAACAATCAAGGATTAACACCACATCCGGTTTTAATAACAGAAAATCTATTCTACTGTCGCTGAGTACGAAAAGCGCAACAAAATTCAATCTCATTCGTGGCATTCTTAGCGAAATGTTACACTAAAACGCATCATTTCAGTTAACAATGTTGACCAAACTCACGTTAACCGAAAACGTCGCAATGAATCATTAATCTTGATGGGACGGCAGATGGAGTTGAATGTGGCGGCATAGTTTATCAATGCCAGGTGAGATTTATTGGGGAAAGTTTTAGACGAAACATTCAACCTGTTTTGAGATTTGTTCCTGGATGTAGTGACTACTGAAAATGAAATGGACCTTCCAGAGGCAAGGTGGAAGGAAAAGGACGTAGACTCTTAATGCTTTTTATTTTTTGTGCTTTTGTGCAATTTGTTTTCAAGCGGTGAAATATTTTCCAACAATTCTTTGTCATCTGAGCAGAAGATCTCCAAGAACTCTTCTCCTTCGTCAATAGATGGAGTATTTTTGTCTTGTTGAGATTTGAGAGGAAAATTGAAGGAGTGGGCAGTCAACCACACTCAGCATTTCCGGTTACCAGAAATACTGAACGTGGATCGCAAATATTTTGTTTCAAACTTTGAATCATTTTTTCGCAGCTCATCTGCTGGTTCATGCAGAGTACCAATTCGGTCTTGCGTTTTAGGTTCATTTTCAGGAAAATCCACAGAACAGGCCTTTCCAAGAGTACTTGACAGCAATCAGAGCAGAAAGAATGAAGGCTACGAAGCCAGAGTATTTGTGTTTGCTAGCCGCACGTATCCTTCCAGCCGGTTTGCCTCTCTCGCTAGACTGAAAAATTCTGACGTCTCCGTATGGAACCGGCGGACTCATCTTCGTGTGAAAATTCTTTACAAAGGTTCCTGGCGTCGGAATTCGAACCTGGTCTTTACAACCAAAAGTAAATGTCCGGCCTTTTCGCAAATGCACTGAGGTGGTGCTCTTGAAAGGGCTGAGAAGCGTAAAAAAACAGCGAAGATAAAAAATGCAAAGAAAGCAAGCAAGTAAAAAATGCGTCAATAATTAATCCGAAATAAAAGAGTACCATGAAAAGTATTTCTTAGTTTAAGAACTTGAGGTGGATCCTTTCCATTAGAAAGCGCCTCGTTGGGATCCTGTCGACAAGGGAAAGCGTGAGATTTGTTTTCGTCCGTGGTTGTCAGAACGTGTTTGTGGAACATTCTTGTTCTTTGATTCGACCGCGGTTGGAAACTCTTGTAGGGATGTGGACAGAAACAAAGTAACTTGTAGAACCCGCATGGCTTGCAGAAGAGAGGCTCGACTCGGCTTAGGTCTGCTGCTGAAGTAGAACAAAACGTTTTCGTCCTAACAACTTTCATTAAGCATCAAAGGGAGGTTATTCAC
Source organism: Typopeltis vanoorti (assembly GCF_054136105.1). Classification (NCBI taxonomy): domain Eukaryota; kingdom Metazoa; phylum Arthropoda; class Arachnida; order Uropygi; family Thelyphonidae; genus Typopeltis; species Typopeltis vanoorti. Next base: position 146,003,625 of record NC_143556.1, read on the forward strand.
ATAAAAAATAATTCAGTATTGACCTCCTCAAAGTTTCCCATCGGTAGTACAGAACGTTGACGTTTACACAAAATAAGAACCTCAGTGAGGTTTTAAAACTTGTCAAACCAATCGGATAACAACATTTAATAAAGCGAGAATTTCCTAAATAGTTTTTGTAAAGTTATCTTGAATTATTTCACGATGTGTCCACTAATAACTGAAAAGAAAAAAAAAATTCTAACACAGCCGCATGCACTTTCGAGAATGGCAAGTTTACTCATTTAGAAATGCGAAGTGCTTAATGGATTAGTCTAACCAGGATCTAATCTAATCTAAATAAGATGGCCAGTTTCCTAATATCCCAACCAGTCTCCTCTCTAACTCTGGACCATCCTTCGCATCTTCTTCAATGCTAATAAAAGATCTTGTTTACACCGCAAAGCACTCCTTTCGCCTACACTTCGATGCCACCCTCATCTCCACACGAGAACCGATTTCGCTTCATCGACTAACTTGACAGCTCAGTCTGCTGATTTCCCTATCTTGATCGGAAACACCCATCGGGGTTAAGATCTCACCAACCTCTTCTGACCTTTGCAACCGTCTGAGTTTGATCCGGGTTGGTCGCTCAGTTTTTCTCTGCAGGCGGAAGAATGAACGCAATCCTTCGAAGCACCCTACACGCTTCGTGACTTGGTTGTCTTTGTGCTTCCCGAACGAAGCATCTTCATTGAAGTAAACATCTCTGCGTAGCTTCTATAGAAAGTGAGCACGTCTTGACTGGATCTCACAGCCGCGTTTCAAATGTCACCCGTGATCCACTCGGTTAATGTCTACTTCAAATATCCGCTGTCCGACACCCTCTTCTGACGTCCTCCAGTCACCGTTGAAGACGTTTAGCTAATCATTAAATGTCAAGTTCGCAAGCGTCGAAGATGAGATGAGGACCTACTCATGAACAGTTGCAAATATATCGTACAGCGGGGTTCAAGGGTTGATAATGTAGGAACAATGCTGTACAGCCCCAATGTGGAACTTTTCAAGACACGTCACACTTCCAATGCTTCCTTCTTGCTTTGAGGGAATAATAATGTCAGTTTATATAAAGTGGAAACGTTGATGGAAAAATGATCAACCGTCTATAAACTCCCATGTCATTACAAAAAAAAGAAAGAAAGAAAGAAAATCAGCGATTGCAGGACAGTTCTAATTCTAAACGCGACTTTTAATCGGGTATTAACGCGCACTATTACTGAGCTGCCAAGTCGGAGAATGAAACGACGCCCGCCATTTGCAGCATGAAGAGGAATATTTCTCCTATTCTGGAATCAGCGGTTAATATTTATAGCGTGTCGAAATCCTGCGAAGGTTTGCAGGAGATTAAAGGGTTGAGAGAAAGGACTGCGGTAACGAGCTGTGTGTGGAGAGGTCAGAGGTGACGCCGGATGCACAGGGTTGTTCCCGTCTCACGAGAGGACGTAGGTACGCGCCTACTGTCTTCGGTCCTGATAGGCTTAGCACGGGCACCGAATAGCTAACTAAGCAAGATAAATTGTGCGACTTCCCTGCGTGGGTTCTAACGGAGCACGAGCTTTCTGCATATCGCTCACGCTCGCCACCACCCGCGGCACGCCTCGCGTTATGCAGACGGTAGCACGCTCAGCGGGCTCAACACAATAAATAATGAACTCCCGCCAGTAAATCACGCGCCGTTTGGCTCGCTGACGGACGCTGGAATCATTAGAACACCTCCTACCGAGTGGCTGCATTCAGATTCAGACCTCTCGAGAAGTGTGCCTATAAATAAGTGCGGGGGAGAGAACCTTTCGGCGGCAGGGTTAAATTAAGGGAACGAGCCACTTCCGAACACTGTCTGCCAGAATTTACTCAGCCGAGTAGCGCTAATTAAACAGCAGAGGCTGGAAAAATGCGAAGTGTAATATGTGGACGCGCACGCACGCACACACACACACACACCTCGTCTTGGGTGGCTGTTTCTGCTCCTCAGTGCATTGATCAGAGTCAACCGGTGGCTGCCCTAAGAGAATGAAAATCTTAAGAGAAAGAATGCTCTTCTAACAGCACAAAGACAATTCAAATGAACTCGCAAAACCAAACCCTTTCTGAAATCACAGGATTGCCCGCTGCACGAAACAAAGGCGCCCTGATCCCGGAATACCCGAAGCCGCCGCGTCTGCCTTTGGGTCCTCTTTCTGCCATTCCTTTATTATTAATGCGGTCGGGTGTCCTTTCCTCGTCTCAATCGATGCTCAACTTGGAACGTGAGGGTTGGTGAAGCACGGGAAACGCTTCATCCGAGCGAGGAATTCAATCCGTATTCATTCTCTTGCAAGATAATAATACGTTTTTTCCCTCTGTGATTTATTTTGGTCAATTTTCAACGGGGTATTCGCATCTGGAAACACATGCACGCACCTGAGGACCATCCCAACCAATGTTAGGTCAGCACAGCAGAAACAGTTCGCAGGCACGATCAGATTAAATGTTTACCCAATAAACCGCAAGCCATGACCTGTAATCATACTTGAGACAGGGGTGTATGCATTTTTTTGTTGTTGTTGTTGCTGTTGCTTATTATTATTTATTTTATTTATTTATTTTTTTTTTTTTGAAAGGTTTCATCAGGCTGAAGACCATCTCAGTGAAAAAATAAAATAAAATAAAATAAAATAAAATAAAATAAATAATGTACACGCTGCATATCAAAGCAAAAAGAGTAGAAAAAAATAAAATAAAAAAGGTTTCATTCCTTGAGATGATTAAAATAAAAACCACAGTATAAGAGACAAAAGCTAAATTGAATTTCTGTCCTTAAAAGTGTTTCATTTTCCCCAAGAAATGCTTAAGAAATTCACCTTCCAAAGTAATAAATTTTCAATTTTAATTTTATGATTTCGAAATCACAAAACATGAAAATTATCACAAGTTTTCAATTTCAAAAGCGTTCCGGGGATTCATGAAAAAGCCGCTCTGCTCCCCCCCCCCCCCCGAAAGAAAAAAAAAATGCCAATCGGTGGTGATGCTGTTCTGCAATGGGAAGTGGTTGCGATTCTCGTGTTAATTACCAAGCGCACTGAGATTGAAGTTAATTCACTTCATAGAATCGTAAGAGTAATCAAGTATGATCTTTAGGTTTAAATTTTTATTTTATATTAATGTCAAGTTCCACTGAGGTGTTGTTTGCTGCTCGGTAAAAGACGGCTACGAAAGAACACTCGTTGCAGGGGGGGGGGGGGTGGATTCGAACAACAGCGTCAGCTTAAGGGCACCTGAAAAATATTCCATACAAGACGAAGACAAATCATCGAAATTTCGCCAGTAGGTTCGCTCCCATATTTCCACAACACGAGGGATCTTCACGTGCTCACCAAGCAATATTTAACCTTCCGGAGACGTTGAAAATCAACGTATTTCAGAAAATGAAAAAAAAAAAAAAAAAACATTCAGAAGTAATCGAATTAAGTCTTCGTCTGTGAGTAAGCGGCATCGAAACTGGTGCATTTAACTCCAAATTTAAGTCGTCCAAAGGGTATTCAAGAAAAACCGGGTTGAATCAGAGTGTTATGCATTTTAGACATTCGATGCAAGCAGAAGATTCTTTAAGAAATCAGATTCATTTTTAAGTCTTCAGTAATAATACTGATGAGGATTTATTAATTAACATGATACCAATTTTTATGCTATTATTGTTATCATCATCATACAAGCACTGTAATGAATACCATCTAACCTGCGTAGAGTCGACTGCTTCTTTGATAGGGATAAACTAAACAGACAAAAAAAAACCTGCCATACCACTGTTTAACCATTCGCTGACTGCCCTCTCGCCATTTTTTCAGTGCATGCATTCAGCGCATACCCACCACTGTAATCGTTATTAAATTTCGCAAATGTATTCGACTGTTTTCACATGAAAAGCTGTTCCACAGGTATCAGCGCTGGAACCATCACTACTCGATGCTGTAAATGAACTGCAGGGAACATTCCGTTGTTCGCAGTGATGCGATGTGATGTTAAGAAGTATCGTTACGAATTAAATCCACTTGCATTTTTCACACACGCACAAAATATATTTTAATATATAAAAATATAAATCAAAAACGATCGTGCCAAGTTAGTGAGCAAACATAAGCTATATTATAATCAACTACCCTTTCGATCGTGTCCAGTTAATGGAATTACTAAAATGAACACTTTCGGACTTGGAGACACGAACATAGTATAACTGAACAGCTCACAACTTAGCTACATAAAATCAGGCGTAGCTAGGGAAGGGCGGAGGGGGCGGATCCCCCGACGACACTTTGAACCTTTTTGAACTTTTGCAGTCAATTCTAAAATACAGTCTCGATAACTCGTTTCCAAATATTGTAATACTGCGAATTTTCCTCACAATTGCTGTAAGTGTTGCTAGTTGTGAGAGGAGTTTTTCTAAGTAAAACTGATTAAGAATTACCTCCATTATTATGAAATAGATTTCGCCAATGTCATCGACGATTTTGTTAACAGAAAAGCAAGAAAAATAACATTTTAGAATGTTGAAATTGAAGTTTTACTTCAAAATAAACATAATGCTTTAATTTATTTCCCTATACGTCGTTTTGACTTTTTGTAGTATTTTTGGTTTGAATTGAGAAGGGCGGCAAATGCTCTAGCTACACCACTGCATAAAATCCCCATGTTTATTGTTTAAAAGGCAGCAACTGACACCTCAATATACTAATAAACATCTTTTATTTATATGTTAAAGATACCAAGTAATTTTATAACCTTGGTTTTAATCCTTTTTCCCAAGTAAGCAAATAGAGAAGTAAGTCAAGTTTGCGCCTGAACGTGGTTCAAGACTTATGGTGGTGGTGGTGCAACACCAAGGCAACTCGTGGTAAGATCGATTAAGTTCTGATCCCTTTCCTTAGTATTTCCCAGAAATGTAAAACACATCTCCTAGGACCTAGGAGATGTATGAGGGTCACTACCCAGACCAGTTTCAAACTTTATTGAGGTCTCATCAGTGAGTAGGCAGACCCTGAAATGCCAAGGTTTAAGTAATACAGAGCTTATCAATTTTACCTAATAATGCAAGTTGGCATCTTTAACATATGTTCTACCCAAGGTAAAAAACTTTTAGCATCTTTTATTTAGTTATTACTAACCGATATTTTGCTGTTTATCACCAAGGTTGACACAACACTGGTTGAGTGCAAGATGGAATGATTCTACATTCCGTTCCCCCAAATCTTCATTTAAAGAATAAAAGACCTTTCTATTACACAGATGTAGATTTAAACCTGAGAGACTTTTTTTTTTATTTGAGAGACCGTCGGTGGAACGATCAACATTCCTTCCCATGTTAAGAGTTAGGGTCATTCGATTCCGAACTCATTCCGAGTTTGCCTTCCTGCACATGTATATATCCATATGACGATACTTTCGCGAACAAGGCGAAATATCGGTCAGTAACAACCAAATGAGAACTGTTATCCCTAGAAGTCTGTTGCTACCTTTAAACAAAAACAGGGAATAATCAGCCTCTGGGCACTCACATCGGGCTATCTACAAAAAAAAAAAAAAAAAAAACTGACATCGAAAAAAATAGATTAAATATTAACAAGCAGGCGTCATATTAAAAGAGGTACCACGTGAATGCAAACGATCCAGGGGGATTCAAATATTTATGCAAAAAAAGGGGCAGCTGAGAGCTTACTGAAAGGAAATTTATGCAAAAGGAGGAAATTTGTTGAATAAACACGTGATTCAGTGAATTCGGTCTTTGCTTTGTTAAATTCGTATTTTTTTTTTTTTTTTTTAGACATTGATTGAAGTTGTCGGTTTGGTTTTGGAAGCACAATTAGGAATATCATTTGAGTCTTTCTTTTCTTTAATTAAAAAAAAAAAGAAAGAAAGAAAATCGAGTAAATTTTGGGAACCTCTCAGACAGATAATTTCCGTGATGAGTTTATGAAAATACTTCCCCATGAATAGTTTCCTTGGTGTCACAGATCTCTTCTTAAAGACGAATTATAAACACTAATCTGCGTAAGGAATTTAATATTTTGACTATTTCACATGACATTTAAGTTGAATTGCTCTCTCTCTCTCTCTCTCTCTCTCTCTCTCTCTTAAGATCAGTTATCAAACTTGCCACAAGAAATGCTGTTGATCTCACTTTGGAACTGCCTTCCTAGAAACCCTTGACTGCGTATAAAGAACAGGATTTACAATGATCAGTTATCCTGGGTGTGTGTGTGGGGGGGGGCACAAAATATCACCGTTGTCTTTGTATAAAGGCTTACTACATGACGATCAGTTAGCGAATGTCGTATGGAGGCGGCAGGAAAATCCTGCCGCCTCCATACGACATTCGGGAAAGCAAAACTCGGATTTTGCTTTCCCCAAACACAGGAAAACTGGTTGGGGAAGAACACACGCAATTCAATGACTTCGTGGTCATACTTGCTTCGACCACAATTCCAGTCAACCCAAACAAAGCACGCTCTTCGCAGATATTCCTAAAACGTTCTTTTTCTCTGGAACAGTAACGTCAAGACCTTCTTGTTTTTCTTTCGAATCATTCCTTGGTTGATTCCAAATCTTCGAATTTAGGCATTCTTCAACTTAGAATTTCACGCTTGTCCGGAAGGCATCTTTCTCTTCGTTGATCTCCTCGGAAACTTCCTCCTCCATATGAAGACTCCAAAAATTACGAGGTTGTTCGTTTCGAATTTTAATGTTAATAATTTGCGTCGGCGCTGTTCAGTTGCCTATCACGGGTGCTAAGAGCCGTAATACACTTTGTGGATTCAGTAGCTCCACGAGATTATCTTTTCCCAAACGGAAAGGTTTTCTTTTTCGTTTTTTACATTGAGTCCGTTCTCGTGAAGCTGGTTGATCAATCTATAGGATGTTGGTAGCACGGACGAGAAGAGACCTGACCAAGAAGGAACTTGTTGACATTAGATTTGAAGGCCTGCGCATTGGGAAACCCATGAGGAGAGGCTATTCCGCAGTAGCAGGGATGAAGGAGGATGAAAAGAAGCTTGTTCTGTGTGTTCGGAGGATTCTAAGAAAATGAAATTAATTATCATCTTTAGCCCCCTCCCGCCCTTTCTTCTTCTTTCGAATGCCCTAAAAATGAGAGCAGGAAGCCTTCACTACACTCCTTACGAATACAACAAGCAAAGAATGTACAAATGTACATTTAACACCACCCCCTGGTGGTATTAAATGATGCTTGTTAGCTCGGTGAATGCTATGGAGTATGAGCACACCCGTCGCTAAGTAAAAAGCGGCACATTCATCTCACTTAGATTAACTTTTTTGGCGATTAGCATTTTTTGACTCACTCTCTCTCTCCATTCACCCTAAGCGACAGAATTCCAAGACATGCTGTGGATAATCAGTAATACTAATTTTCCGGTGACGTGATTTCGGTCTTCAATTAACCTCTGGTTCAGAAAAGTAAGATGAAGTTACCAACATCTAAGCAAGATTCCTGGTGCGAGGGCCGTTGGAAGGGAGGAACCCACGAAAAGTAAATAATACTCCGATGACGAAAGGCAAAAAAAAGTCCAAATTAGGTCAGGTCGAGGGCTTGAAGAGCGAATTTGTCACAGGTTGCTGCGAAGTTCTAATTTCCTTTCGTAATTTCTTTCATAATACTGCAGTTCAATTCGGGTCATAATACGTCAAGGGGCGGAATAAACCACGGTTGACAAGCAGTCGTTTCTAAACCGCAGATTCTTTAAATTAATTTTTCTGCTAGAATTTGACCACAAAATATCCATTTAAATCAGAAAGCAATTTCTGCTTGCGATATTTCTAAATAGCGTTCCCCTTCCACCCTCAAGGTCTAAGGTGTTCCAATTAGCGCAGATGGAAGGTTTGGTGCAAAGACCTACTAGGAATACCATGAGAGGGAGGGGGTGATAAGAACATTTCGCAGGTCATTTGTCAACTGTCATTGACGACTCCGATGGTAGAAAGGTTGCGATGTGTTAAACACTCCAGATGTTTGGCTGCGCACCGAAGATTGGAATCAGTGCAGAAGAGCTGCACACAACTTGATCAAAACGTTGGACGATATTATGGTGAAGAGTAAGGCGTGATTTTTTATGCGATAGGAGTGGATATTTATTCAAACAAAAGCGGGCAGTTTATTTTGCAATTTACACAATTATTTCTCAGCCTATAAGTTCCGAACTCGAAGTGAGAAGGACCGCATCCTAAAATGAGTGATCTGCTAATGCCCTTCGGTCATTTTCTTAGAGGGTCTGTTTTGTGTCTTTTTGTGGTATTTTCATGGGCGTGATCCCCGAAATGGACACCATAATTACTCTCCTGTCCCCTAAGCATGCAAAACCATGAGCAGCTGCTCATGTTTGACTACCAGTTTCGTATGACATTTGTTTGGGATAATTTCCACAGCAGCGAGTGATGTCATCCAAAAAAAGCGAAATTCGCTTCGTTCCAAGCAGAACAAGTTGCGATCGATGGGGAGGGGCCATCGCAACACCGTAGATAAGGAAGTAGCCATAACTTCGCAACCCTCAGGATTAAAGGAGGGAGCAGGTAAGTCCGGAGACGAGGTATCTGATCGTACTCGAGCCCGCGACCAGCTCATTAGAAGCTCATTTACTTATTTCTGCTCACAACTGGATTAGCCCGGAATGAGAAACGCCACGACTGCTTTGGGTGCACGGTGTTGTCGCCTGTCATTCGTTCAGCAGCGGAGACGTGATGAGGCATAGTGAGGTCCTAATAAACATCCCATTAAACTCGGGGCAGCGGACCCAGACGGCGGTGTCATTATAAGCTTAAGTAAATAAATACGCGGTAGAGCACGAGTTGCGACCGTATCAGCAGCAAATGATGACGTTCTCTTATCACGGGGCCCTGCAAGTGAAAGTGCGGCTATCTTGGTGGTATGTGGCTCCCAAAACATTTTGTTTGATGATCCCACCTTAAACAGACGCTGTCGCCGCGTTTCCTGCTCCTATTGTCACTTGCCTTGTACCAGCACAGCAAGAAGGTATGGCGTCCGTCTCTCGTCCAATCTATCGGCAGTGGTGTAAATCACGCCACTCGAGGCAGCTGCAGATAAAAGTACCAGGAACACGCCTGATAACTGCACTTGTGCCTTAGCAACAGAACAACGTCATAGCAACACCATCCTACTTAGTCTCTGGCCTTGGTAATTTATAGTGTGGCATATAACGGAGACAAATATTCCCTCCGAGAGAGAGACAACTGTATATCAAACAGTCGAGACTGTCCGGGTAGTTGAGCGGAAGTCACAAAGTTGCCAAACAAACAAAAAAAGAAGAAGAAGACAGTTCCACAGAAGTCGTGCATGAGAGAATGAATGTAAGGCTTCAGACGCCAAACAGAGTCGTTCTGACGTCATGGGAACGGATGGAACAATTGCCACAATTCAGACATCGCTGAATATTAACGAGGGGGATTGAATGACAAGGTCTGAAAGGCTAAATCACTTCGCTCACGACCGAGATCTCCAATGTGTTTCTCATAGCATTTACAGTTAATTAAGCTAAGGAATGAACTTCGAATCGGTTTTTGTGGCCTCATTACAGAATTGATGACGTGGTTGTTCCACATTTCTCAGACTCCGACACTCCAAGTTTATCAAAAGCTTACCATCGATCAACACTCCTCATCGTAATGAACGCTGTACAATCAATCGATATGTTCGTAAAATATTCATGTCAATAAAATAACCACAGAAAACAACAGGTAAGTTCTTTGAACAAAATATTCTGGTTTGCGACTTAATTGAAATTTCCATCACCAGCATCGTTCGTTTAAATAATTCGATGCCAACACGCTGCTCCAAGTTCGGAGGTTTTCAACAATCGAGATAAAATCAATCCACTACCCTGATCTGATCATTTCATAGCAGAAATACAAAGTAAAGAGAAACGGTTGGCATTGCCAGCAGCATGAATCAGCCTCTCATGCAGTCTCCCAAATCCAGATAGAAATGCGACTTTACGAAGAACAGAGCGGTCATGAAAAGTGCTTTCGCTCTTTTAAAAATCAGCATTTAAAAACAAAAATCAGCAAAAGGATTCGACAGAATATTGTACGGTGAACGTGTATGAGGTATTGCGTATCCACTCACGATTCCTCATACATTCGAGTCAGCGTACTGGACTGATGACGCTTCTTCACAAAAATAGTTGCCAGTATCCTCTCTCGCTCTGGACGGAAAAGCGCGCAATTCTTACACAGTTCCACAACCAGAATTCTAGTATTAAGTGAGGGCCACACAACGTTGTTGGAAGACTTTGCTTTTAAAAATGCAGACCTCTTTGGTAGGAGTCACCAGCAACGCATTGGTTTATGGGAACACGGCATGGATGGTGCACCGACCCATGCTGCGAAAACAGCAAAGTATAGTTGATAAAGTAGCCCAAGAAAACCAAGTCCACTTGGTTGGTTCGTCGTTAAGATCATCGCTGCTTAAATTTCTGCCTGTCAGCTGTTCCAGAAACTGCATTGCTTTATCCCACGGCTTGGTCAATTACGTCTCTTTTGCACAGCATCTGTGAGCACTGCACATGTTGGGGCCACGCTGAGGAAAATGAAAAACTTCGTTCACCAGTACGACCATCGGGATTCCTCACACGTTTCAAGAATGTGCACGCACTTCAACTGCGCCGGTCGGGCTGACTCGTTTCTTCATTATGCAACCAAATAGGAATCGTCCTTTCAATGGAAACAGACCAATCAATCTTTTTCTTTCTTCTGGGTGAGAGAGAGAGAGAATCTTGGTCTTGTTTCCTTCTCATCTATTATTGCATGTGCAGGTTAAGTAAAATGCACGCTTGAATATTTTTATACCGTGGAAAATCCTGCTTTGTCTTAACCTTCTACGTTCGACAGTAAATCGAACGTTTCCTTCACTGCGAAACAGAAATGCAGTTCCATCCGAAGAAGCTCCAAATATCCACTCCGCATCATCCGCCTGGGAATGAAGACTAGTTGTGACCGTCAGAAGTTATACGGGATAAATGCGTCGTGAAGATGGCCATCTTTCCTGTTAAGATGTTCTCAGCGATGTTCACTGTGGACCAAGCAGACAATGGATGCTAACGATGAAGCACGCGCAGGGAGAAAGGGCAGGCACGAAGAGAAGTGCGTTGACTTGCAGGACCGATTCTGACAGATCAGTTGCATTCACACGAGAAGGTCGAGTTTAAGAGATCCCGACACGGAAATATGCCGAGCATTCCGTCCGGAGACAGCTCAAGTAAACGCACACGTGGAAGCAAGCGTACAATTCCGACAAGTAGTGCTTTTTATGACTTCACAATAACAGGGATGGGCGGGGAAACGACTTCTTTCCTACGTGTGTATGTGGGTACGTTCTTTCCCGGCGCTTTAATATTTCTTTCAGGGGAAAGGGAGGCTGAGCCCTTTCCTAAGTGTTGGGGGGAAGAATGATGTGCTGTGCTGTAAAAGTGACGAATGTCTGCAGGTGACATATTTAAGTCCGTCATCATCCGGATATAGCGTTTCTCTCGCCATCCGCTGTTCACCAACTGCGTTTCTTAGGCAAGCTAAATGACAGATTGTGGCTGCAAGATTTTAACGAGCAGCCATTGGAGATTTAGAAGAAATCTTCTAAACTTAGATGCAGCAACGCCCATTTAAAATTAACACAAAAATTCGCGCAACTGAAAACGTCGAAGTTGGTCGCCTTACGGTTTGGTTTTCTTTCTGCGCGGCGTTTTGCTAATTTCGGTCTTCTGCGACGAACCAAATAAAATTTTGAGTGTTTGTCATCGCTGTGCAAGACGGGTTAATTACCCGTAACAATATCATTAAGCCTACCTGCATTAGCGGATACCCATTGAACACAGGAAGTAATCTGGAAGCACGAGATGTAATGACGTTAGCAGATCCGCTTTGCTGTGTTAGCAAAAACGCGTCTGCATTCGAGTGCGTTCTCTGCCAGATGACGGCAGAAAGAAGTTAAATACCTCACGATCCGATTTTATAGTCGGTTAGCGACTTGAACATCTCACCGTGGCCGAGATAAGGCAACACTCTGTAAGACGACACCGCGCCGTAAACACGAGGTGCCTTCCAGCAGTGCAGGAAACGGAGGTTGGAGGTCACATAATTTAAGACTCGGTAGGGCGGTGGCCCTCGAATTCTGTAGATGACTTGTGGAACAAATCTGGGTCGAAGCCAAATGCTTAAAACAAAGTTTCTCGTCGTATCTGAAGGATCGCCAACTGCAACACAATCCTCCGTAATCTGCTGAGCACATGCACTTTGGGTCGAAATATACTCGGCAACACTTCGTATCTGCTTCTTTAATTAAAAGATTTATAACCAAATTTCGGGTTGTACATATTCGGATTTGTACTCGACCGAGCAGCAACGCCCCCTCCGCAACACTGCTCGATTTCCCCTCAGACGAAATTTCTTTGGCCAAATTCTTGATGTTTTTTTATGAACCCACCCAAGAAAACTTGTCACCATATTGTATACAGGGAGTGCTCTTAGGGAGCCTAGAGTTAGAAACTCCGGTTCCTTTGCTCTTAAGCACCCAACGAAATTTTCCAGCCTCCCATGACCTGGAATAAGTAGGGGGGTAGCAATCTAGCGACGACCTTCCATCTACCTTCCACGCAAAGGCATTCACTGATAGTCATGCTACTGCTGGATTCAAATTCGTGGCAGCGTGATTCGATTGCGAAGACGGTATCTACTTGAACAACCAGGTTAGAGTGTTCGAGTGGATGTCATCGTTCCCATGTTACGATGGGCAGTGGAAGTTTTGTGATGATTCTTCAGCAGAGCAGCCACCGGAGTTTACAGATCGTAAAAGTCATTAAATAGTTTCGTAACTGAATATGAAATCCAATAAGGTCGGCAGGATTTTACAGCAAAATCAAGACGAATCCAGTTTTAATTTGAATGAGAGCGATCTGTTCTTACAGGATTGCGTTTCCTTATTTCCACTGAGGGAGCAGCGAAGAACGCATCAATAATCCTTTGATTTACTTTCTCACGTTTACTCCCAAGTCATGTACGCCAAGCAGACCTTCTTGAGAGAAGTGTGCCCTTTTCTCCGTTTTTTTTTTTTCTTACCGAGGAGTAAATTGAATACTATGAAGAAGATGAGTTTTTTTTTTTAAAGGGAAGGAAATAAAATATTCGCTCAGTTAAAACAAATGTTCATCAATATAATAATGAAGTTCTTGCACAAAGAATATTTACTTCACGTTTTAATTTAAATAAAAGTGAGTTTTATTTCTATTATTTAACTAAAAGTTCACCACACTTATTTCACTTCCGATTTCTTGAGACGATGCTTCTGTTGCCCTTCACCACGATCACCTAATGAGCAGATCAGTAAATAAATTCTATTCCGTGACTATGCTAAGGATTTGCTTTCTATTGATTTAAATGTTTCTGCATTTTTATTTTTTTTATTTTTTTCACAATCCGGAAACCCTACTACGGAGACCAAACATGGAACTTTCCAAGCTTCCAGAAAGTAGGGCGGTGATCTCACACTGGGCGATGGAATTCTTTTTCTTCCTTTTTACCTCGCGGTGGCGGAAGTTTTCTATTCATTTAACCGCAACCGTACACGAGGATAAGGTGGTTAGCCGTATGCCTCCCGGTGTATCCCATGTCTGTAGAAGCGTTGAGTTCTCAAGGCCAGTTTGGCTGCTTGCGGAATGAAAAACCCCAAATAAACAGGGGAGAAAAACCCTACAGCCACGCCCAAGACCGGCTAACTTGGCTATGGCTGAGGAAGTTCCTTAAGTTCCTCACGTCAGCGACGGGAATCGAACCCATTGCGCTCCTTTCTCAGGCATATGGTTGCGAAGCGCAAAGCCACTTGGCTAACCGCGCGGACTGGGCGATGGAATTCATCTCTTAAAAACAACCATTATCATCCATGCGCACAGGAGGATTCGAACCCGTAGTCTGTTGGTTGGAAGGTGGATACGCCATCCCTTACTTAACAGATAGGCAAATCGTATTATGACTGAAATCGTATTATCGTTCACTACAATCACCAAGCAAGCTGATAGTGGACTGGCTGTCCACACTCAAAACACACTCTTCCCCTCATTTAGTCGATACAGTGGCCATTCAAAGTTTCTGCTTTGTATGTCCATAATATAATCGTTACAAACTAAGAACACTGGTTCCTTTGGGTAGACGAGCTATGAGGATTTATGTCAAGTAACTGTGAGAGAGAGAGAGAGCTGTTTCTTCTGGATATTTGTCTGTTTTACGAGATGAAAAACCAGAGTTTTCAGGAGGAAAAATTTCTGCTGCCTCCGTATGCGATGACTGACTCACCTTCACTGGAAAAGTCCTTTGGGTTCTTCGTGTTCCAGATGGGATCTGAACCCAGGTTTTTCCCCCCAACAGTGTATGTCGCCACTGCGCCACAGAGGCATGTGTACTCAGATGTCACGGCAACCCTATCCGAGATTTCCCTTCATATCTTCCAACTGGTAATAAATACCGCTAAAGGAAATGAGAGTTTGAAGAAATTAAACTTCTCGAGCGCGTGTTGCGTTCATATGAGCATGAAAAGGAGGAAGGGCAAGATTTCTAACCAACAAACACAAGTGATGATGGGAATTCAAAAGTGATGCAGCATCCATTCCACAAAACGGATCGCCATCCTAAATGGGTGCATTCGCCATACAAACATCACCACAGACACCGCGAAGATCTCCGTTCGCCTGCCACAACCTGCAAAAGCATTTTTATCCCGCTTTCTCCGACTCAGAAAGAACTACAAACGGACACAAGATATGAAAACTATTTGGCGACGAAAATAAATGTCATAATACTGCTAATAAAGCAAAAAAAAAAGAGAAATTATTTGAATACTGAATTAATTTTCACGGCGGTAATATACGAGTGAGTGCTTTAGTCTAGAAGGAATGAATTCAGTTCTACGATGACGTTTAATGGTAAATCGTAGATATGTCTTACTAAACGCAGCTGAGAGATCCTTCTGGAACGCGTGTACTGCACAACCTTCCCCACTCTCCTCTAGTTCGAGTCGCTACCAATACCGGATAATAAATTGCAGCATTTGATGTTTGGCTGTTTTGAAAGACACGAAAGGACGAATGCTGGGAGGCTCGTAATCCTCTGTGTTAATCGCCTTTGTTTACGAAAACAACCTCTCTCCCCTCCCCCCTTTGAAGGAGAGAAATTCACCGCAATGTTTGTCATCAGATGAAAATATTTCTGCAGAGAAACGCCCCCCTTGTATTCAGTAAAGGTTAATTCTTCCTTTTGACGTAAACGCACAATAACAACACGAATGTGCGTCAGTTTAATATCGAACTCAAATCGCAGTCTATGATGATATCCACCTACTTGAACGCATCCTTCAAAATAATTTTCTTCCGATCCTTCGCCAATGTGCTCGGTTCAAACTGTTTCTGCTTGTTTCGCTTTGTCGTGTGCTCTGCACCGCGGATGCAAATATTATATTTTCTTCGGCCAGTGCAGGTCTCTGGATATTTGAATCACGGGGATTGAGATCTGTGATTTCCGATCCCCAAATCACCCTTTCTGCTTCTCCTGAGGTATCTCTAGTCCAGAACTAGCTGGCTTTGAAGAAAGAATGCAAATGAGATCATTCGTACTAAGTCGCATCCACTCCTTGATTTTAATGCTGCATACGAGAGGTCACGCACGGGGTGTTATTACTGCGGCAACATTGAGGATTGCATTATCTGGAAAACATTATTTTACAGACCAACATGAACTTCTTTTAAGCAGGCACTTCCATAAGCAAGATGGTGGTCTGCAGTCCGCTTATTGGATGGCTGAAGTGCATTCCGAAGTGTCGGAAGAAGAAATTAGCGGACCGTGTTAACGCATTCCCAAACATCCAATCGAACGGTGGGTTCTAACCTGCTGAACTCGGAGCGAAATAGAACGACAATTTACAAATTAGTGAAAGTGTAGCTGACAAGAGTGTTTCAGCTTCTGAAGCTCTAGTGGCAAAGATCATGCGTGTAAGGAACCGAAGAGAAGTCCTGTTCTGATGCGAGAGGAGGACGATGCGATGAATTGATCACACGAAGGGGCACGTGTGCCTAGCGACTCCCACTCACCCTGCTAAAGGCGGACCTCACACCACCAGATGACGCAGATAATGAACACGAAAGGCTGTGAAACTCGCATGATGTTTACCCAGAATGCAGTGTGGAGATTGTCTTGTTATGGCCGTCGACACCGAACACTATAAATATTAGACAAACTACGCGCGTATGGGTTGAAGCAAAAAGAGCGAAACTCGGCTGCGCTGCTGCTGTTTAAACGGCCAAGTAAGGGCACAACGGGTGCTCGTGCAGCTCGTAAATTTAGTGTTTTAACACAGTTTTTTCACTCAACTGTCAACAACGCTGACAATCATAAAAGTTTAATGTTGTCGTGCATACTGCGAGCGCCTGCCGCCGTTTTAAAGTGGCGCAGTCAAAGTTGTTAATTAAAATTTATTGTGTCGGCGGGGATCCCTCCATCTAATATTTAGCACCTCGATACCTTCGGCCTGCAGCATTTCGCGGCTGAAGGTGAACGCTGCTCGAGCTGACGACAAGTCTCTGATTCCAATTTCGGCTTGGGGTTGCGCACGTCAACCCCCCTCTCCCAGGACTGCATTACCGCAGCTCGTGTTCGCTTCGCAGGTACCACAGACGCTTAATGACTTTCAGTTACACAACGCACAATGCGCGTAATGAAATCCACCCGACCTCTGACGTCGCCAGTAAAACCCTCTGGGCACGCCAGCCAAACAGACCCAACGATCCGATCAGCGAACAGCAAAATGTCCGCTTGCTATTTCCAAATAGCTACGCTGCTAATAGGATGATCGGCGAAAACCCAATTTCATTCTTTATTACGGGCCGACAACGATATTTCGTCGTGGTTAATCGCTTCAAGAATGTCAGCGAACCTTTTGTGTGCCAGCAATAACGCAACACGTGATCATCTTTGCACCGCATCATATATTGCGTCGTAAAACCTACCGAATGATAAGCAAACAGCGCAATCCTTGTCGTTCAAAAAAAAAAAACGCATCTTCTTTGTGTGTGCGAAAAAACAGAAGTGGCTCATGAATAAAGTTCGCCACCAAAAGCTTCATCACTTCAACTTTCTTGACGCTTTTCGACCAATTAAGTATTATTAGTATTCTAAAATAAACACGCGCTTCATCTCGACTCCTCAACAGTAGGGAAAAAAAAAGAAAATGTGTGAAACAGAAGCCAGAAAGTAAGCTTCGGATTCAATGTTCAGTGACTTGAAGATTAAGATTTCGTCTGGTGGTTTAACCGAGGCTTATGGCGATTAGTGCGAGAAAAGGTGATCGATGTAAGATGTTCAGACCATAAACTAATATCACGTGTCGTCGGCTTGAAATATTAAGAAAGCAAATTTCATTTCTTCCCCTTTAACTTTGATTTCTGCTGCATGTATACACCACTGCTGCTGCTGATGATGATGATGATGACATTCTAATTGCAGACGACAGAAACAAATTAATCAAATTATTGCAGCTACTAATTGAAGAAGATAAAGATTTTGGCTTTCATTTAAATGCAAAAAAGACCAAATTTATGAGATGCTCAAAGGAAAATAGATCCAAGCCAGAAATATTCATAAACCAGAAATATGAAAATTGAACACACAGCAGAATACAAATATTTAGGCACCTACTTTACTGCACGTGGAAAACAAGATAAAGAAATAAAAATAAGAACCGCCATAGCTAAAGATGTCTTCTGGAAAAATAAAGATTTGCTCAGAAGCTCTGTAGTTATCGAGACAAAAGAATAATAAGAAGATTAGTGTGGCCAGTTTTCACATATGGAAGCGAGACCTGGGTATTCAAGAAGAGAGTAAGACAACAGATAATGGTCTTTGAAGTGTGGTGCTATAGGAGAGCTTTGAAAATCCCATGGACAGAACACGTGACAAATACTGATGTCCTACAGAGATGAGAACGCAGAGATCTTTATTACAGGAAATGATCCAGAGAAAGATGAGATTGGCAGGACATGTACTGCGAGATTCAGCAGGACAGAGGACACTAACAGTTTTGAAAGGAAAGATGGCGGGAAGAGAATCAAGAGATAAAAAAAGAAGGACATTGTTTGAAGTTCACATAAGATCGATGATCTTATGTGACTATGCTGAAACAAAAAGAAGAGCTGCCAACAGAAAGGACTGGAAAGCATGGTGCTACACCCTCGCATTGAGGATGATGTATACACCACTCATTACAAAGATCTTGCGTAAGACGCGCAGGTCACTCAGCACTACTGCGCTCCGATTGACGAATACTTACAAGATCCTCATCCCTCAGAACTTTTTAAACTTTAGTGACCAACTAAAGTTTAAAAAGAATCACATTTTTAACGTCCCAGATTGATTGTCTGAAAATGGTCGATTCATTGATGAGCACTGCGAAGGTTGTTAAAAGCGGTTGACAATATTGATTTGGCACGAATAACAAAACAGCGTTAGTGATCGTTGTAGGGCTGCTGTTTCCTCGGGTAATTCTTAAGAAATAGCTCTTAAGAAATGGATCGACAAGACCCCCTTGATGGTCATTGTGGGATTCAAAATAAAAGAGAGTTGTTTTGTCCAACATGATTGTAGCAATGTGCGTGCGTGCGTGTGTATACATACTTATGACAACACTTCTCGAGAGAGGTCGGAATGAAATTCGCGTCTTGCAATCGATTGTTCCTTCCGATAAAAAAAAAAAAAAAAAAAAAAAAAAAAAAAACGGTATTTATTCATCTTACCTTGCTGTTCCGTATAAAACAATAACTGGCGGTTGAAAAGTTTTCTTTTAAGTGAATAATAAAGTACTCGAAAATATAACTAATCATACCAATGTTAGGAGCTTAGTATACACCAACACCTTTGAACTGTTCCCCGACTTCCGCGATTGAGATGACCCTTACAAGACAAACAGTTTGCTTGCAAGTTTAAAGAGCGGGTTGGAATTGATTTCAGTAATAACTTCGACACGTAACAAATGAATTCGCCATAGCATTGCGAATAGCTTAAATGTGCGTTAGGCTGCAGCGCGAATCAAAAGCGGCTTCAGACTGGTAGCATAGCATCTTATATGCGTCTGTAGGGTTATTACTTATAAGAAGAGTGCCTTACTCAATTATTCGGCATCTATGGAAAGCGGAAATAACAAAAAAGAAATCACTTTTGCTGCCATCCTAATATAACATTTCACGTGAAATTAACCACCTTTGGAGCCCAGCAGTGGGTTACATTTGGAGCCCGAGGAGATACACACGTCACCTGATTAGGTCACTTGTTAGCAACTATTAAGTGGCATTGGAAGGGTTTTGACTTGGAAGTTAAAATTTTAGGAACATAAAAAATCACTTTAATGCGACATAAAGAGTGAACAGATCTACCGTTTTGCAAGCTATGACGTAGTCTAGCACGGCTCACCTCTTATTCGCAAAATATTGCGGTGCTATTTAAAGGAGTCCAACTTCAAAGAGGATTCCAGACGAGAAAATACTCGCTGGACTTTGTTATCACATGGAATGTCTTCATGCTTTGCGTAGTGTGGCAGGCGAAACCAAATAACGCTGAGGGTCTAGGAATCAAATGATTTAAAGATGTCCAAACCGAAGCGAATTCTAAGAAATAAAGTATCTGAAAAGAAAAAAAAACTCCGCCATTCTTCGTCAGTTACGAAAAGAGCAGATGATCTGAAAAACACCCTTGTCGCAAGATCGACAAAACTCTGACGTTATGCAGGCAAATTCGCAATGAATCAAATTTTCTAAACGAATCTTCTTGAAATTCTGAGCCGAGATCTTCGTGATTTTTCCTCTCTGAGCAGTCTGGATAGGCGTCGAATGGTTGGCAGTCGATTTCTTCTGGAATGTAGTTGGAAATGGCTTTGCCCAAAGGGGTTTAATTGATGTTAAGGGGTGTTGTTGCAGAGAAAAGCAATCCTAACTAAACTCGCCCTCCCCCGAGACTGAAAATAAGATCCCCTAATCGAGAAGTAAGAACGCATTTTCCTTGTGGCTGCACTGCTTTCCACGGATAACGAAGGGAAATACTCCACTTCTCTGAACCCCCCCCCCTCCCCACTCTAATATAGTTTAAAGATGACGAGCACGAAGCCCGTGATTAAAGCGAACGTTAGCTAGTGTCGAGGCATTCTTGTTCCCGTATTTCGTTGTTGGCAATAATCGACGCCAAATCTCAATGTATCAGGCCTAATGAGGTTTTAAGTCGGTCTATCTGTCTATCAATTGTGCCAGCTATCAGAGAACTTACATAAGTTTCCAGCCAGGATTTAAAAGTGTTTTAGGATGCATCAGCTGCCCGTGAAGGCTCGTGACAGGAGGCCGTTCTGGAGATGAATAAATATTAAACAGAGATAATTCGGAAGACGACGAGACCGTCTCCCGGTGATGTATTGCCTCCTCGCAGCGGGAAGGCCGCCATCTTTTGATAAATGCGGCTTTTTAACCGTGGAAAGCTGCGTGTAAAAAATCCGTACGCCACTCGACAGGGATCAGCCTACCGCATTTCATCCGCGAGTCGCGTGCATCATGGAAGCAGCATCGGTTAATTATGAATGAAAATTGCCTATTATGTGCGGACGCCACACAGAAGAGACCCGCCGTAAAAATGAACCTGGCGGTAATTACGATTAAGACTGTCTGATAAAAAAATATTCTCCTTGGCGTTCATTTACATGTGTTCTGTCGGCTGCATTTTTATTTCGGCTTCGGTTCAGTCACAGACGTCGCCGCCTCTGCTCTACCGGAGAGCGCAAAAATCGTGTTTAATGTGGAAGACATCCCTGGGAGTGCTTTGCTTTTCGTAGCGCGAAGGAAGATCAAACGACCATTTTGTTGACGCATTGCGCTGCCCATGAGTCAAGACGAGTGCTTCTCAATCGCATGCTTCGGCCTTCCAGGACACAACGGCCCGCGGACAGTCCGTGATGAGTCGCTAAATCATCACGTGTTCCTCAAGTATAAAAAAGTTGAATGTCCTCAGTACAGATGAATTATTCTCTTTATTATTATTTTAATAAAAATCCAATCCGAATCCAATATTCCCCGATCGTCTTCAGGGGAATTCCGCCGACGACGTCATTAAATCTATTAGCACTGTTGCGGTGTTGCTGTGTTTGCTTGTTACTGCAGGCAGCATCAGAGCGACGAGTCTTTTTGTGAATACCAAACATTGTCTGACATGTCGGTGTAGTTAGCGAGGGGCAGAAATGGCAAACTTCGTGTGAAAACTATTTCAGAAAAGGCCTAAAAAGTAGGCATTTAATGTTACTTCATTCGCTTCGCTTTTGGACGCAGAATTCACTAACACGTGTCATTTCTGACATTACTTGCAAATGTGAAGTTATGCTTTCATCACACCTGGGAGTGGCCCACTGTAATTCATCAGAAATTCATTAAGGTACCGCGTCTGATGCTCTCTCCGTCCCTCCCTAAATAATTTAAGCAAGATCGCCAAATTAGGAATAAACAAACTACCAACTTGTTAAGTGGGTTAAAGGAAACTAGATCGTTTCTTTCAAAATAATTCCTATGTTCGTACGGAAATGTGCGTAAGAAACAGCTCACGGTTTATATTTCTTATGTTGCGGTCATGCAGGAATTATTGCCGTCAATAACAGAAACCTCAGGAGCTTGATATCATTTGAATTTGATATTTCGACTCATTCACGGAATCAATGAGACGAAAACTGCTGCCACGGCAAGATTCAACGAGTACGAAATCCTTTGTTGTCGATGCTCCAACTGGGGTTCGAGCATCCGTGATAACCTCTCAAATGCAAGAATTTTAATGCGGTTGAACTTCTTACTTTCTGTTCATTCTGAGTGTTAGGTTAAAGTAGCACTCGCATTTCAAATTATTATTATCCTCTTTCCATCGACGCATTCTTCAAGTTCCATTCCAACAAGCTGAAATGAATGCAAGATGATACGAACGATGACACAAGTTGAATTCACTTCGAGATTATTATTAATACAAATCGTATTTTCTCCACCAGTTCAAACTATACTTCTTTTACGAAAGGCTATAAACCTGTCTTACATTAGTTACTTGGGGCGGGTTATGGGTCAGATAATCCGGGGAACTTATTCCGGAGTCTAACTTTAGTTTCGGTCTCCAAGCTCATTTACAATTCTAACATTCTCCATAAGCAATATCAGAAGACTCGATTCGTGCAAGTTTTAGTTTGTTTCTGAAGTTTATTTTCAAGCGCCGAGCCTGTCGTCTTGCAGGTCATTAAAAAGACAAACGAAAGAAGAGTGCGGAGAACTATTCACATTGATGTTCCGATAAAGAAATTGTCAAGTGCCGTGTGTATGTTATTTCACTGGCGACACTTTAAACTTCCACACACATATTGAGCTCCCCCCCCCCCGTCTCCGTATTATTTTTAGCTTCCCCGTCTCAGAGAAGAAAAGCTTTTACATACTAAGTAGCCACTCAAGTCGCGAAAAGAAAGCTAACAAACAATAAAAACAAGTCTGGCGTTATTTAGATTAGCACGGAGTGTGTAAGGGCTTCAGCAGCTGAGGTCGACACTCGAATTTATCAATGCGCTACGAAGAACAGCAGTAAAGAGCACACGATCCTAATGAAATGTCGCTGCGGAGCAATAAACATCGCAATATTTTTGCACCAAAGAACCGAACGAGTCAACAAAAAACTACGCATCACAAGTACTTGTTGGTGTGTGCAGAGCCATCGCCTTTTTTGCTTGACCGTGTCTGTCGTTCAAAGAAGCTACCTTTGGACAGACGTAAACAGGTCATTTCCATCCCTTTATGCCTGTTAAAAGGGATTTGGGACAGACCTATAAATGTACGCCCAAAATGACAAACGCGTCTGATTTCGCACCTTCCATCGTGGACATTCTCGCATCCGACTATGTCAAACGTTCATTTTTAATTGCTAAAAAAAATAGTGCGATAAAACGGATGTGCTAATCTAATAATAACGAAACCAAGCGATTGTGAATGTTGGATTGGCTGGAATTACGGCTGAAGCATTTAAGACTGAAGCCGTATATTTTGTGCGTATTCTTGTGACCTTTCGTCTGGTTTGCGAGATGACAGCCTAAGCAACTTCGGCTATGAGAACAGCATATTACGCAACGACTCTCCATACTCAGCGACGCTTCTGTAGTTCATTTACGAGGGTTGTTCCAAAGTAATATGCAGAAGAACACAGCACCTCGTAAAAGTTTCTTAGGAGGAATATCGTCCAATATGGGGGAAGTATGAAGGTGGTTGTTTACAATGAAATAAATTGGATTCACGACTAGAGATCGGGACAATCAAAAAGAGAGATGCAAAACGCTTTCAGCATGCAAGAGAGAAAAAAAAAAAGCTGACCTGAATACACGAAAAGCTTGTTAACGTATGTGCTCATCAAGTTCCTGCTCATCACATGTTTTTCATGTGGTGCTCATCACACCTCGTGTTATGTTTTCTTCCTTTACATTCGGCGATCTTCCGATATTCTTTTCAACTTCTCATAAATCGTTTTATTTTGAGCGAAAAAAGAGGGGGGCGCACTTTCGACTATTTGGAAACATTTTCTATCTAGAGAGTGTCGTGCACTTCTGAATGCGAGGCAATCTGATGGTGCACGCTCTGGCGAATGCGATTTTCCTCCACGAATTTGGGGGGGGGGGATCGAGTGGAAACTGTAAAGGACGGTTTCATCGCAATTCAGCTCAGACGGTGAAGCTGCTTGAAGAAGTGTTGCTGCGATGGTTTTGCCGGGCTGCAACAGTTCAGAAGAAACCATCCTGAATATTCCACGAAAGTTCAAACAACAACGTTTACGTACTGGACAGTCTCTCTCTCTCTCTCGTCTAACTCGCCTCCAGTCGAGAAGCCCTGAGAAAGGTTCTTGCCTTCTCAGACGGGATTCGAACCCACTCCCTCTCCAACCGAAAGGACTTCGTCTATACTAACCGAGCCACGGAGGATCTCGTGGATTCCACCATTATCGCTAAATTTCCCAATTAATTCTTTACAGAGTGACTGTTATGTAGCAGACGATCTTCCTGTTCACGATGATCGGGAACTACTCGAAACAAGATGCGGGAGGAATTGGGGAGGGTTTGACCATCTGGATAAGCTATCACATCGGAAATAAGAGAATTTATTAAGTATTAATTACTTGCGAACGAAACACGTCATGAAGTGCATTTCGTTTGAGTTTTACAGCTTTGAATTACAAACGTCGCTACTTTGTTTTCATTTTGTTTGAAAAATAGAACGAGGAAGATCTCACGACCAACATCGTCGCGTAGTCGTTCAATTAATTCGCTCGGGATTGAAGACCGAAGCGGGACTCGTGCCGCTGTGCTGCAAATACAAATTCTGCGCTAACCGATGCACGTTCCTCGGCGAAATCGCGCTTTAATGTTCGAGTCAAGTCAGGGCGAGCTAAAAGTCGTGTCGGGGCAGCAAGCGAGTGTGCTCGGGGTGGATTCTCCCGGCAGGTTTTTTCTTCTTTGCTCGGTGAGAGCGCTTCTTATTAACTTTGCTTCGGGATGGCAGCATTCGCGTTCGCTAAGCAGCCTGAGGGAGGAAGGGCATGGGAAATGCTCGTGGCAGCATCGTTCGAAAGAGCAGACTTTTCGAATCGAAGTGCGTTGATTTTCTCCTGCACCGAAGAAGTGGTCAAAAATCAAACTAATTTGGGGACGTCGCAGTTATTGTCACGTACAGCAACAGAAATGACTCTGGAAAGAAGTAATAGAACGATTTAACGAGAATCAGAATGAAAAAGAATCGAAAATCGTTATCGCAGGCAAATAATGTTACTGAAAGCGTATTTCGGAGAAGCGCTTGATGCGGCGATTAAACCGAAGTCAGACACCTCGATTACGAAACTAAACCTGCAACACACGGACGGGCATGCCTTCCGCAAAAAAAAAAAAAAAAGAAAGAAACTGGACTGTGATTTAGATCTAGGATGGAGAAGAAGCTCGTGAACAACGTTCGCTCCATATTCAGATTTATTATCAGTAATTGACGGGAGGTGCAAATTAATCAAAAGATATCGGATTCTCCCTCTCTCCATTGAAACAATAACAAAACAAAAAAACTTAAATAAGCATTTGTAATTCCTAAAAGGGATTTCTGAGGCTTGCAGGATGAATACAAAACGAATCCGTTCCTAAAAGTACTTAAGAAGTTCCAAAACAAAAAAAGGCAAGTGGTGATAGTAAAAGAAATGCACTCCCTTCGGAGAATGTTCAAGACTGTCTCACGTTGGAAATTCGGTTGAAAAATAGCGACCTCTTCGTTCATGCACACGTGCGAAGACGTCATCACAAGGCAGATGATACGCGGGAATTAAAAGAGAAACTCGCCAATGCTATTTCTAGCGCCGCGTGTTTTGAAATGAAGCGGCCATTGGAAATTTTCACTTCGTGCATTTGTTAAGGGAGAGACGCCACCGTTAAAATACGATCGATGACGTCATCGTCTGAAGCTCACCGGTCGGTAAATCAACTGCAATGACACCGGTAGAAATAACCCAGATCACGAAGCGGCAGGGGAATATATTACCCTTTTCCCTCCCCTTTTTGCGATGTTTCTTTCTTTAGAATTAAGGTCATGTTGAACGAGAAACTGCGAAAAATACGATCTTCTTCGTATCCATATTCGTTAAAGGACGTCGGTATAAATGAGTTGCACTTCGTGATATTTATTACTTGACAATTGTTTGGACGAAATGTTTTCAACTGTGACGTGGAAAATAGGAAGATAGTAAAAATGCACTTTGCTTGTCGTCATCTTTCTCGGAGAAGAATTCTTTTGCAACTACGAGGCAGAAACCACGTTGCTCGTGAGTGTTCGACTGTTGTGTAAATCTCGATGTCAGAGAGTGTAAATCTCGATGTACTGAGCTTTGAATTTCTATTTTTTTTTTAATTAACAAATTTAAGGCCTTAAAAATTGTAAGAATTTTTTGTGTTAAGAATTTTTTTCAGTTTAAATTAAGTTTAAAAAAAACAACAATCAAAAGCTGAGGAGTAACCCAATATCTCTCTCGTATGTCAACAGACAATCCCCTCGCCTCATTCACTTTCGCGAATAACAAAATTTGGACTTTCTTGCTCTTTCAGAAACGTACTGAGCAAAGAGTTCGGACGACGTGAAGTTTTTTTTTTTTTTTTGCTGAATTTTAATGCTTTGTGAACCTCATCACCCCTCTCGAAAGTACTCTTCTCTTCCGCTTACCTCCTAGCATGTTCCAAATCAACCTTGGGATATTGTATTCGCATGTCTAAATGTATCGCGCATATTTATCTACGCGACTTTTTCCCAACTGTTCCTTCGAACTACAATATCACGTGCTTCATCTGAGACCGAGACGCGAGCTAATATGTGCGTCATTTTTTACTCGTTCCTGTAATCGCTTTTCCGCTCCTGTTTTCTGTGAGTTTATCGATGGATGCTGCTCCACTAAAATCGCAGCACCGTTCCTCCTCTAATCCTGTACGAACACGGGCATTCTCTGGTCAGCATCCTACTCGGTTCACCTCCGAACTCACTGAACTAACTTCCTCCCCTCTTCCTTCATTCCCCACGCATCTGTGCCCTTAGGAACACACAAATTTCTCCCTTGCATGCCGTCTCCAACTCTTCAAGCAACATCTTCACCCACCCCTTTCTTCTGTAACCACTTGATCACACTGTGCGCTGTCGTGTCAGAGATCTTGAGACTTCTCGTGAGCAGGGTTGATTATTTTCATTTTGTTCTTGAATTTATCTGTAGAAAATATGACAGTATAACAAGTGGTTAATCCTTCGGAGCTGTTTTTCCCAAAACAGCTCCGAAGGAGTTTCCGATGGGAAACTTTTTCTGGTTAACTAACAAACCAAATCACACAACTTTTTTTTTCCTTGCCAGAACAAATCGAGCATCAAATTAAACTCAATGTTTTCTATTGCAGAAAAGGTCGTCTGGTGCATTGTAATGTTTTATTAATTAAAAGTAAACATTATTTTTTTTAAAATTTTAATGAAATAAATAAAAAATTAAAAACAATGAATAACTAACTCTTATTTAGAAGTATTGGTCAAGTGTTAATAAACTATTTAATAGTTTATTAACAATTTCAATTAAAAACTAGTTTCGTCGGCTATTGCTGTCGGCTTCTTCATGGTACAATTAAGGTAGGCAAAGTAAATTACAAGCTAGGCGTTAACTGACAATTCTAATTCAATAACAAAATAGTACTGAGCGTGAAATAATACACGTGTCGCGGATACACGATTTACTTGTTGAGAAACATTTTGTAGTTAGCGCTGAAGTTCATTTCATGAGTGTTTAGTGATCTGATTGAGGTCTTCCGTATATCAGTTAGGATTAAACCTTGGTTCCTGTTGAGGTTTTTTGTGGAACGAGCGACTGTAGCTGCTTCTTTGAAGATTCTGGAACGGTAGTTTTCTTCTATATAAGGCATATAACTTTTATTCCATTCAATAATTTGGTTGGTTGTAGAGAAGTGGGAAGAAAGGCCAGAAATATCTTGGCTGTTGTTTCTTTATTAACATTTGACCAATACTTCTAAATAAGAGTTCGTTATTCATTAATCTCGGTGGTCAAGAATTATAACAATTTCAATTAAAAACAGTTTTGCCTGAGAAGTATTTTTAGTGAATACACAAACAAAAAGCTCTCGTCAATTATTCTTTGCCTTCCTTGCCTTGAAAATGTGTGACAAATCTACATTTGAGGAAAATTTGCGAATCTTTTGCTTGCGAGTATTGTAAAATAATAATTAACAGCAGAATCAAATGAGAACAGTCGTAAACGTCCTTAATTCATCATCATGCCTATTAAGGATTTAGGCCTAGAGAGGCCTGTTCCGGCCTTAGCGGTCACCGTCATATTTTTTTAAAAGGACGTCCTGGTTTCCCAATGGCTTGTAATTCAAGGCTTGTTTTGGTAATCTTTCTGTTTTCATTCTTTGAAAGTGTTCCATCCATTTATGTTTATATTCTTTAATTTTTTTTCTATTACTGATTCTTGGTTTAATTCTTTCTTAATTTCTTCGTTTCTTTTGTGATGAAATAGGGTATACTTTGCAGTTTTTCTCATAAACTTCATTTCCGCTGTTGTTAATCTTTGTTTGTCTTTTTGTTTTATTGTCCAGATTTCGCTTCCATACATTAAGTCTGGTAGGGCTAATGTATTGTATACTTTTAGCCTGGTTTGTTTTTGAACTAGGTTTGGTTTAAATAAAGAGTTAATTACACCTGTTATTTTTAAATATTTTGCAATTTTTGCGTTTATATCTTTTTCATATGTGATCATACATCCTAGGTAGTTAAGTGAATTCACCTGTTCTAAGATCTTGTTATCTATTAATATTTTGGTTCTTGCTGGATCTTTTCCTTTAAAGGCCATAGTTTTTGATTTTTCCGTTGATATTATCATACCATAATCTTTGGATATCTCATTTAGATCTAAAATAGCTTTCTGTAAGTTATCTTCAGAATTTGTAATTATTATTTGGTCGTCTGCAAAGAGGAGAGTGTTTAAGTTAACTGTAGGAGAAAGTTTAATTCCTTGATGGAAATTTTCATTCCATTTTATTATTATTTCATTTAGGTAAATATTTATTAAAGAGAGTTGCTGAGAGGGAGCATCCTTGTCGGACCCCTTGGTTTACCTCTCTCGTATATGATAGCTCATGATTTAATCTTATTTATATTTGATTATGTTCATATATACTTGTGATAGCTTTTAAGATATTATTTGGTATTTGTCTTTCTTTTAATATGTTAAATAAAATGCTTCTTTTAACTTTGTCAAATGCTGTTTCAAAGTCAATAAATGTGATATCTGTTTCTTAATTGCATTCTCTTTTCTCTGTTATTAATTTTGGGCAGAAGGCTGGGTCTATACATGATCGTCCTTTTCTAAATCCATTTTGTTCCTCTAGAATAAAGTTTTCGGAATATTTCATTAGTTTGTTATTTAAGATTCTGCTGTATATTTTGTAACAGGAATTTAGTATTCTGATACCTCTATAGTTTTTAGGGTCATCTCTATTACCTTTCTTAAAGATAGGAATCACAATTGTTTTTTTCCATTCTACTGGGGGATTACCAGTTGAATCGATTTTATTTAAAAATAATAAGAGTCTTTCTTTGAATCTTGTTCCTGCGTATTTATACAGTTTTGAACCTAGCTTATGTTCTCCAGGTGATTTTCCGTTTCTTGTTTCTTTCAGGCTGATTTCTAATTCTTCTTTTGTTATTTCATTTTCATTAAATGTTTACCACTGCCTTAATCGTAATTTACTTAAATACTGTACAATCTGCTGCTTTATATTTCTCTTACTTCACATTCCGATGTACATTTACTGGTTATTCCCGTCGGCATTATTTCCAGTCTCATACTATTTTTGGCTTCATTATTAAGTCCAATACCTAATAATAAAAGACAAAACCTTTTGACGTAAACAGAGAAGCTAGGAGAGCAGCATATAACAATGAACTTTTTCTTATTCATACTTATTTAGTTCGTTTCCCTTGTTACAAATTGTAAATAAACCTTGATGATAAACTAACTTGAAAATTTTAGAAATATGGCAAATTGCTTTACCGTCAAATTTTTTCGGTCTGTTCTAGTGTCAGTATTTTTTCCCAATATAAAATGCTAATCGCTAAAGACAATTAATTTCTAGCCTTTCGGGTGGTTACAGAGGTGCAACTCCTTTAAGTCTTTGCTAACAACGTCGTGTTCTGTTGCACGCGTAATTTCTTTGATTTGTTGCTAATTTAAGTGGGAAAATGGAAACAGCATCTGTTTAGGAGGGGAAGGCTAACAAAAGAGGCGGATGGATGTAGACCAAACGGGAAGAGAGAGGAAGACCAACTGCGAGATAGAAAGAGCAGTGAAGCCGGAACAGGCAAATGCCTAATCCTTGAAGCTCAGTGGTAATCCAGTGATGCCAGACGACTTTGCTTAACTTTGGGAGGTCACTTTGATTGGGTATTGAGCGCTGTCTTCCTCCTTTCTCTTTCTGTCGCTTTCTAGTGAAATAAATCGGACTTCATTCTTACGCTGTTTGATGAACATTTTTTTTAGCTTAGAAAAAACGTTAGTTTCGCATCTGATTCGTTTTCATTAGCAGAAACTAATTTCTGCTAATGAAAATTTTAGCAGAAATTAGCGTTACATAATTATATTATGTAACGCGAGTTTTTTATGTTATATCCCCCCCATCCTTTGTCATGTTCAAGTCCCCTCAATCTGAAAAAAAAAAAACATGAAGTAATTAACAACCCCCCCCCCCTCCTCTCGCCAATAACGAAACTATACAAATATCATGAATTAACGGCACAGCATATATTAAAACACTTCATCTCGTCAAACGAAGAATCTTGGGATAGACTTGCACAACCTAATTGAAATCTTAACAAACTATTGTAGTGCCAAGGAAACATGGTGTCATCAACGCCTTTATTCAATGTGCATATTTTTCTTGAAAGAAGAATACCTAAAAAAAAGGTTGTTCTATTTGTAAAAAAAAGAAAATGTTCCCGGGAATACACGCCCATCGGGAAGCGCTGTCTGTCTTTTTGAATTTTCCAAGAAACGCCACTTTGTGTCCACAACTTTACCTTTGCCCAATGAATCGATGCAGATTTGTAGGGCACATAAAAAGAACGACATTTTAGCTATTTCTGTAATCCATTAGCATGACCAAAATGGTGTGCGTAGCAATAATTCTTTCTCTTTTTCTACTTGTCTTTCAGGTTTGGTTCAAAAATCGACGAGCAAAATGGCGGAAGCGAGAACGTAACGCCGCAGCAGAACTGAAGAACGGATTCGGCACCCAGTTCAACGGACTGATGCAGCCTTTCGACGACACCCTCTACTCGGGGTACTCCTCGTACAACAACTGGGCGTCCAAGGTGCCCAGTCCGCTCGGAGCGAAAACCTTCCCTTGGCCAGGACTGAACTCCGTGAACGTGAACCCGCTGTCCACCGTGGTGCCGAGCCAGGGGATGGGATGCTTCAACACTTCCTCGCCAGGCATCACGAGCTCTAGCATCATGCCGAACGTCAGCATGCCCGTTAACAGCCTCAGCAACCCGGCCACTTCCTGTCCGTATGCCACGCCTACCCCTCCGTATGTGTATCGAGAGCAGTGCCCCACTATGACCTCCAGCATCGCTTCGCTCAGGCTGAAAGCTAAACAACACACCGTGGCTGCCAGTTTCGGCACTTACGGACCGATGTCCCCTCGCCAGACCCCGACCTTGTCTCCCTGCCAGTACGCTACCGTCGACAGGTCGACCGTGTGAGTTCGAACGACGCATGCAGATTTGCGTGTTTTTTCGAGTTGCCATTGCTGTTCGAAGTCACGGACCAGCGTTACTTCCTTCCTGCTACGGAATTTCCTCGGGACATCACGCCAGAAAGCGATTCAATCCGCCTGCATCTTCGTGCCACACGTTTAAAATCTCCCAACCACCAGGTGAACTCCAACCACCTGTTTACGTTAGAGTTATCGTGCTCCCCCGCACATTATAGCTCCTCTGGACTCAAGAGGCTCCATTCTACTCTCTAACTGTTCGCCGGTCTTAATAACAAATAAACAGGCGCTTGGCAAGCTCGAGTCTTGTGCGTGGATTCGGAAACGGAGATTTTGCAGTGAATGAAACTTTAAAAATTCTCAGCGTTGATCAACCCCAGCAGAAGCCTCGTGTGGCGATGGGGGAGTAGAATCGGTTTCTTCGATGTAGGACTGTTGACCGATACCCAAGGCCACCGACATCGCTGTTACTTTTCGGAACCAACCCAAGCCAAAAACGTTTCTTCGAACGAAGCACTATTTAAATTTAGTAAGCGGCAGACCACGGCTATTTAAAGATCTGTAAATAAGAATGAATTATTCCTGTAACTGTTCTGTCACTAAATTAAATTTCGTGAACTCTTTTTTCCTTCGCGTTTTACCAAAAACGGTAACATCGGATAACACGAAGTCACTTTCCATCCGCAGATGGAGCACAATCAGTTCCTAGTGACTCGGGATGCTGCCTGAGGAAATGATATCCTGGAAATAATAAATAAATGTGATGTCAAGAAGAATTGATTTCCAGCCGCTGGACAACCAGGAACAGCAATGAGGACATTCTCTGGTGGTGCAGAAAACAAACAAGCTAATCTACAAACAGTTCACCGATAAAGATGAGTAAACGGATTGCATAATGGAGCGCGAGTCTAACCTCCACATTTACATAAAATTTGAAGGGCAGAAAAGGGACAACCAGTCTGATAAGAGATCTGCCTGTTTTGTGAAGTGTGGCCGAATGGTCGGTACTGTACTCGTCCTCGTAGGAAAGCGGACACCTGGAGGACTGAAATAGTGTGTTAGTTCCTCTGTATGTCTCCTGTACACTTGACTAATAAATAAACGTCTGCGAGCTCATGGCTTCTGTCTCAAATTGTATGATTTAGGTACACTCACAATGCACGATTTACACATAACAGCTGCACTGAAACAGAATCGAGTTTGAAATACGAAGACACCACAAAATGATCAAAGCTACTTAAAACATTCTTACCCTTCATTTGTTGTATAATCTTTATTACATTTTATTTTTCATTTTAAGCGATGGCTATGTAAACCTGGAAATGGCATCTATCTCCATAGCACTAGACAACCAGAATGAAGGACATTATAGGTTCGATTATTGTCGCCGAGGAGAGAAATTTTTTACAGACCTTTTTCAGCCAGTAGTACGATTTAGTCGATATCTTTCTCAAAGAAGTGCGGTTTGTCTCTAGAAAACTGGAATTTTAACCCGTAGCTGAATAATCGAGCTTAGAACTCGCACTATTCACACTGCAATATTTAGGAATTAGGATCACGAGACTGCAGCAGTTGTCTTCCGGATGGTCACCCCAGATGCTCATAAAATCATTGATAGCTTGAGCTCAAGAGTGGGTAGTAGGATTTTTTAAATATTTATTTAAAAAACGCTCTACCTAGAGAACATTATTTATCCCTTTGCACGCTATAATATATTTTCAAAAATAAACCTCATGCTTGACACAAAACTTTCGATGAATTATTATCCACTTGGCGTCACGTGCAATTATGGTACCTACAAAGCTGTTTAGAAAGCACTTCCTGAACAACAGACGCATCTTCCTAAACCCATTTACTCCAACTAGTTAAAAAACCAGTGAAAGAGCTAAAATTGTTATAACCAGCCTCAGAAATGTTTCACTTCTGTGCTTGGCTATAATAATAGAGAAAAGCTCGGGGATGGACCGCAAAGAATAACCTCCATGACAAACTAATCGTATCTGGAAAAACTTGCATGAAGATAGCGAGAGAGGGAAGCGCAGGTTTCTAAATACATCAAAAATGATTCCTGTTCTGCAAAGAACTTTGTTGCCATTATTATGTTTGTTGTTGTTTTCTTGAGTGACAGTTCCACATCAAAATTACGGCAGTAGTTTAACTAACTGCACCTTCATTTCCATTAAGAAATATTCCATCATCTGCATATCCGAATCAAAGAAAAACATAAATTTTCAATTTATGTTTTTCTTTGATTCTGTTATTATTACATCCATAATTACGTTAAATAAAGATGAATTTCAAGATGAACATTCATAAACTTACTTACTTGTGAAGTGACTAAGTTTATGAATGTTCCATTCAAAAAAGGTTACATGCTGAACTACAAAGCAGGAAATTATGATCAACGGAGAAGTATACTGAGTTCAGTGGAATGGGATCGGTAGCTGGATGGGAAGAATATCGACAGTGCATGAGAAGCATTTAAACAACACTTGAATGATGCGATATCAGAATGTGTCCCGAGAGTTAGAAGAATAAATAGAGTAGGAGTGAAATGGACGTGTAATCTTATTAAGCAAGAGATTCGTAAGAAAAGGACGATGTGGTAGGAATACCGTGTGCATAAGGATGACGTCCGTTATGAAAGTTATAAGCAGCAGGCTAGAATAGTCACAACTGTTATACGAAAAGCAAAGTCTGATTATGAAAAGAAACTGGCTCTGCGTGCTAAAGACAACCCACAAGAATTCTATCGATATGCTGCGAGTAAAAGAAACAATGAATATGAAAGAATAACTCTTCTAAATGCAGATGGCATGAAGGTTACAGATGCAGAAGAGGTTGTTCAGTTAATGAGTGGCGATTTCGTTAAAAGCTATCAACCTGGTGAACGCAACATTGAGCTCACTGTTACCTCTTCACTAGGTGAAGAAACGCAAGCGTGTGAGACCGAGGTATTAGAGCTGTTGCACAAATCGAATAATAATTCAGCAATAGGGACTGATGGAATATCAGCACGTGTGCTAAAGGAGTGTTCAGCTAAACTGGCCATTCCTTTGACCAGGATGTTTAATATGAGTCTCAGAACAGGGAAGATTCCGCAGGAATGGTAAGAATGTATGGTAATTCCATTGCACAAGGGTGTTGCAAAAACCGATGTATCTAACTCAGGGCCGGTTCGAGAGTATCTGATGCCCCTAGGCAAAGAAAATTTAGGTGCTCCTATAGATTGTCTCTCTCTATATATTTTGTCATACTCACACAAGCACACGTACAACTACACATGTGGATATTTATAAAAATAATATTATTATGAACAAGTACTATGCTCATTATTTGTTCCGTGTGAGTAGTGAGCTATGGAAATTTTAACAAAGGGCTCGCATCGTCGAGCAAAAAAAAAACCGTATTTCACACAAATTCCAATCAAAAAGTATGAGAGGACAATCAACCTTTAACGGCTATCATTTTTAAACAAATATTTCATGATCTAAATATGAAATACTGTATTTGCACAATCAACTGTGTTAATTTATCATACACAAGAAAAACATTTTTTTAACTATCAAAATATAATAAGAATGAAATCTTTTATAAAACATTTGATTGGCTACTGATTTTACCATACGATTGGCTACCAGAAGGGACAAGGATAAAGATAGCGCATGCGTTTATTTTATTTTCAAACTTGGGCGCATTCGTTATAGAGGAGTTGAAACAACAATTCCAAATAATCTCTACACTGCCGAATAGACTAGTTTTTGTTAGGTTACCGTATGAGTTTGTCGCTTAATATGTTTCAAAAAAAGTTTTTTTTGAAAAAATAAAAAAGTAAACAAGAAGAACAAGGGGCTCGCAAATTTGAGAAAAATTTAACAAAGGGCTCACGCGAGCCCCTTATAGCTCACCACTGCGTGTGACCAATGTCAAACGTACAGTCAATAATTATGGAAAAATATTTTGCGGCAACAACAGATTCTAAAAGTTTCTATTTTATCGCGTTGGCGAAGATGTTTATTATTTCATTTTGAATATCTTTTCCAAGATAATGCACATATGTATCTTTATCTTTTATTTTTCGAAGATATTCATTCATTATTGGATCAAACATTTCGGTTTTTTATTATTATAAAGGTTTTACTAATTGTTTTCGAAGGTTGTAATTTTCCCCGAACTATGTAGCAAAATCTGGCGTCTCCCGAAGTCTTAACGCCCGTAGGCGATTGCCTAGGTTCGCCTAATGATAAAATCGGCCCTGATCTAACTATCGACCAATTAGTATCTCAGTAGTGGCGGTGAAGATTTTGGAAAAATTGGTTAGGGCTCGCATTCAGAAATGGGTCGACTGTGAATCTCTACTTTGCAATGAACAACATGGGTTTACTAAGGGAAGGTCATGTTTTAGCAACTCGCTCACATTCTATAACAATGTTACTGTTGAACTAGACAAGGGGAATGGATACACTTTGGGATTTTGCTAAGGCTTTTGACAGAATACAGCATGGAAGAATGGGTTTGGGTCATACAATATTAACATGGATAAGAGGATGGCTGACTGACAGATATCAAAAAGTGGTATACGCGGGAATGTGTCTGCAAGATTTTAAGGTAACTAGTGGTGTACCGCAAGGATCAGTGCTTGGTCCACTGTTATTCAATCTATACATTAATGATATTGGGAAGGATTTCAGAAGTGATATACAGCTATTTGCTGATTATGCAAAGATAGGTAGGATAATCAGGAATGCTTCTGATATGCAACACTTGCAGAATGATTTCAATAGGCTGGAACTGTGGGCATGGGAAAATGGATGTCAGTTCAATGTGAGTAAATGTCAAGTCATTCATTTCGGCATGATTAGATATCCAATGTTGTATTATATTGGTGGGATTAGGCTAGAAGAAACTGATGAGACTAGGGATCTTGGAGTGTTAGTAGATAGGAAGTTGAAGTTCAGAGGTCATGTGGCTAAGATTGCAAATACAGCTAAAGATAATTGCAATGCTGAAACGAACGTTCACGTGTAAAGATAAAGATGTTATTTTGCCTCTTTACAAGGCCTTGATAAGATCTCACTTGGACTATTGTACGCAGGTCTGGTCTCCTGGTTGGGATTCTGATATATTAGAGAGAGCAAAGGAGAGTGTTAAAAATGATATCAGGATTGTGGAATACTGATTATGAAGACGGATTGAAAATTTGTAGACCGCAGATAGTAGGAAACAGGAGAAAGAGGGGTGATATGATTGAGAATTACAAACTTCTGAAAGGGTCATACAGGATTTCAAATGATGAAATTTATGGAGGGTGGGGAAAGGACAAGAGGGCATCCCTGAAAGCTGAGCATGAATTCCACTAATAAAGGGGTGAGGGATAGATTTTTCTCTCAGAGGATGGTGCGTGATTGGAATAGATTGCCATTGGATGTTGTGAGTGCAAGCAGTGTGAATGAATTGAAGAATAAGTACGATAGCTGCTGTGATGAGTCCCTGACTCGATGGAGGTCTCTCTTAATAATAATAATAATAAAGAATTTCGTTCTGATTTTTTTCTTTATGATGGTTTTCTACGTGTTTTCCTTGTGATATTTTACGATGCATTTCATGTGCGCGTGCGCGCGACCGTGTGTGTGTGTGAGTGGGGAGGGGGGGATGTTGAATCCTTTCAGTAATTTGCATGATACATTTCTTAATGCTAGTACGTAACGAATCCGTAGTTTGATCCTTCAAAAGTCCTTTCCAATGAATCAAGCAGATCAATATTGCTGCATCAGATCTATGGATTTCTATCCTTGCTTTTTCTATCCTTGCAGACAACCTCACCACATGCCTCTCTGGCTGAATCAATTAGGGTTTTCTTCAAGGCTTGCCACTGAATCTCCAAGGTTTGGTTCTTGTCCTCAAACTCTTTCATTTTTTCTTCAATAATCTGTGTATTTTAGTCTACAGTTCATATCTGAGAGCTGCTCAACTTTTATTCGCTTTACAACTTTCTTACATGTCATTCTTTTCAATATGAAATTCAATTTTATCCTGCTCAAGACTAAATAGTGATCGCTTCCAATTTCAAATCCTCTGTACACTCTGGTGTCCTGCACCAGGGAGAAAACATCACTATCAACAATAACATAGTCAATGAGACTTTTCTTATTCCTAGCCTCTTCTCTCCATGTGAATTTGTGCACATTTTTATGTTGGAACATGGTGTTAGTAATAACCAGTCCATGTCCTGAGCAATCCAACAGGTATTTGCCATTATTATTAGCTTTGCTCTTTTTTCCAAATTTTCCCAAAATGTTTTTGTATGTCTCACAATCATTTACTACTCTGCTATTTAGATCCCCAACAATGACCAACTTTTCCTTTTTCATTGTGTCAGTTGCTTTTTCTAAAGCCTCAAAAAATTCCTCCACTTCTACCTTAGTAGAACCTTCTGTGGGACCGTAGGCACAAATAAGTCTCATTGTCCAATTCCCCATTCTGATATTTGCCCACATCACTCTACTTGTGACTGCCTGCCATTCAAGAGGATTAGCCTCGTATTTAGTGTTGAATACTATGGCTACTCCTTCTTTTCCTTGATCGTCATTGCCTGAATATAACATTTTGTATTTATTGCTCAGAAAGATCGCACCAGTTTTTGTTTTTTTTTGTTTCAGTCACCTATAATGGCAAGCTAGTGCTTATCCAATTCCTTAGCTAGTTCCATTTCTTTCAGGCTTCTTATGTTGATAGTACCGATCTTTAGCTCTCGTGATGTTGAGTTGGGGTGTGCTTTCATTAATTATTAATAAAGGAAATTAATTATTTCCTTTAATAATTAATTGTTAACAGTAAAGGAAAATGCATGATTTTCTAAAAGAAATTTAAAATTAAAAAAAAAAAACATCTTTACAATTGATTAATTGCCTTGTTGTAGATTCAATGTGAAGCAGCAAATTAGTGTCCAATCGCCAAAAGAGAGAACTTGGAGTGTCAGAAGAACCCTGACACTTTAACTCCCCCACATACCTCCAATTCACTTTCCCAAAACCACATAATTTGCATATCGCAAATCCCTCTAAGTTTAAAAACGCATAACAAAGTGAATCTGTCAACGTAACACGGAAGAAGTGAGTGGGCGTTGTTAATGATTTCAAGAGGGCCACATCTGTGAGACCCGCATCCTTAAAATCTGTAAAGAAAGAGGGAGCTAGCTGATGTCTTGCTATGCAATCACAGGGAAAATCTTCATCAGCTAGAATTCTGCATTATTCCAATATCAACTGTCATTACGCGAAGTGACCTGCGAATGAGTGGCAGATGCTACTGCGAGGCTTCCAAAAGAAGTTCCCAAAGGTCCATTGGGGAGGGGGGGGGGGCATTCGCTACAAAGGCACTCCTGAAGTGATGGTGAAGTGCACACACAGATTTGGGCTGTTGAAGTCGCCGATGCTTGCACGTCCCGACGAATCAGAGGTTAAGGTAATCCATAATAATCTAAAGATCGGTTGCATAGCTCCAAGAATTCGAACTGGCAAACGGATATTTCGTGATTTCGGAAGATTTTGCTGAAGATAATACACTACTGTGCGAGTTTAGTGGTCGCGTAACCTCGCAAGCACACCTACTACTTCGACTGAACGTTGTTCAAGTACTATCGTCAATGACGTCATTCTTTCTGTGCCCTGTTCTGTTTTACGCTTACGCCCACCCAGCTCCGTGCAAGCTTTGGAAACCAGATGCGAAGGAAGGGGGGGGGGGAATATTAACCCTTATTCCAGTGGTCTCCTATATGTATGTACTACGTATGTTCTTTTGGGCGATTTGCTCGTTTTTCAGGTTGAAACCATCCACTCCGCGCCTCGTAATTGAGATCATGCACGGGACCGAACCTAGGTCTTT
This sequence comes from Typopeltis vanoorti, assembly GCF_054136105.1. Taxonomy (NCBI): domain Eukaryota; kingdom Metazoa; phylum Arthropoda; class Arachnida; order Uropygi; family Thelyphonidae; genus Typopeltis; species Typopeltis vanoorti. Next base: position 146,042,938 of record NC_143556.1, read on the forward strand.
TCAACCCAAGGAAAGACGTGGTTTTGAATCCCGTGTAGAACCTCCATCGCTCAGGTGGAACCGACTGAGCTAGTTTTTTCTCAGGTTCTGCATAAATAGCACACGGGAGATGCAAAAAGATCGGTTTATAATTTTTACGGTGCTCCACGAGAAACTGTCTGTGGTACCGCAGTGTGGTAATCAAGTCGTACAATTCACTCAGTCGCACAAAAGCAAGCTTTGTAAAATACTGCAACCCAGTCCGTTAGTTCACGTCCTGATTATTCTTATGACCGTGTGTATGACTTTCTTATTCCTTCCTCCTAATTTAAGCTTCAAGTTGGCACGAAATGAGTCTCTGACAAAACCAATAAAGACGTTTTGATTAATGTTCGTTGAGGTTCGAAATAAACGAAATCCCTCAGCAACAATAACCATAAGCAGCAGAGAAATCTTTATTTATTGCGGCCCAAGCACAGATGGAGGAAATCTAACAAGATCTTCAGTATCGACGAGCAGGTCACGACACAACGAAATCCTTTATTCGGGGAAATAATTTCACAGAAGGGAATGTTTGCTTGCGAGTATTATGCCGAAAGAAGGTTGACGTTTTTGATAACCCTTGAACCCACACCGGCTAATACTGCCTTTATTGTCACAGTTTTAAGTTTCGTTCGCAGTCATAAATGATGGAACTAAATGTCAGTTCTAGAATAAATATTGTAACATAATTAATGTATGATGGACTTAGTTTTAATCATAAGCAAGACAAAATTTAATATTAGCGACCTCTCCTAAACAAAGAGTTCGAAAGTGTACTTCCTTTTGAGTAAATTCAAGTATTTCAGTACTTACCATATTAAACAAGAAAGTTCTTGGGAACATCGTTAAGCGAGAACCCTAAAATAACTACAGCAATCATTACCTTGGGTCAAAGACAAAATCTGAAAACGTGTGTCTAAGAACGAATTTTAAACCTAAAATGCTGATGGAACTGACGTGAATGTACGCAGAACTCTGTAGCAACCGAATCCTCTGCCAGATGGCATTTATACCTTCACAGTTCTTCTTCACTTCACTTAACTGGGCATCTACAGATGCCGTATGGTCACTGATGCTCGGCGATGTGCCACACCAGGACTCGCCATGTAGTCCTGTTGTTTTTTGCTTTTCTGGCGGCCTCAACTCTCTGAAGATCAGTCACTCCACACACGCCATCCATCCATCTCATTGATGGTCTACCCCTGCCTCTTTTCCCAGGAATTTTACCTTCTATTAATGTTCTGAGAAGTCCTCCTTCCCTCCTTTCTATGTGTCCAAAATATTTTAACTTTCTTCTGTTAATATCCTTAAGAAGCCTTAAAGTTCTGCTGATCTTTTCTAACACCCGTTTCATTTGCAAATATCCTCAACAGCCTTCTGTAACACCACATCTCAAAAGCAGATATCCGTTTCTTAACTGACTTCTTTAGGTTCCAAGTACATCCATAAGTCGCTGTTGGAAAAACAACTGCATCCAAAATCCTCAACTTTGTTCCCATGAAGATAGATCCATCCTTCCAGATTATAGACAGGTCTCTGACTGTTGTTTTAGCCATTCCTAACCTTTTTCTGATATCTTCTGAACAGCAATTCTTCACATTAATAATGGATCCCAGGTACTCAAACTTGCTGACTTCCTCAATTCTTTCTCCATTAAGGTACACTTGTTTCTCAAGAGCTTCTCTGTTTGTTTTTCCTTTGAGAACCATGATCTTTGTCTTGCTAGGTTTGAGTTGAAGTCCTCTGTTATTACTGATCTTGTTAACTTTGTCAAGAATTAGTCCTAGTTTTTCCATGTCATTACAAAGGAGTACTGTATCATCAGCATACCTCAGATTACTGATCAATCTACCTCCTATCCTAATTCCTGTCCTGAGCTCATCCAATGCTTCACGCATGATGTCCTCTGCATATATACTAAACAAGTGAGGAGAAAGTAAACATCCTTGCCTAACTCCTTTTCCAACTTGAAGCCATTCAGTCAATCCAACACCTGTTCTTACCGTGGCTTCTTGCTCCCTGTACAAGTTGGCTATCAACCTGATAGTGTGTTGAGAAAAACCCATTCTTTTCATTACTTCGAACAGTTTCACATGCTCAACACAGTCAAAAGCTTTAGAGTAGTCTAAGAAACACATTACCAGAGGGAGTCTGAATTCTTTATCTTTTTCTATGATCTGTCTAAGGCAGTGGATCTGATCTCTGGTGCCCTTGCCTTTTCTGAAACGTGCTTGTTCCTCAGACATCTCTGTTTCAACTTTGGCCCCAATCCTATTTAGCGTGATCTTCAATAAAATTTTGCTTGCATGAGATATCAAACTAATAGTTCTATAATTCTTGTACTCCTTCATATCACCTTTCTTATGTAGGGGTATGAAAACTGACTTCAAGGATATGGGAGACAGGCCATGATACTGTCTCCCATATCCTTGTAATCAATCTATGAAACACTTTTATCCCTCCGTCCCCTGTGGCCTTAACTCTGTTGGTATTTCATCTGCACCTGGGGCCTTATTGCTGTTGAGCTGCTTAACTGCTCTTTCAACTTCATGACTAAGTGGAGGAGGTTCCAAATCAAAATTTTCCTGGTGCGAGGGCTCCACATTTTCTTTATCCACTCTGCTGTACAGTCCTTCACAGTATTCTTTCCATCTGTTTTTGATTTCCAACTCTTCTGTTAGTAATGATCCATTCCTGTCTTTGATGACATTCAATTTAGGCTTAAACTTGTGCTTTAAGTCACGAAATAAATGAAACATCCTTTTATAATTGTGCCTTCTCATCTGGAACTCTATTTCTTCACATTTGTTAGTATAAAACTTTTCCTTGTCCTGCTTGATGGCTCGTCTGACTTCTCTGTGTAATCTCTTGTATTATTCAGTCCCTGTGTCTCTTTTTCCAATCGCCTTCTTTTGGTTAGTTCCCATGTTGAATCTGATATCTATGGGTCTCTTGGTCTTCTTATTGGGCTGAGATACTTCTTCTCTGTGTCCTGTATTATCACCTTGACTCCTTCCCAAAGCATTTCTGGTGAGTTCTTCTCATTGGTCTCCACAAAATCACCCAACCGAGTTGATGTTTCTTCTGTGAATCCACTAGGAAGTACTCTAACATCCAATCTAGTGGGATGTGCCTGACTTGGAAGTTTTCGGAGTCTTAGTCTTACTTTGGCTCTTACTAGCTGATGGTCTGTACCACAATCTGCTCCAGGACAAGTATGCACATCAGAGATGCTTGTCTTCCACCGCTGGAGAGCCAGGATGAAATCAATCTGGTGCCTTGACCTATCAAGTAGCGGGCCTTTTAATAATGTGCTCCTCAGCAAACATCAAATCAGACTGAGGAAAACTATCTACGAGGAAGATGACGTAGAGACGGTGTTCGGGTAAGGTATACCCCACAGAAGAAAAGCCCAACCTATAAATATTAAGTGGCAGATGAGTTCCATTAATCATTGTCGCCACTCCACTTATTGGAGGCGTGAAGTAATCAAAAACGAAGTCTGCACTAGAATTACTCCTCTCCCATTTCTTTCGATTTGCAAAATGAGTTGCGTTTTATGCCGGACATCACTGAGTGACTCAACTCCTCCTTTCGAGGATGCAGCGGTTATTCTGTAGACTTTTAGGACGCTTTGCTCTTCAGAGGACTTCCAAGTAGTCCTGCCACCACTACAGCTGGGCATTTGCTATCACCAGTGATCTAAAGCAAAAGCTTCACGTGCCTACTAGATGCACGCTGCTGAACTGTCCATCAACATGATGTTTGTCCTGCGGACAGTTTATTTCTTTTCCTGTGGAACAACACATGCAGCACCTCCCATCCACATCTGCATGTCATTATAAGAATGTCAAGCGGGATGATTTCCCTGAATTACAAACTTCGTCTCATTAGTTGGATTCTTGTTTTCAGTCTTCTGTTCCACACATCTGCATTGAACACATCACTGAACCAATTCTTATAAGTATGAAAGCATTAATCTCCTCTCCCGCTTAAATTTTTGTCCCTTATCTAAGCTCAGGTTTCGAAGAAAAGTGTGCTAGGTCTGGTGAGGGAATTGACGAACAACTACGGCCGGCTGCTTTATCTCGAATCGCAATCTCCACTCCCCCCTGCCCTTTTTTTTACTTATAGTAAAGTCCGACTAATTGCAAGCAAAATTATCAATAATCAATACACCTAAAAGAGATTTTGAAAGGGCCAAAAGCAGGAAACTTACAATAAGTTCAAATGATTGTCACGTTCTCTTACCAAAGTTACTCTGAGTGACTTTTGCGCGCGAGCGCGCGCACACACACACACACACACACACACACACACACACACACACACACACACACACAGTTTCAGGCTGGAAATGCCCCTCTCTCTCTCTCATTCTCCTAGCTTCTTATATTTCCCTCAAGTTCATCTCAGTGTTCTCCTACCATTCCGAACTTGTAACACTCAATGCTCCCTTTGATTCGGGATCAGAAAAAAAACAATAACACAAATCTCTGGTCAATCTTATTGCTTAAAAAAGATGCTTTCCTATGTTGTGAAGATTTGTACCCTAAGGGTTCATTTGAGTGAACCTTTAGAGTAGTTAGAGTACAATTTCTTTTCACAGTCTCTATTTGACTGGTATCTGATGGAAATTAGCCTGCTCAGCGTGCGTATAAGAAGAGCAGACAAATTTTTACAATCAACATTATCACCAGTCATTTCTAAGGTAATGGGAAAAATCAATAATAGCCGACCTCTACGTTATCTAAAAAGCTGTCATAAATAAACGATCACCAGTATGGATCGACTCGTTAACGTAAGAATCTTTCTCTCTCTGCTTATGCCACTTGCCTTTTGAAAAAATAAAAAAATAGAAAATATGGAAAATTTTGTAGAAACTCAAGTGGTTGGTCCACATCTCTTAGATATCTGAGGGGTTTGGCACAAAGATCTTTTAAGCAAGCTCCAATGTTAGGTTCGGCAACTGGATTGCTACTCTCTTCTCAGGTCATACATTACGTGTGATGATCGATGTGTCTTTATCCATAATGACGGATGTATTCTCACACTTCGGCAAATGCTAAGATACTACTGAACTTCGTACCTTTATGTATTCCGTTCTTCCTATAGCCAACGTTCTTCTGTTGACTGCAAGTGCAATTCACAGTTTTGAAGATAGTACTGCACATCGAACTTCCTCTGATAAGCTCGTTAAACACAATCGCGAGGAAATACAACATTTTCTCTTCAGCTGGAGAGACCTGCATGCCAATCCTGTCCACGACGCGGGCAATTTCTTTTCCAATAAGGATGAGTTATCCAAGCTTATGTTGACGAGGCGAAGTTTTTCACTCGCCGAAACTTGAGTTTTTTATCCCGCAAAGATTGCAATTCTGAAGGAGCTCATACGCAGTTGTAGACATAAAATATCTGAAAATCATGACCTTAATTACTTAAGCCGTCATTCCAACCAACTTATACCCAGTTCAATCCTCCTCATTTGCAATATTTGCAAATGAGGAGGATTGAACTGCTCATTTGCAAATATTTAACAAAATTTGACAAAATTTGCAATAGACAGTCAACAAATCTTTTGAAATATCAACTTCTTCGGCTCTAAATACTGATCTTCGAATCATTCTCCGGCAGTTTTAATGGCCTTGTTTTTCAAATGATGACGGCAGGTTTATGTTGAGAGAAGAATTGCGCATAGAAAATGGTTACGAAGCCGAAATTGGTCTTTCATGAAATGTTAAATGGAAGTAGAGAAGAATCAGCAACGATGGACCAAATTTAACCAATGGAGATGCAAATCTGGTTACTGTGGAAGAGCAATTTCAGATATCATAGATGAAAACAGGAATGAAATAAACTCGAATGAATAGGGAGAGGGGAATTGGGAAATCGGTCTGGTAGAAATAGGAGAACCATTAAGGGAGGTGAAGAACCGATAATCGCATGGCGAAGATGATTTCTCTGGTGAACTGGTCTAGGCTACTTTCAGAGAGGAAATTGTTGTATTTAGACTGATCTGGTGAAAGATGATACAGGGTGAACGGAGAAAGGGATCATTGTGTCTAATATAAAAAGGATGCTCATTGAGGGGTTGTAGTAACACCAGAGGAATAAATTATAAGGTCTTTGTAAAAGAATAATGGAAGTATAATGACAACAACTAGCATTTATCTATTTATCTGCATATAAAAGAGAGAGGGTTTAAGGATACTGTTGCTGTTCGTCTAAATAAGGAAGGGAAGAATAATAAATATGGAGACTGGGAATTAATGCAATGAATTGAATTGAATTGGTTGGGACAAAAAAAAGAATTAATTGAGAAAGAATACCATGAAGAATTTAGAAAATAAAGATTGAGAAAAACTGGAGACGCCAGATGAGAGAAAAGTTTGAAGAGAGAGAGAGAAAAAAACTTGAGCTGGAACTGCGTTCATGAAGAAAGCATATCTCAGGATAGAAAGTGAGAGAGCTTTCTTTCACTGAACTGAGAGATTCTGTGGGAACAAATATTGAATGGGCTATCGGCATCACTAAATGATGACCTGATGGATTAATGCTTTAAGTAATGCAAATAAATACACGAAAGTATTCGTGTTGGCAGCACCTTTGTATTCGGTATGATACAGAGTTGATGGGTTGAGCTGTTTGGATTTCCAGCCGAAGGTTGTGAGGCCAGTGTTGTAATTCTAGCTGGCCGGTTTGCTTGTTTGCGGGAAACACTACACGAATTCTCAGGAGAAAAATTCTATGAGACCGGCTAACTTATCTTCAGTTGAGGAGCTCTTATAAAGATTCTTCACGTCCTATGTAGGATTTTACTCCAGGTCCTTCCGAACAAAGGACATTGTCGGCACTCAGAGCTATACCTTTGACATTTTCAGGTGTACCCATATATCATCCAAAGACAGGGCGGATCTCCTGGCATCAGATCCAAGAATCGCTGAACTGCACACCTCTGCTGATCTTTTGCCAAGAATATATTAGACGAATAGTTAGTTTGGATGCCAACAAACCTGATCCAGATGTATCCCTCAAATGTGCTTGCATTTTCACTCCAGAAGACACATTCATCGTATACATGACTCGGATAAGCGTCAGTTCATATAGTTGTCTGACAGCAGGAAGCGAGCCTATATTCAGCCCAAACCAAAACAAGGAAGAGAAAGTCAGGTATCGCACTGCCATCTCCTTATCGTCACAACGGAGAAAGTCAACTCGAAGAAGTTGGCTTTCTCCAAGTGTCGAAGCAAACTTGGAGGCCCATCACTTAATTAGCGATCACCAATAAGAATTCCGCCACTCACTTCGCAACAGATCTCGTGACGAGCAACACCTACTTTTGGATGATTGATTTCATTTGACTTCATATTTTTATGGCGCAAAGACATCAAAGGTCATACTGCGCCAGGACACAAGTCATAGCAGTACATATGATAAACCGTTAGTAGGACAATCAGAAACATCCATGCCCTTGGCGGGATTCGAATCGGTAACCGTTTGGGCTGGAGAGCGGATACGCCAACCAGGCCAGCCTTTTGGTTGCAAGACATCAAAAAGTTTGGAGAAACCTCATATGATCGCTCTTGTAGTTTCCCGGACATTTGATTGGGAGAGGGGAGGGGGCATAGTGTCCTACTTAAAAACTACCATTTCAGTGGTGTCCTATGTAATAGCTGCGTTACCAGTTTCCTGTCTTCGAATTTCCCCATAAATTCCAAAGTACTCTACGCCCTGTACTCTCATCCACATTCTTCTTGATATGCATTATGGCCTCCTCTTACTGTCCTGAAATCCTATGCGTGGTTTCGCTAGTCATAGCAAACTCCAGTACTCTGTTGTTTCATCTGACAACCAACCTTATACTCAAATGATCCGAGCTTCAAGTCTCCCAATGTCTTAACCGCTAATATCGTTGACATTGTCAGTAGAGTGAGGACAGCGTCGTGTACTCGTACTTCAGTCAGAATTATCAGAAATAGTCATGTCTTATTTCATCCGAGAAAATTTCACTTCATCTCTCTCCTTACCTCTGCTAATCTCGTAAAATTCCAGTCGCGATTACATTTCTCTTCTTGATCTGACTCACATCTGTAGCCTTTCCAGTAAAAAAAAACCCATTACACTATAAATCTCTTGGTCTAAAAAAAATAATGTTGTTGTACTTTCTTTAAATGCACAACTCTTCACTCTACGACTCTTATCACTACATAAATTGCAAGTTCTCATATCCTTAGAAATACTATTTTATATTTGGGATGGCGCATCAAAAAACTTCCTTAAGAATTCCTGATATTGTCCAGAAGAATGCTGTTAATACATCACCCTCTCTCTCTCTCTCTCTCTTTCTTTCTGGCAAATTTTAAAATGTGTAGAAATAAGCGTAAACATATTTATAATGTTGTCGTTTTAATTGAATTATCAAAATTTCGAAGTAATCATTTAATTATTAAATTATTTTAAGAGGGCGCGATTGATTCAGAAATTAACTTCGCTCACTCAAATAAGACAAAAAGAGAAGAATTCAATCCATACATTTGCAATTAAACAAATATCAATTAAAGGGGTCATCAGGAATCCTGTAGGCCGACACCCCTGGTATACCTGTTTTTTGTTGGGCTTTCGTTTTCCATAATCAGGGAATTTTTTTTTCTTATGGAAAAGTGTTCAGCAATTCGTCAAATCCTCCTCCTTTTATTCCAGAAGAAGAGGATATCAGCCTTATGCGCCATGAGGCACGAAAGGATAAATGGTGGTCTTACTTCAGAAACATTTCTTAAGCATTTTGAGTGAAAATACTGTGAGAGGTCGCAGCATGCAGAAAAAAAAAAAGAAAAGATGTGATGAAGGCACATAGGCATAGTTATTATATCACACACACACACACACACACACACCGTGCTCAGGAAATTTTTTAAAAGCATACACACTGTCGTTGGAGGCAGGGAAAGGGATTCAAATTGGAATCCTTATATATATATATATATATATATATATATATATATATATATATCCATCTATTTATGATGATGCCGTATGGTCACTCAGATGCTTGGTGACGTGCTACACCAGTCCTCGCCAGGAACTTGACCTTCTATTACTGTTCTCCTCTTTCGATCCTTTCAATGTGTCAAAAATATTTTAACTTTCTTCTGTCAATATCCTTAAGGAGCCTCAAAGTTCTACTGATCTTTTCTAACACCCATTCATTTGCACGCCTTTCAGTATATGACATCCTCAACAGCCTTCTGTAACACCACATCTCAAAAGCTGCTATTCTTTTCTTATCTGACTTCTTTAGGTTCCAAGTCTCACATCCATAAGCCACTGTTGGAAAAACAGCTGCATCCAAAACCCCCAACTTTGTTCTTGTGGAGATAGATCAATCCTTCCAGATTTTAGACAGGTCTCTGAATGTTGTTTTAGCCATTCCTTATGACGTCTTCTGAACAGCAATTCTTCACATTAATAATGGATCCCAGGTACTCGAACTTGCTGACTTCCTCAATTCTGTCTCCATTAAGGTACACTTCTTTCTCAGAAGCTTCCCTGTCTGTATTTCCTTTGACAACCATAATCTTTGTCTTGCTAGAATTGAGCCAAAGTCCTCTCCTCTTATTGATCTTGTTAAATTTGTCAAGAATGTGTCCTAGTTCTTCCTTGTCATTACAGAGTAGTATTGTATCATCAATCTAGCACCTATCCTAATTCCTGTCTCTTGAGCTCATCCAATGCTACACATATGTGTCCTCAGCAAAGATACCAAACAGGGGAAGAAATAGGGCTTCCTTTCCTAACTCCCTTTTTAAACCTGAAGCCAATCAGTTAACCCAACACCTGTTCTTCACGTGGCTTCTTTCTCACTGTACAAGTTGGCCATCAACCTGACAGTATGTTGAGGAAAACCCATTCTTTTCATTAGTTCCCACAGTTTCACATGCTGAGCACAGCCAAAAGCTTTAGAGTAGTCTAAGAAACACATTACCATAAGAGTCTAAATTCTTTATACTTTTCTATGATCTGTCTAAGGGAAAGGACCTGATCTCTGGTGTCCTTACCTTTCCTAAAACTTGCTTGTTCCTCAAGCATCTCTGTCTGAACTTTGGCATCAATCTCATTCAGGATTATCTTTAATAAAATCTTGTTTGCATGAGAGATTAAACTAATTGTTCTTTCAAATCTTCCTTCTTATGTAGTGGTACGAAAGCCTACTTCTTCCAATCTCCTGTATTCTTGTAATCAATCTATGAGACACTTATCCCTCCCCCTCCTTTTGGCCTTAACTCTGCCTGGATTCCATCTCCCCCGGGCCTTATTGCTATTAAGCTGTTTAACCGCTCTATTAACCTCATGCTTAAGTGGAGGAAGTTACAAATCGAAATTTGCCCGGTGAGAGGACTGCTCCAAATTTTCTAACCCTCTGTGCTGTACATTTCCTCACGATATTTTTCCATGTTTTTGATTTCCGGTTCTTCTGTTAGAACTGTTCCATTCCTGTCTTTCATGACATTCAGTTTGGGCTTAAACTTGCGCTTTAGGTCATGAACTAAATGAAACGTCCTTTTATACAATTGCGCCTCGCCTCCTCATCTGGAACTCTATCGCTTCACATTTATCAGTATAAAAATTTTCCTTGTCCTGTCTGATGACTCTTCTGACCTCTCTGTGTGATCTCTTATTATTCAGTTCTTTTGTTCTCTTTGTTTCTCCAACCGCCTTCTTTCGATTAGATCCCATCTTGAATCTGATATCCATGGGTCTCTCAGTCTTCTCATTGGGTCGAGATACTTCTGCTGTATCCTGTCCTGTATTATCACTTTGACTCCTTCCCAAAGCATTTCAGGTGAGTTCTCCTCACTAGTCTCCAAAAATCATCCACGTGAGTTGATGTTTCTCCTGTGAACTCACTAGGAATTACTCTGGTATCCAGTCTAGTAGAATATGCCTGGAAGGATTCGGGGTCTTAGTCTTTTTTTTTTTTTTTTTTTTGTCTCTTTCTAGCTGATGGTTTGTACCATCAGAATGTACCGCATACTATCTGGACCCAGTACATTCCACGTGCCTATGTAAATTTCTCCTCTAAGATTAATCCCATACCTTCTGTATTCCTCGTTCACAATATCACTGACATTTGTTGAAGACTGTAATATACTTCTCGAACAGGACCCTCTGCTTAAACCCTGAACTTGGCTCTGATTATTCTGCGCGACAACCGATGCAGCATGAGATGTAAGGCACAACCATATTAGCATTTTGAAGTGAGAGCACTGCAAGAAAATATCTGGGAGATTTCTGTCCCAGTTCATTCCACGTTGGCCAGGAGGGCGGGCGCTTCAGCGTTTTGAGTGAGGCAAATACCTATGAGAGAAGGCAGACTCCCACTGCATAAGACGAAATGAAATAGCAAAAATTTTAATATAATTTTCAGTGGCAATGCAAAAGCGCCATCCACCCCCTTGAGCTAGCCAGCTTATTATTATTATTATTTATGTGAATCCCGACCACGCAACATTGTAAATCTATAATATATTTAGTGAGCCTGGAAACCGAGACCAAACAGGCCTGTCACCCAGAGATGTCATTTATCTACCACTTAAATTTAGAGGTTCACAGGCAGCCATTCCCAAAATGGGGAGTGACCTGAAGAATTATTGTTTAAAAAGCAGATCCACTCGTCAACCAGGCTGGCAGTAAGCAGTTATCAAGTTGCATTTGGTGACTGTACGCTGCTTATACGTCTCTCCAGGTGACCTTACACTTATTCAACGGATCAGGCTTCGGATGATTGCGGTGGGGGGGGGGGGACATTTTTTTTTACTTGATAGTTTGTGTGGTTTTGTAAATTTATAAGACTCCATCACCAGTGGCATGAAATGTTACCATCCTGGGCTGCACTTCGTTGAACACGAGTCGCACTTGCTTCTTTAAGCGAAATCCACCACAAGCTTCAAACCATTAGGTATATAGAATGCATGCTGGATCCAAGATGTAGTCGTCTCACATCTGGCCATCGAACATTGTATTATGAGGAGTTTCGATTAACGGCTCATTCTGCATTTGGTCATCAGTTTTTTTCAATCGCGTCTAAGCGACAGAAAGAAAGAATTAGCGGTGGGTAATATTCGTTTCTTTTCATCCTGGCTTCATGTAATAACAGTCGATTTGTTGAGCGCTCACTCTGATGAGTAACCAGAAGTCCAATCAAGAGGGAAAAGTGTTTCTGCATCAAATGCTTTATTAAATAAATAAATCCGTGCGTAATTTATTTTTCTTGGGTAATTATGTGTACAGTGGACAGTTAATTGTGTCCTTAAATTACGTTAGTATTAGTAATCAAATCATAACGTAGACTTGCATAGAATTGTTGAAAAATACAGAAAAGAATTGAGAAAACCGCCATAATACGAAGATTACAAAATAAGAAAGAAATAAAAACGGAATTTGTGCCCTCCAGAGGTGGCCCAATATTTTTATGAGCACCTTCACGAAGGAAGCCAACAAGGCATAAAAGCACCCGATGCGGTTCCCTACGAAAAGGAAGTTACGTTTCCGAGATAAACACACTTCCGTTTAAAAGAAAACAAGGGGTCATTCGCAGTCCCGAGAGAAGTTTAGCAGCGAAACAGAAACTCTGAAGCATGTCAAATGAAATCGTATTCGTTTCCTGACACGACGGAATTTCCTCATCGTCGCGGTCTTTGAGAAGTAAAACTGAAACGTTACGTGAATAACAAGAAATCACTCATTTTACCTTGAAAAATTCAAGCCCAAATTGCACAAATGTTCAAATGAAAACCTTCTTTATTCCAAAACAAATTTATGTTTTCATTTTAATTACCCTAATTGCCTACTCGCCTTTTAACGAAACTTTAGCCTTTCCTGTTTGCCTTACACGTCACTCTGATTTATATCTGGAGGAAAAGAGGAAGAGACAGGATCAGGGCCCTTGCAAAGTCAAAACATAAGCGCGTTTACAAAACAACCAAACAATACATTCTCTCTCTTCCGCTCTCAGAGAGAGAGAGAGAGAGAGAGAGAGAGACTTATAGACTTTAAATATGGAGCACAATAACAAATCTCTAAATTCCCTCGTGATCTTCATTTGCATACGTGAAAACAAGCTTGCAGTGAACAAGTGCTTTCTCAGGACTGTCAATGACACTGCGACGAAGTTCAAAGGCGTGCACTTTGTGGATTTTCCATGCTGGGAAGGAATATTCATTAGCTGAGGGCTTGGAGATAAGAATGAATCCCTAGATATGAAAGCGAGGATCTTACTGAAGTTAAATGTTCCCCGATCCTCTTCAATATCAGCTGACGGAGGGGAAATAACCGGAAATGGACAAACCACAAGAGGACAAAAAATTGGTTATTAAAGACATGCCGTACTTTTCGTGAATCGAATCTTTGAAAAATGACGCGAAATGGAAATGAGTGCAACATCTCTAATCTGGTGTTGCAGAAGGAAGGTTATCCGAGCTTGGTGCACATCGTATGCATTATCCGACCGCAATAAAAACAACCCCTTCTTCGTAGCGAAGCGTCGCGGAGAAAAATAAATACAAACAAAGAATAACACTCGAATTCGAACGGCTTGCAGCATTTCCAAGAAAAAAGCCGATGGACGACTGGTTCACAGGTGGAGCAAGGAAGAGATAGGGGGACCACCCATCTCTATGACAACATCTGCTACTGAATAACAACCTTCATGTAAGGACACTCATTTTGAGTAAGAGACCAAATGGCCTTTAATTTATAAAGCCATTAACCATTAACTCCCGCAGGATATCATTCTCATATGTTTCGTCAGTTATCCCTTCGTATAATAGAATAAAAATTCCTGAAATTATGTTTTGGGGATGCATTCAAATATCTTATAGGGGTGCAAATTCTTGACCACTAAATAAATATCGCCGTCTTTCTTTGTGCTGCATGACAGTCCGTCAGCGGGATATCGTCAGCCACCGTGGCTGTCGTTAAAGAAATTGCTCTTTGGTTTTAAGACTTGAGCTCGAATGTCGTCTGTGACGCGAACAATCTTTAAGGGTTTTTCAAACGAAGGTAAGTTAGCCGGTTGGTTTAATACGTAGGAGGAAGAGTCCCTCGAAACTCGGGTTTTCCAGCCGTCGAAACAGAATGTACACGCGATTTACAGACAAACTTGCACTGCAAGCAATGGCATTGTGTTGGTTTTCGTAAAATATTTTACGAAAGAGGCCCATTCTGGCAGTACCCGCCAGAATGGGCTTCTCGGCCATCGTATCATCATGGACTAAATAACATATAAATGAAGTGGAATATCCGTCAGTAATTTCCAACAAATTATAGAATGGAAACGCACTTAAAACAACATCCTCGTGCTTTTTGGATAACTGATTGGGCTGATACTTCCAAGTGCAGTTGCTAAGGTAACGTCTAAATTGAATTGCAGTGGATGCAAAGAATGAATCAGAATTTCTTTTTCTTTTTTTTGGGGGGGGGGGTAATAAAAGGAAAAATTTAAAAAAAATAATGCAGCTGCCTGCCTGGTTGGCAGAGTGGTTAGTGTACCGCTCTTCAACAACTGGCTGCGGGTTTGAATCCCACCGTGGGCATGGATGTTTGGAATTACCTTTGGGTGGGAGACGAATTTCATTTCCCTGTGTCAGAAACGATCGCTTATTGAAGGTCTGAGGTGGCTTGAAAAAAGTTCCACGTTTGGTCTGCAGAGAAAGGTTTCCGGACTGTAAAAATAAATAAAAAACACAAAAATTATATAAAATTGATAAAAAAATATTTAAAAAAAAATCTTTAGCCCACCCACGTACAAATTGTACTACAGGTTTGCAAATAACGTTTCGTGGGTGGGCGTAACATCGGTTTCGGGCTTCGTTTATACTGACTGAGCTACGGAGGCTTTCTCTCTCTCTCTCAATTATGCATACACACATGCATATATATATCTTATTTCTCAGTGAACGATGTCATTCGCTGATGGACCTCATTTGGTGGACCGAGGTTCCAAAATAATGACAGCAAAGTTGCCATTAATTTGAATTTTTATAACTGAATTGGGTTTAGTTGCGGCAACCCAAAGAAGAGCGAGGTGCGATGAGCAGCATGTCAGTTACAGACGAGATTTCTCAGGAAAACCAATGAACTATTTGTCGGTTGAGTTATTGAAGTGGATGGATGTTGTTGTTGCGGAGTTGCGACTCAAGCAACTAAGGCTATGAAGCCTGCGTCTGTCTGTCTGTCTGTAAATGGAGTGTACTTTTCTGGTTTGGTTTGTGAAATTGAGTTACTGAGAAGAAAAAGTCAGCCGTATCATACCGCTAATTTACTATCAGTACAAAAGGCTCAGAAGAGTTCTTTTCGTCTTAACGAGGTCAAACTCAGGTCATTCCAACTAAAGGATATCGTTATTACCGATTGAAGTACGGAAGCTCTAGCGGAGCACCTGAAACCAACCCACTGTGAATTCGAATATAGTTCGCCCACCGATTAGAGATCCTTCGACACTTTTGCGCATGTCAGGAAAAGGAGAATCCATTCCGATAATAGGGTAATGAATCCGAGTTGTTTATTATTACCGGTCGGAAAATTAACTTCTCTGTTATGATTATTGTAGTTAACTATGTTGCTTGTATAACAGTTGGAATATTTTACCTATAAAGCACGTGATTTCGCGTGTTGGCGACCATTCGTACGTCCTTCATTTCTTTCTCCCCTTCGGCATGAATCGACTATTCTTGGCAAGACGCCAAGCAGAGACCTACAAACGGTGGGCGAACTATACCAGGCCACACTAGCAAGGATGTTTGGGAATGTCTTCGGTACTGGGTGAGTTATGCCGTCGAGCGATGTAAAACCATTCTGTTATTGAAGCTTTCAAATCGCTTTAAGAAATCATCGTTAAAAAATCTAGTTTACAGTGAACAGAAAATCCATTAAATGCAAGGGACAAAAAGTAGTTTATATTTTTTTTAATATTTTGTTTATTTATTTGGGAAAGGAACGTTGAAATAGTTCAACATACATCGCTTATTGTGTGCAGGACTTTCCAAAAGTGTCATACAATCGGATGCTATTTACTGATCAACATCAAAATGAAATCTAAGCTGTGTGACGAAGGGGGGAGGACGCATCGTTAATGGTCAGGGTCGTAACATTACAGATCAAGGGAGATGCTCGAATAACAGCCACACAATCTGCTATAACAACGTTTATGTGACATTAGTCCATTCATTTTCAAAACGGATGTCGACTCTGTTACAGATCTCGCAAACCGTGGTTTCCTCGGGTCAAGTGCAAGTTTGCTTGCGTGGTTGGTTAACTCGCTCTAACCAACGGGCTGTGGGTTCGAATTCCGCCTTGGGCATGCACGTATGGGATTGTCTTTAGATAGAAGATGAATGCGATTGCCCGGTGTGCGACCAACGCCCCACTCATTGGAGGCAGAAGAGGCTTGGAAAAGTTCCATGTTTGGTCTCTAGAGGGGGGGGGGGGTCTCTGGACTAAGTAAAATAAAAGACACACACAAAAGAGATTTAAAAAACAAAAAATCATAAAAAAATCCTGGTCCTCAGTGGTGCTGTAGATTTATAATCTTTTGTGGATGGAAGATGAAAAGAGTGCTCGAAGTGTGCTTGGTTTAATCATTAATACGCACGCGTGTACCACAGCCCGTTTAATCGCCTCCCGACAATAAAATGGAAAAACAATTTCTCCTTAGATCGAGCGCTAAACTCAACTGAAACAAGTAGAACTGTTGGCTCAGTTGGATTCGTTCAGGGTTAAAACACAGAACGACGCCATTCACGTGGCATCGGGTGAAACAAAAAAGAAAAAACGAAGTTGCTGCGCTCGATTGAGAGGGGTCGGCAAAAATGTGCAAATGTGCCTTGAATGACCGTAACGAGTCCTCAGTCGATCACCCACAGATCGATGCAAGTGATTTGTGAGGAAGACAAGTGACTTTCCTGAACTTGCTGTCCCTCAGCGAAAACAATGACCTCAACTGGTTCAGACCAATTTTCCGAACGCCAACATTCTCCCAAACTGACTTTTGTCAAATGTTATCGTAGCCTGCTATCGATTTTCGTCGAAACACAAGAAGGTTTTTCTGTTTATAATGAACAGGGTTCAACTGAATTCATGGGCTAACCGCAATAAATCAATCAATAAATAAATTTCTCATCTATCATCTTGTGCAAATCGGCCAGAGAACATACGCTATTCCCATGCACAGTAAACTCGCCTCGTAGCCTTGGTTCCTTCAGTGTAACCTAAACAACCCCACAGTTTGAGAAGGAAGATGAACGAGACCAATCGGAACACTCTCGCCCACCCACGGGTGTGTGCATTAAAAGGAACGCGACCGGGCAAACTTAATTTCCAGGATTAATCCTTGTTAATCCTAATAAGATTTAATCCTAAATGCATTGATGAGTGCGCGCCTTGAGTTGATCCTGCAATGCGAAGGAGTTCTTCAGTTCATCGCGTCTTAATCTTAGCTCATCGGATTTGTAAAGCGACAAGGTGGCGACTCCATCAAAGCCCGTCGTTTCTTCTTTTCCTTCTGCTAATCGGATCCATCAAATCAAATAACTCCAAGTCAGATACGAATAAAGTTTTAAACATTTTACGTCGCGTAGCTTATTAGCGAACTTCGGTTAGTTACGGTGTAACTCGATATCCTCATTAGGATTCGCTTGTTGGCTGAGTTATGACGTCACTGCTCTCTCTCTCCCCGCACACTCGTCGAGCATGAGAGTAAAAACGCATCGCTGCGTGTCACACAACAGCGGGAAAGGGAGAAGCTGCGAGATCACCGGACCACACTATCATCCGGCAGCTCGGTGTTTGACATTTTAATGCGGGGTCCTCTGCTCTCTAAACTCGCTTGCTATTTCAGCATTTTCTGCTTGGAGAGTCTGCGTCAGTGGCTAACCAAGCTTGAGAAACGCGGCCTCCCGAACCATCCCGCCCTAACGGTAGCAGGAATTCCGCAGAGACGCAGGGCTCGGGCCAATTATGACGGCTGTCAAGACGAGATATGGCTGCCGTCCGTACGCGGACTAATGCCGTAATGAAGCAAGGAGATTAACAAACGGCACTTTTGTCTCGCTGCCTCCGAAGCAGCGCTCGGTGAATAGGACTGGAAGAACGCCATCCAACGGAACGACGACACTCGTGTCAGGTGAAGAGTGCACACTAGGCTACGTTTTAATGACAGAGTAATATACATGCGGGAGGCATTGTTTCCTCCGTCCAGATGGCGTTGTTTAGCTGCCTCGCAGGAAATTACGTTCGCGTGGACTAAATCTGCTGCTTCTTTATGGAACTCGTTTAAGAAGAGGATGGATTATAATTTCCAGCCAAAGAGATCCTGTTATGCGACTGCGCACATGTTGATTATTAACTCGGCTGCCGTTTTTAGGAAAACTCGGTAGGATTTCATTTTTCTTCGCGTGGGTTGCAAAAGTTAACATAAAAACAAATCCTGTTAACCAATAATAAAGCAAACTGAAAGCTCCGATAAAGAATTATTAGAATTATTAGATGATTGGAATTGTGGTCACTAGGGAAAAAACACATTACGGTTGTCAGCTGCGTATATTCTTCAGCCAGTTCATCTGGAGATAAAGAGGCAGGGAAGAAGAGGCCTGTTCACAGGCTTTCGTGCATCACTTGAAGAGCAGTCATAAGAGTGGTCTGCCTCGGAGGAATGGGAATAAAGGGGTGAAAAAGAACGTTGTTCCTTTAACATTTCCCCCTTGATCGGTCTGATTGACCTGAGCGAAGGCCAAGCAGTTTGTTTCTGTGGGTGGTGTAGCACTTGGGAGTTTGAAGCTCCCTCGACATGTTTATGAAAAAGAATCCGACTGTCAACTTTCGTTTTGGTCAGAATTGAAGTTTGAAATTCAAGCAAACCAAAGGATTTCTGACTTGCGTTAACTGCGAAATCCAAACCTTCGCCCAATCTCATGCTTCAGGAATGCAGGTTTTGTCTGCTCCGGTGGAAATGAATGTCTGCTTCACATACAAGTTCTAAAAATCCAACAAAGTAATCTGTTCCCTCGGTCACTTACTTTCCCTCTTATCCTCTTCGCCCCCCCCATTGCACATACAACCGAGACCTTTTTCTTCCTGTTTTGTGTGCCACTAGTTCTGCTTCTCTCTAGCTCCTTCCCTTTTCTGTCCTCCTCTTACAAGCCAATGTAGGCCTTCCCCTTTTCTTTCTGGGATCCATGTCAAAGCCACTCTCTGTGCTGTCCATTCTCAGCATGTGTCCAATCTATTTCCATCTGCAGCTTTTATTTTACAGCTGACACTTGTTAATGATTGATCGTTTCTTCTACGTTGGGACATGTTCAAACGTTTTGTTTGAAAACTATTTAATTTAGCTTCCTGTATTATTATATGGATCAGAGGCATGGAAGCTGACCAGAAAAACAGGAAGCTAAATTAAATAGTTTTCAAACAAAATGTTTGAACATGTCCCAACGTAGAAGAAACGATCAATCATTAACAAGTGTCAGCTGTAAAATAAAAGCTGCAGATGGAAATAGATGGGACAAATGCTGAGAATGGACGCCTTAACATTGCTGTTGAAGATCTCTATTTTGGTCTTATTATGGTATTTTGAAGATTTCCATATATTATTTCATTTTCTGAAAGCAGTATTAGCTTTTGCATTCTGTCAGTTCCATCTACAGTATCTGCATTTGCTCTCAATTATGTAAAATTCTTAATGTCTTCGATAGCACGCTAATTGAATTTGATCTTTTTGTGGCATTAAGTTTAGTTTAAGCACTTTTATGTTAGTCATATCGATTTCAAGACCAACCTTTTCGGCTGTTTTAAGTAAGTCTTCCGATTTCGTTTGCACGTCATGGTATTTTGCGGACACGATACCTGTCATCAGGTTCCATTCAATTCCTCTTTTTACACCCGTGACGTTTCTCACAATCCAATCAATTACCAGGAAACCAGACATTACACGACCCTATCTCACGTTAATCCTTATCTCAAACCATTTTGATGTTTTCTGCGCAAAACACAACTTTCCCTTCCCTTGTGTGCTTCTTTGCCTTCTCACATAAGTGTCGGGAATTCCACAGCTTCTAATAATTAACGGGAACGTTCATCTATCAATACTGTCAAACGCTTTAGCAAAATCGATAACATTTACTAATAATGGGTTTCCAAATTCTAAGCTTTGTTAGAAGCCCATTTAGAAGCTCTCTAAAGTAAAAATTTAATTCTAAAACCAACTTTTCATTCCTTAATATCTTCTCTACATCATTTTTAATCCTATATATCAATATTTGGCGGAAATGTTTTGCTAGGGTATACTAACAGTAGCCTAATCCCCCTGCAGTTTTCCCATCTCGTGAGAGCTCCTTCTTCAGGGATTAGAATTCTCGTTGCTTCTTTCCATTCCACTCTTTTGCTAGGTTTTCATTCTGTAGCACTTTAATGAAGATCGCTTGCAGTTTCCAGCAGTTTCTTTAGTTATATGTTATGATATATTATCATTGCCCGAAGCCTTTTCACCTTCTCGTTCTTTTTTTTTTTTTTGCAACAGACAAACCCACACAGCTAAAGTCTGTTCCAATGACTCTGTTCATATCACTGAACTCACCCACTTCCGCCACATTTCTTAGCCAGTGGTTAAAATCTCAAACAAAAAAATAAATAAAAGTTAAAACAGCACATAAATTTCCTCCTGTAAAAAAAAAAAAAAAATCACTACTGTGAAATTAATGCCAGGAACATGGTAAACCTGATATCCTGTAATTAATTATTTAGAAAATTGTCTAATGCTACCTATTGACATTGTTTCAGTTACCTGTAAACATTTCGTTCACACACTCGAAAATCCGACCTGTTAGAATTTGGTGGTTTTACAGAGAGACTGCAGATAATTTAACCCAAAACGTGACTTAAACTCTTAAAAAAAGTTTGGTATAGAAAAAAAGTTTGTACTCTCCAGATAACACAATTACAAATTTGCCTTTCCCCACAAAGTAAGATAATCTCACATCAACAGTATATCCAGCAACATCTGTCGTTGAGTCATCTGCGCGAAAGTTTCATTTTGAAGGAATGGTCAGGATAGGGTAGGGTAAACAGTACAATAAGGAAAAACAATCGAATCGGGTGACTTTTGACTAAAGGTAATCGTTCATCCACTGCAGCTAATGTGTTGTAGTGTTTTGTGTCCGGTAAAGTAAAAATAATGGGTTAGCCACAAATTTCTTTGAAAGTTTTTTTTTGAAAAGCTCTAATTGTTTAGAATTTTGTAACAGAAAGTTTACATAAAATATAGGATCAGAGCTAATAATAAGTGAAATAATAATAATAATAAATAACTATTTATTTGTGGTGCCAAATGAAGTAATGTAAGAAGAAGAATTGAAATGGGTGAAAGATACGAATTTTCGGTAATCCTTGGTATAATTGACGTACGATTTCTTTTAAATAAGAGTTCAAATTTATTTCCTAAAGAAATTTGTATTTCCGATGGAATTATTGTAAGATATGCCTTGACAAAATCACCTTGTAGTTGGAAAGAATTACCTGAAAGAGTTAAAAAACAGAATTCTTGGTTAATAAAATATAACCATCAGCTGAAGTGGGAAATTGATTCACTATCTCTGGACAAACTAAGAAATTGGATGATAGAATCAACATGGAAATATCATATATTACTTGCCAAAGGAAGAGAAAAATCAAAAACATTGACGAAGTTAATAGGGAGGCCTGTTCTTGATTTAAATGAAATTGAATGCCCAAAACGTGAAAACATAACGTGTACTTTTAAATGCTTTTGGAAACATAACGAAAGATTCTGTGCATTTAACAATGCTCAAAAATATATGTATCGGTTTAAAAAAAAATATGCAACCCTTAATTTTACTACTGTAACAAATTCCCAACGTTCACAAAATGAAAATAAACTTTCAAATGAGAGTCACATTGTCAAAAACCACATGATGGCAATTCCGCAAGCATGGGAAGAAGCTTTGCATAACAGCGCAAATTTAACAATAAGATTAAGGAACAAAAAATAGATTGTATTTTTCACTTTATTTATTTTCTGTATGTTAGATTCAGTAAATAAATTTGTAAATAATATTTCACTCAAATAAAATGTGTAAATTTAAATGAACAAAATGGGTGTCGTTGATGTGTTATACAAATTTAAGTAAGACCATTTTTTTTTCTTGTGAAATTTATTGCCACAAACTAACCAGAGACTTTTTTTTTTTTTTGAAAATCCAGTCAGTGAATTAAAAGTCTTATTTGTTCATGCAAACCCGCAAATATTTCAAGAAACTGTGTCAACTCTTGGAAGAAAAAGGAATCGGATATTACAATCTGATTGAATCGGATATTTCACCCATACAATCTGGTGTTGGGGGAATTAAAGACACAGGGCAAAGCAAATAACTCTTGTAGTTTTGTGAATAAAATACAAATGAACTGAAAAGTCACAAATTTTGTTACTATATTTACTACTATATCTGTTACTACAGTCGTACCAAATTCTAACAATACAACTGTGAGAATTTGGTTATTTACAGAGAGACATTAGATATTTTGACCCATCAAGTTACAAAACTCTTAAAAAGTTCGTTGTAGAAAATAAAAAGGTAGCATGCAGATAACAAGTGAATCAACATGCATATATCAAATAATGCTCGAAATTGGAAGAGAAAAACCAAAAACTTAATAGCAGTTTACGTTTAATGTCTTAATTTTTCTTTAGTTAGGAATGCGAAAAAAACTTGTTTGTCTCATTTTCATTACTTAAACTTACTTATGCTAAAGAAAGAAAAAGAAATAATTTCAGTTATTACATAAGTAAGTAAGTTAAGAGCTTTGGAATTAAAGTGCGACTGTTAGCATTTGGTGATTTTATGTTTGAGCAATATAAAATATAAAATAGGCGTTTGTAACTTAATGAACAAAGATGTGTGCTGTTGTTGCGTTTTCCACAGAGAAACTTTACTCAATTATTCCGATTACAAATTGATATATAAATTCATAACATTATACCTTAATGCAATTCTGTTTAATTACTGTAAAAAAAATCGCATCTCTACGCTTCTAGAGCTGCGAATTTGTCAGTCACTGGCAGATATTAGTCAGGAAAAGACATGTTGAGTTAATGGAAAATTGTTGCCGTTACTGTAAAACCCGTAGTTCAATTCACATGAACGCTAAAATCACTTAGTCACCAAGGAAAAATGAAAGAGGACCAAACAAAGACCTGAAATTAATGAGTAATCTTCAAGAAAGACTAATGAAAAAATAAGCAGTGTGGGGAGAAAAAAACAAAATTCATACACATTTATTTATTGCTCAGTTATTGTAGCTAGAAAAATGTAGTTGGCTGATTTTTAAAGTAAAATAGATAACAAATCTACCCTAATAACAAATTCTACCAGAATTCCAAAAACAGGAAGTCGCAGGTAGCCTACTATGAGGCCATTTTGGACAGAACCCCTGAGAAAACATAGCATGAGCACGTGCGAAGGAATTAACAAACAGTACGAAACGGAGGGACATCTAAAGGATGTAGTCAACTAGATTTTCTGATTAGTTACAGAAATATTGTTATTTCAACTCGTGTTTTGTGTGAGAGTGTGTTGTGCTGTGGATATAAAATTCAACTATTTTGGAATATCTTTTTTGGAATCTTCGCATTCAGAACACCCATTCTGGAAAGCCCGTAAGTAATTTAAATTTTCATTAGAATTTCTAGACTACATACAAAAGTTGTTGTAATCCATTTAAGTCTCCGTTTATTTTAATTTATTATTTTTTTAAATATCGTTTGGTTTTTCTCTTGACTGTAACTAAAAACACCAATACCCAAACATTTTGTAAACAAGATAACGTTAATTAGAAAAAGTAATGAAGTTTAAGATCTTAAATGTAGACAAATCAAAATATCAGGATGAGTTATGTATATGAGAAAAAATAAGTGTGTGATTGAGGGTACATATAATTAAATTATTCAGAAAATGTCTAAACGCTGCCGCCATCTCGACTCTACTCTAATAAGAATTCCCATAACATGAAAGAATCGCCCCAAACTATATTGGAAAATTAGTACAGCCATCTATAGACAACCAGAAACAAAACTTGATGACAATGGTGGATATGTGTCAGCCGGAGAAATCCCAAGATATCTTATCTCAAAAACCTCGCCCACAATTCCATAGGCAAACCAAAAACACCACGTGATGTCGCACAGATATATGTTCCCCAGAAATTTCCAAACACGTAACGTCACGATTCATTATCTCGAAACATCACCTACAATTCTGACCTTGCTTCCCCCATTCACCCTACACTGTTTGGGTTTAAAGTGTCCAACCAATCGCACCACGAATCCTTTCCCACTAATATATCTTCCTTTTCCATTCAAAACAACAACGTCACTTATTTACAACTAACAAATGACGTCACTTATCTTCATCTGATAACAACACACATCCACGTCACTGACGCGCTTCCCCATTCACCCTACCCCTATTTGGTTTAAACTTTAAACTGCTCCACCAATCATGACACGAGTCCTTATCTCTACCATCACCCATAATTCCATACAAGAACCAAAACACAAGAACTGAAGCCATTGGCCATATGCCCCCAGGGAAATTCCAAACATTCCAAACTCATGGGGCCACGCCTACAATTATGTCATCATCTCAACAACCAATCACGTTACGATTCCTTATCTTGATCTCGATCTGGTCAGAAGTGCTCCACCAATGACGACACGATTCCTTATCTCTACCATCACCCACAATTCCATACACAAACCATACACTTATCTACATCTCATAACAATATATATCCATAACACTGACGTCGCTTCCCCATTCACCCTACCCCTATTTGGTTTAAAGTGTCCCACCATCACGGCCCGAATCCTTATCCACTAATATATCTTCCTTTTCCATTCAAAACAATAACATCATTTATTTACAACTAACAAATTACTTCACTTATCTACGTCTGATAACAACACGCATCCAGGACACCGACGTCGCTTCCCCATTTACCCTACCCCTATTTGGTTCATAATGTCCCACCAATCACAACACAAATCCTTATCTCTAAACATCACCCACAATTCCAAACGAGAAAAAAACAAACAACGTGACGTCAACGACGCATATTCCCCAGAAAAATTCCAAACATTCCAATGTCATGACGTCACGCACGCATCCACACAATGACGTCATCATCGTAACCAATCATGTCACGATTCATTATCTTATCTTGATCTCGTTTAAAGTAACCGATATACTATTACGGCCCACCACCTGCCTTGATATAACAAAAATACCACACTCGGTCTCTCAAGAGCAGAAATTTTGAAATATTAACCTTTATGTAAAGACGAAGATGAGATTTATAGCAACCAATGCAAAGGCATGAAGTCATTCTATTGCGTTCCGCAATTTTAAGCTATTCCGTCTCCTATTTGGTCAAAAGCTGCCAGCCATGACAACCCCCTCGCTCTCTCTCTCAAGAAGTACATAAGAAATAAGTAAAAATAAGAAATAAATAAGCTCAGGGTTAAAACTGCCGAGCTAAACCTCGGAAGTGCGACACGTGGACGGAGCCATCGCGATGTGCTTTGGACTACTTCGAAATGAAAGGACGGGCTTAACAGAAGGGTCCGAAAATGGGAAGCGCGTGCAACAAAGAATACATATCGTACTCTACTTAATATTTCCACGATTGTAATGTGCATGCTTCTCGTACGACAAAAAACTACAAATAAGATGAAATAAGCCACCTCAACTGTTCTCCAGAGGGGTATTAAAACGGTCTTTAATTTTATATTTTCCGGGCTCTAAAAACAATCTAAGGAAGTGCCCCTTAATGAGTTCAAACTCAAGAATATTAGTAAACGAACTTACTTTGAAATAAGATCGGCTTGGAACTTTTCCCCACAAAAACGTTAATCTGGGAGTTCAATATAATTAGGGGTCTTCCTTCCAAACTTCTGTTAAAAACATAATTCCACTCGGCGCGTTGTTTTCTCTTAGAAATAAATTTAATTACGCAGACAGCAGCGAAGTTTTTTTGGTGGCGCGCCAACGCGTATTGCTTCGCGTTCCACAGGTTCGCCACAACTGCCCCGGAGATGGGCAAAGCATTTAAGTTCTTAATTAGGTATTACTTGGCACGCAAAAGAAGAGTCGGATGTTTGCAGATTATGAGAAACAAATCCCCGTCAGCATTCTACTCAGGGATTATGAAGACAGCTTCCCTTTCATTTTCCTCAAATCGCTAAAATACAGCTTCCGGGAGACGTCTCTTCCCCCCCCCCCTGCACGCACACACACACTGTAAAGTGCGCTACAATTCAGTTCGCCTTCATATTAGCGAAGTGTTGTTGTGAAGTTTCGCCCGATTTTCTATTCACTTAATACAGATCGCGAAATCTTGTTTACTCCCTCGCCATAAAAAATCACATTAGCAACAAGAAATCGAACCTCGGAGGGTTTAAAAGGTTTATCGAATTTTGGTTACAGTGGCGAAATGAAGCCAGGAAAATATCAGAGGGGGGCGAGTGTCTTTCTTTGCCCGAAGTAGATTGGCGTGTGCTATTACTTACGGGTCCCATAAGTAAAAGAACGCGTGCGACAGGAAACCCCCACATTACACGAACAATAGCTTCCATGAAAATACCTCTCGAGCCCAAACCGTTCCTTTTACTGCGAACAAGAAAGATTACCGACACAATGCGGCCGGTAGAGCTGACATCCTAGGCTTACTGGCTAACTTGTCCCTCCTGTCGGTAACAATGCTTCGTGCAGGAGACGATCTGCATATCTATAGCACGTGATGCGGCAACACATCATCAATCCTAATTAGTAGTTCTAAACGCGAGCTACTGCCGAAGAAGTGTGGCCTAACGCCAGTCCCTCAGGGTTCCAGTTAACGCGTGGCATCTTTAAGACTCCAATGCGCGCGCGCACACACACACACACACACACCATCGCTGCCACATGCAAAAACAGAATCTTACTTTACAGCGTTCAAGCACAAAAACTCCCGGCAAGGCCTTGAGCACAGCAGAGCTTTAAAGCCAATAGATTGCTTGCAGATCCATCAATACTTTACGACGTGTTTTTTGTTGTTATGAAATCAAAGCGAGACGTGACGTCAATGCTGCCATAAAACTAAAATAGATCGGTTAACGTATACTACAGGATTTGCTCATTTCTTTTCCTCCTGAAGCAACTAATTAAGTGTAGCTGACGCTTTTTAAGTGCACACTACAACATTTTGTTGTTGGAGTTAGGAAAGGTTTTTCTCTGCTCTCACTGTCTATAGCGAGCATTTGCTTTCTTTAGAATAATAATTCCCAAATGGAGTGTATGATGAGGCGCTTTGGTTTGCTCTCCAGGAGAAGTTGCGGAAGATGTTTCGAGTTAACTGAAAGATTATCTCGTAAATGTGGGAATATAAAAATCACTTCGTTGCACGAACGAAAAGTGGAAAGTGTGCTAATGATAGTCGGATAAGCGACACCCAGAATGCTTGCAAATAATAGCTCGACAATTGGTGACGTGTGTGTCATTTCTGAACACAATAAATAGCGGAGATTTCTAGAAACACAAGCATGTAATCGAGACTCGTCGTGCACCTCGCTTTGGAGATGCAAGTCCAGGCACCTGAGCACAACTGCTCAGTGCGGCTACCACCTCCAGATTATTTGGGCTCGGGTCGGTGAGAGAAGACGAGTGACTTAGTAATACATTAAGAGTAACAATAATACATTTTCTCGTGAGCATTAATACATTTTCTTGAAGCTGTTTGAATATTTTGTGTCGTGTAAATAATAGAAATGCGAATATTACGGAAAGAAACATTAGTCATCCATCTTTGTCATTAATTTCTTTTCACAGAGTTCCACCTTCCCTTATATTTTTAACATCGAAATTTGTTCTTCGGCGATCATCCAACGAAAGTGCCGAGCACTTAGATTAAACCCACCGGTTTTATTTCTCATTTTCCGTCTTGTGTTTTTCGTATCGAGAGAGGAGGCCGGGAGTATTTAAGAAATCACGGTGATGCGTTATGCACGTGTTAATGCAGTCATCACCATAGCAACCCCACGATCGGATGGATAAGTAGCGGGTGTTCTCCGAAGGTCATCTCGTTCAAGACAATATTTTTATGGCGGATGGAAAAAAATTACAGTTTAAGATGCAGTCAGCCATATGAAATGTTCGTCCTGTCGGACTTTAAACCTTCATTTCAACTTTTATTAATTAAAATCAAAAGAAAGCAAAGAACAGTTGACGCTAAGAAACCAAAGTTTCTGAAAAGCGATAGCAAAACATACAGCTTACGGAATTTGGTTTGCTACGCCAGATACGTCATTATACAAAAGATACAACCTTTAGGAGAGAAAGAAAAAGAGAGAGAGACAGAGAGAGCATTTCGGCCTATGAGGGTTGCGTGTTTTAAAGGTAGATATGATTGTTTTGAGTATGCAACTCTCAACTGGTGATCTGTAGCGTTTGGTGGCGGGGGAGGGGAGGTTTACCAGCTCGTGGACTGTCAAGAAATGTTAAGATATCAAACTATGAACGTATATTCATCTCGAATAAGAATGAAGAAAGAAGAATGCATCGCGCCAATCAGAAGAACCTTGAAAAAAGACTTTCTTAAGACGAATCCTCCAAACAAAGAGTGTTTCTTTTACATAGAGACAAAAGTGCATCTAGCGCCATAACCCATACGTCACTACCCTAATAAGAAAGTCCCCTTTTTTGTGTATTTTTCAAACTCTTATTTGCATAACTCCTCCGGAGAATTGTCGCATGGACGATACGGCAATTGCGAATTAGTCCATTCGGACACTTTACATGCTTCCGCAAGACAGACAAACCTACCAGAGAGCACACGCAGTTAACAAACACGACATTGTGGTCTCGTACTGGAATTACAGTCCCGACTGTATTTCCAACTAATCGCCATTGAATGCGCTTGGTTTAAATGCTGTTTCGATGAGTGGGCGTGCAGCACTTCATAGTAAACGAGGAAGCTCGATTGAGTCTTGTTTTCATTTCATTTTTGAAAACGACTCGAATCATTTAAAGCACAAAATTTTATTTCCTTGTTTAGATGAAGAAGAGTATCCAAAGGTCCATCAGAAAGGTCGCTGCAAATAAAAACTAAATAAACAGACACGCCTTGGTTTCATTTCAAAAATTCCCAACCAGTTACGAATAAAGTGAAAAACCAACCAATCCTTAATCTGAGTTCGATAACTACTATACCATTAAATCCCGGATGTGCAAGGGGAGGGGGGTGCACCCTAGAGTGCTTCATAACATAAATTGATGCTTATGAAGCACAACGAACGCTTATTTAGAAGATGACGGGGGGAGAGAGAGAGAGAGAGAGAGAGAGAGAGAGAGAGTCTTAGTTACACCACTTCTTTGCTCTTCTAATAACTTCCTGAAACACAGGATCAAGAAATAAACAAAGCGGGCGGCCTCGTTACTGCTGCATTTCTTAACGCCCAAGATTACCGAGGTTTCTAAAACCATCCGCACATTCCCATTTGCAATAAAATATTTCAGAACAAAGTTTGCCCTTCTTATGACGCCTTTACTTTCTCTAAGGCAGCATACGGCACTCTTTCAGTGCTAACCTTTAAGAATTCGGTGCGCAGCCAATTGCTACTGTCGTCGTTGTTATGTGCCATTCAGTCGATTCCTACTGTTGGTGATCTTGTGGACAGAAGCTCTTCACCTCAATCGGTCCTTTCTTTCAACAACTATAATTTAAAGTTGGTAAGTTATTTTCTGTTGTCCTTCCACCTCTTTTGTGGTCCTCCTCTTCTTTTCATTCCCTCAATCTTCCCCAACATAACAGCCTTTTCCAATGATTCATCTGCTCTCATAATCCAAAGTACATCAACGTCTGTTTAACAATCGTTGCTTTCAAGTAGCGTTCTGTCTTTATACTCTCTAAAACCTTCCTATTGGTTATTCTTGCAGTCCATGGGATTCTTAATAGTCTCCTCCACACCCATAATTCAAATGAATCACTTCGCTTTCTATATTTCTTTTTAATAATCAAGCTTTCACATCACTACTAGAAATGCCACTGCTTTCACAATTCTAACTTTCGTGGCCTTACACGTTTATCTTTCATAAATTTTGTTGTCGAACATGGCTTCTCCCCCTTCCCAGCTGTCCTTTTATAATTTCACCTTCACATTAACCACCACTTCTTATTCTGGACCCCAGTAAATCATGACTTTCAACGATTTCTATTTCATCTCCGTCTATTATGAATTCATTTAAATTCCACTTTTGTTTTGCTGATGTTTAAATTAAGCCACCTTTGTTACTTTCCATCTTAAGCAACAGAATCACCCGCTCCGGATATTTCTTAGTTTCTGATATGAGGGTTGTATCATCTGCATATCTTAGATTATTTATCTTCCTGCCACCAATCTTAATTCCAGCTGGATCTTTGTCTAAGTTAGCCATTCTCGTAACATATTCACTATACATATTAAAAAGATAGGGCGACAGTATACGACCCCTTTTTCCACTCGTACACTGTCTATTGTTCCAAAGACTTTTTTCACTGAAGCTTCTTGGTTGTCATACAACTCTCTTATCAAGAGAATTAGATGCTCAGGTATTCCCATTGATCTTATTTCAATCCACAGTCTGTTTTGATCCACACAATCGCAAGCTTTCTTATAATCAATAAAACAAATGAATACTTCCTTCTGAAATTCTGTTGTTCTTTCCATAATCCATCTCATGTTTGCTATCTGGTCTCTACTTCTTCTATCTCTCCTAAAGCCTGCCTGTTTTTGTGGCATTTCTCTATTCACATGTGGCCCAATCTTTGTTGGATCACTTTCAGTATTATTTTTTTGAAGTGGCTCCCACCCACGGAAGGTTAATTGCAAACCTACATTACATTTGTGCTGTGGGTGAGTTAAGGATTTCTTTTTTCAATTTTATGGTTTTTTGGAGGGGTTTATATTTTTGTTTATTTGTTTTTACATAGTCCGGTATCCCTGCTCTAGAGACCAAACATGGGACTGTTTCAAGCCACTTTAAGTCTTCAATAAGCTGAGTGTGGTCCTGGTGGTCGCACACTAGGCTGTAATTCTTACAATATCTGGGATTTTATTATTTTTTTATTTTATTTTATTATTGCTATTATTATTTTTTTTAAGTGGGTTGCATACTGATGTTTTCCAATCCCTGGTCCAACACATTTTCTTCCAAACCTGTTGATAAATTTCAGTCAATACATTGGTCACTTCATCCCCAGCCGCTGTCCATCACGTTCCACCAGCTGCAGGGGCTTTTCCAATGCTGGTGTCGCAATGAATGCATTTCTGCGGCCTATTAGATGAGAGCGAGTAAAACAATGGCCGAGGATGCATTTCGGGGAAGAATCGGAGAATTTTCCATGGGGAGAAAAAAAAAACCGAAATAAGAAATAAAATTCTACGATGAACGTGAAGAAAGTCAGAAATAAAAGTATATAAGATGGCGTTGCGTTATAAGAATTTCAAGTTGACGACCCTTCATTCTGGAAACTTTAATTCAGTTTGGTGCGGGAGTTCAACAGGTGAAGTCGGAGGCATTTCAAACTGCGATCGAGAAAGGTGGATGAAGGTCAGCTGCATTTTGCAAAGTGACTTTTAGACAAATTTTCATCGGGAATAAACGCACTCGAGTTCTCAGCTTCGCCTTTTACTCGCTGCCTTTGTTCCTTTTTAATTCGGTTTAGAATTTTATCGATGGCCAAACTAGAAAAGCCAGCTGAATTTTCTGTGAAGCGACGAGAGTTGATGTGGAGCAGCTGTAAGCTAAGCAAAACACAAGAGAAAAACTATCGAAATGCAAAAAAAAAACCAAAAAAAAACTTGAGACTTTAGAAGCTTTGGAAACATTTTCTTGGGAGGCGAAGGAGTGTCAGTGGGAAAAAATAACTTTTTTTTTTTTTTGAAAACTAAACTTAATGATGTGTCAAGGATTTTTTTAGCGACTGCACCGTAAAGAAGTGTTTGAAAAGGTGAGCGACTTCCCCCCTTCTTTTGAGCTTAAGCAGACATGTTGATGAAGACAAATGTGTTGCAGCATGTCGTGTTCGTAGACATTAAACCACAACGATGTCTTTCACGCCTTTCTTTATTTATCCCCACAATCTAAATACCCTATAATACATGCGACCAGGAATCAACACCACGGGCTCGGAGAATTGTAACCCTCTGCCGGTTGGCTACAGAGAACCAAATTAATTTTCCCGAATCATGTTTACGAGAGGTAACGCTGGTATTTGTACCTGGCGTTAGGGCCAGTCAAGAATTTTTTAATTCTTTCTTTGAATATGAGTGGCGATCAGGGTGTTTTAATTAACATTTCAGGGTTCCGAAAGTGACACAGACTTTTTTTTTATCATCACCTCAGCATTCTCTAAATGACGTGTTTTTTTTTTTTTTTTTGCTCATAATCCTTCATGAACGTAAATGGAGATCAAGCAGATTTTAATTAATTTTTTTCCTCTTTACTATCACGCACGTTATTTGCGTCAATGAAACAAAGAACAGAACCGAATAACATTTGTAAAATGCGTGTCTAAATTATGAACTACAAACTGAAGGCACTTTGGATAATTTGCATAATAGAAGGAGAACATTTTCAACGCCTCTTTCTCTCTCTCTCTTTTTTAATTCCAAAAGGATCAAGTAGTATTTTTGGGAAACTTGCAATAAATATTTGCACGACTGTGTGTGTGTGTGTGTGTGTGTGTGTGTGTGTGTGTGTGTGTGTGTGTGTGTGTGTGCGCGTGCGTGCGTGCATGTGTGTCCATAACTTGATGCATAACGCATTTAGGGTCTATTTACTGAAGCTCCGAGTAATACATTAGGCGCTTCAGTTCTCACGTGTTGTAATAACAAGAAAATTTGTGGATTCTTCGTTCGAGTGCTTCGCCGAGCCAGTTACGTTACAAATAACAACTGAATCTGATCACCGACTTTGCGTAAATTAATTCGGCAGCCATTATTCCTCTGCTATCTGTTGGACCTTAAAACAAGAGCAGCAGCAGCCGTTCAACATCCCTTTTCAGTATAACACATCGAATGCGCTTCTGTCCTTCCTCGTTTATTTCATCCGCTCTGTCCTCCGAAGCCTTCCTCGTGGGTGTTTCTTAACAAATACAGCCTCCAACTCTTTGAGTAAAATGTCACAGTTTTCTCCTTTCTCGCCCCCCAGCTGAAGCTCACACGGCACTGATGTAATAGAAGTTTTTCTACCTCTTGTTGATGGGATGATTATATCTTCAAAAAGACGTTCGAGTTTGTAGATGTTGCTGTGTAGCACCTTTAGAATGATGCGAAATTTCTTGCTTTAAGGTTTTAAAGGCATTGGTTTGAGGTCCAACTGTGTTCGGCAAGGCCTGATATGGGACGTCGATTCAGTCGATTTGGATTGATATTCAGAAATACGTTTCGCAACGGAAAGACCACTTTATCCAAAGTAGGATTGCAGTAACAAGGAATTTGATACAACGCAAGGAACAACAAGGAGTGCGGTTTGTCTTTTGGAGAAAGTATTTGATGAAAGCGAGCTGAGATGCATGATTAGCGTGTGAATGAGAGAACTTCTCTGATTAGACGAAACCAAATGATGATATTAAAGAATGAAGTGTGCGCTCTAAGAACAAAGTGCATAGAAATAATGGGAAGGATAAAGAAAAGTGATAATTCATTACAGCGTGGTTTATGCTAAGAAAGAAAGAAAGAATATAGCGATACTTGAGAATACATTTGGAAGAAACGAATCTCTTTTCGTGCGCATGATAATGACGAAAATTGCTGGTTTTTAGAGATTGTTTGGAGAACGGCCTGGATTTCCCTGACTGACTGTCCTTCCCCTCACAAAAAGCGGCTTCATTCTCTAGCAGAAAAGCACGAAGCGGTTTATTTCGTGTGGGATGAACCATTAAAAGAGAAGGGATGAAGCGCAAGTTGCGGCGTGATCAGAAAGAACAGTCCCTGTGGCACACGCCATGCATTCAAGCAGGATCGAATTTGGAGAGGGACAGAATCCGATAGCTACGCTGTAAATATAAAATATAAATAATTTTTTCCATCAGAGGCCGGACTGGGGGCCAATGGTTGACCAAATCAAGCCCCTGCCTCCGTATATTTGACCCCTTACCTCCATATATATTGACGTAGCTTGTGATCCGCTGTATTCCTGAAGATGATCTTGATATAAAGACGAAGCGTCGAATATGATTTTAATCTAATTAAAAGCAAGTTCTCCAATGCGGTGGTTTGTCTCGAGAATTATTCGGGCTGATAGTCCAGTTTGTGCCAATACTGCAATGAATTCTGATCGTTCAAACGATCTCCGCGATCCACTGCCAATCCTGCATCCTCCTTTCATGGACGCAATCATAAAGAAACGATCGCAAATAATCACGGAATTAAGCGTTTCGTAATCGTATTATTGAATAACGTTCATTGTGGAAATGAACGCAGAGCCATTTTCGGCGTATGTGCTCGACATGCGCGTGTAATTTTTGTTTGTTTTCTGTCTGTTTGTTGCCATTAACATCGTCCATTTGAAACGATTCGATAAAAGTCCACGGGGATCCAAAATATTCAACTTCATAAAGCCAGCGGGAATTCTGAATATTCTTTCGAATCCTTTTGTCGAATATAACGATCCGACTGAACCGGAAACATCAACACCCTCTTCTTTAGTTGGTAAATCCCAAATTTCATATCATTCCATTAAGAGGAGCGAATATGTTTTTTTCTTTCTTCTTCCTTTCCTCCTCTTTTATCTTGCGGTGTCGAGGATTTCTATTCATTAATCGCAACCACAGCTCGACGATAAGGTGGTTGGCCCTGTGATTCCTGGGTGTCTGTAGATGCGCGTGTTCACGGAAAAGGTTTACCTATTCTGGAGAACGAAAAACCCGAGTTTCCGGGTAAAAAAAACTCCACCTCCGTATGAGACCGACAAACTCGCCTCGAGTCGAAAGAGACCAGATGAAGGTTCCTCACTTCACTGACGGGAATAGAACCCAGGTCTTTCCTACCAAAGGGCTTCGTCTATAGCAACTGAGTTGCGGAGGCCCATATACAAGGCTCGTATATACTCGATCGCAATCTATACTATTGAACACCCTGCAAATGGGGAAAATTTGGAATGGGTTGACAAAGCATATGTGATGGCCAACAAAAGAATAGAAACACTAAAGCAGTCATCACCCAACAAAAACAAAAACGAAGAACCTTTATAAGGACATTTCCACTGCAGGTGAGTCAGCCAGTCACATACGGAGTTGGCGTCGCTTCACCTCCAAGAAACTCGCGCTTTGCATCCTCCCAATCATGAAAACCAGTCAACAGAACATACGCAGCTAACGGACTTAATACCATGGCCTAACAGCCTACGTTGTTCCCATAATAATCCCAAAACAATCCAACCCAACTGATGAGCGGAGGAATGTTGTACGAACTGAAGTAGTGTCATCTGGCGGTCAATCCGTACACTGCGACTAGATATTGAAATGTTTTCTGAATAACTGATTTGCAGTGTCATGAATTCTTGCTAATGGATTGCTAGATCCATTAAATGCCTTTGTAGATCTCATCCAGGAAAAGTGATCCTCTGTGTTGTGTCGTATATGGACTAAATGCTAAAAAATTCCATAATCCTGTTCCAAACCTTGCACTTTTTGAAGCCATTTCAGTATCTCAATAAAACAGGACAACCGTTCTCTTAGCGACGAAAATCATGCACAATTTAAAAAAAAAAAAATACTAAATATATATACTGGAATGATCATTTATGTTTTGAGACATGCGCACATGCAAAACGCGTAATAATACGAGAGATCGATGAATTAACAGTTCATACTCTAAAACGTGGTCAGTTTTATCTAATTTAAAGTTCACCGTAAATCTTTATGTTGGAAAGGGGGCACCCGCGAGCGCGCACACATTCTCCAAACTGATTTCCAAACCGTTCGCCCTTCTAAATTCAGATTCTGCTTTTGGTTTGAGGGAGTTTTAAAGATGAAAAGCGCGAGCAGGAAATCAGCAGAAGCCGCGGTTTCTGACATTCAGAATTTCCTCCACGACCGCTTCCGAAGACAACTCGCGGCATTAAATAACGCAGTTGACTTGATGCAGTGTCTGTTCACTCCCACTTTTGTCGCCTGCTACCACCTACGGTGTCAAGGCGATGTTGCTGCAGACCTCTCGTGCCGTTTAAGCTGCGAAAACAATGGCTCAGTGTCCGCAGATTATAATCACAATAGTGTGGAGATGAAAGAAAGCCGGTCTAATCCGTCTGTTTCCCCACGACCTCCGCACCGACAACAGCTCGTCGTTCTCTCTCACACACGTTCGCTCTCCTTTCTTTCTTTTTTGTGAATGTGTCAGTCCCTGAGGATGAACCTTACATGACAAACGGTCGCGCATCCGTATCGAAAGAGTCGCTGAGAAACTCCATTGAATAGTATCTGTGACGCTGGCAGTTGAGAGGACATCTGGTGGGACGATTTACCATATCAACGGAGGTTAGTAAGGGAAAAAGAGAACTAATAGCTTCGTCACGCCTACAGAAAAAGGTCGACCATCTCTCTCTTTTCCCTGGCTTTCGTGCGAGAACCGTATGATAAATGCTCGTGTAGTAATACAACCAAGGCCTGAATTTCTAAAAGAAACGCATCGTTCTCGTTTGATGAAGTCGAGCAAGACTTTGCTATTGGACAATATCGCATCACAATGCATCTTAACAAGGAAAGCATGTTTGGTGCAGTTTGAAATTCCCCTCTTAGCATCTTTAATAGCTTTCACAATACACAAGGAATGAGTGAATGATATTTATTGAAAGCCATATCTTTCAGCCTGAATATTACAGGCCATTATGAGTGGCAACGTTAGTTAATTACAAGCTAGAATGCAAACAGCGGATTGATTTGAAACAGTGAGAACCTCCTAATGTTATACATAAAACAACGCAAAAGATATAACTGAGGCACACTGCGTAATTAACTGTTATTTTTGGGAAGAAAAAAAAACCTTCCATGATGTGTGATCAGAATGAGACCCTCTCATATCTTAGATAGTGAGAGGCAGGCGTTCCAATTTAAGCTCGAACGCTGAAGTAAAGCCTCAGCGCTGTCTTTAAATAAACGTTGAAATTTATAGTAGCAGAGATGATGTAAGCGCGTTTCAGTCCATGGGACATTGTGGTCCGTATCTACTCCGTGCTGTGCCAGGCCAGATTTCTCAGCTTTCCTGTTGCTGATGAAAGGTAAAAATAACAGTTAATTACGCAGTGTGCCTCAGTTATACCTTTTGCGTTGTTTTATGTATAACATTAGGAGGTTCTCACTGTTTCAAATCAATCCGTTGTTCTTGGAATCCCTTTTCCACTGGCAACAAAAGGTAAACACAGAAAGAGCCAGAGGACAGTGTTCATCTTTGAAAGATGGAAACCGTGCTGATAATTTGTTGACAGCAATAAACGTAAACACATTTTATAAATATATGGCTTTTAAATAAATATTATTCACTTATTTCCTTCTGTTTTTGTGTGAATTAAAGAACACAAAAATGGATGCTAAAAAATGGAGCCATCAAACACTACTTTCACTATTATGTTTAACCTAAATCAGCTGGTTCGAATGCCGTATCGTGCACGGACGTTTTGTCTATTTCTGACTCAGACTGAGGCTTGAGTATTTCTTGAAAATATAAATAAACCTCCATAACTAAGCACAAGTTCGATTCCAGTGGCTAACTGCTGGAACGTTTCGTGAGCCAGTTCCCTAGTTCGTCTTTTCGCACGTCCAAGTATTTTTTTTTTTTTTTTTTTTTTTAGAAATTCGGGTTTACAATCCAGCAACTCAGTAAAATCGATGATAGACCTAATACTATTTCATACCAGTTAAGGGTAAGATGACCAGTTGTCTTCCGCACTCTTCATCCCGTTAAGTCCTCGAATCAGAGGTCGATGAACTCATCCACTGGTGACGACTAAGGGATGGAGTAGGTTGCCAATCGATTTCAAATATTACAACTAAAAGTGTTTCACCGACTGCCTCTGAACAATGAAACACCGTGGAGTATTTTATTATTTACTTAATAAACTTCGAGATGCGGACATCAAAACTCTTTTAAATTTTATACATTCAATTGTGACGTTGGAATGACCTCAACAACTTTGTCAGTTCGGCAAACTCCGGCATTTGTATGTGTTTCTTATGCACAGAGACATAACATATCAGAGCCAAATAAATGAAGACGCAAGCAAAACCGAATTCGAAGTGTAGGATGAACAAATCGAAATTCTGGAGAACCCCGCATCTCTTAATACATCTCCAGAGCGACGAGTGAATACCAAGGAAGTATTGCTGGTAATAATTCGGCTTTCATTGGAATTGTACTTAATTATAATAACTATTAATAAGTGAAAGTCCCATTCTGATTTTATTTTGCACTAACTATTCGTTTAGCTTGTATCGGCAATATACTGCTTGGAAAGGGATCAACGGACATCCCCATGGCAAGGTGCATCGTGCTATGTAACGGGTCATGTGTTTGTAGCCGGAATAAATTGAAGGGATGTGCTCGGACACAGTTGCACCCACGTCAGTGCAACTGTGTCCGAGGGAAATGGCTGTGAGAAGGGAACTGACGGAGTTTGAAGGAGGCGTTGTGATAGGATGCCATGATGCAAGCCTATCTCTTTGGCAATTTCTTGAGAAATTGGGCCATCCCAGGTGAACAAACAGTGATGCCATACCGAGATGGAAGCGTAAGGAGTCAACTGCCAAGTGCTACCCGCAGTGGACGACGAATTACACTCATAGAACGTGACCGTAGGGTGTTACGAAGGATAATAAGAAAAAACCGCCATTTGTGGGCCGACACGTTGAATGCGAAGTTCCGAACACTGACCGGAACCCGAATCGGCACAAAAACATTCACAATCGAGGCTCGAAACATGGGTTTCTACAGTACGACCAAATATGCAAGCCCCCACATTACACGAACCAACATGCAGCATTGTCTTCAGTGGTGCAAAAAGTGTGTACTGCGGGACGTGAAAACTTGCAAAGCAGTGTTATGGGGCGACGAACAAGGCTACACGCTCCACCGAGCAGATGGACGGGTGTGGCCGATGCCCGGTAAACATCTCTTACCAGAGTGCGTAACTCCAACCATGAAATTCGGAGGTGGCGGTGTGATGAGTTTCTTCTGGTTTGGCCTCATGTTTGGTCCTGGACTGTTGTGAGGAGGATGTTCCTTCAGCCAACTCTCACCACAGACGTTCAATGTGGTTAAGATGATCAGGACTCTGTGGAGGACAGTCAAGTGTGGTGTCGGTCGTGTCCACAAACCACGCAGATACAGCAGCAGCTTTATGGCACGGTGCATTCTCTTGCTAAAAGTGACAATGGTCAGTTCTGTAGAAACGCCGCAAAGTATTAAGCATTGCATTGTCCAGAATGTTCAGATGCCTCTCGGAGTTCAATGTTCCTGGCATTGAAGTTCAATGCCAGGAACATTGAACTCCGAGAGGCATCTGAACATTCTGGACAATGCAATGCTTAATACTTTGCGGCGTTTCTACAGAACTGACCATTGTCACTTTTAGCAAGAGAATGCACCGTGCCATAAAGCTGCTGCTGTATCTGCGTGGTTTGTGGACACGACCGACACCACACTTGACTGTCCTCCACAGAGTCCTGATCTTAACCCCATTGTACGTCTGTGGTATGAGTTGGAGAGTTGGCTGAAAGAACATCCTCCTCACAACAGTCCAGGACCTCATTACATGCCTAACAATTGGTCGTTACACCTTTGGCATTATGATTCAGTCCACTAACAGGCCAGCACAGTCACGTTCAATATTGTTGTGGTGCGTGCGAATGAACGCAGGAAATGCAGGAACAGCACTGCATAAAGAAGTGTATTAGAATGAAAAAAAAAATTGAATATACGACGTATTATTTGACCTGAACGGAGAATGAAAGTTGATTGAGGGTTATTGCTTTGTATTGGCAAATTTATATTCCACCCATTAACATGGCGACTACACATACAAACGCATACACACATAAACACGCGATGATACCTGAAACATGCAGTGATACCTCAACTGCATACAGCGCATTAGGGCTGTGCTGGATGCAGAGTAAGTGTTTCTCTCTTTCCTAAATACCTTCGGTCGGTTTCGATGAAACACTAACGGTGGAAAGACCTGATATCCCTTCTAGGATGCGGAAAATCTTCAGAGTTTTTCAGTTGGATGTGAGTTAGGCGAAGCAGAAGGGTTTTCCTTTTCGGAAACATGAATTTTACACCTCGTCCCCATAATAGGCAAACCGACTAGGCATGCACACACACACACACACACACACACGTATGTATGTTTAGGCATATGACCAATAAGCTTATCCTAAAAGTTTGGTTATGAAAGCGGCTACTAGTGGAAACTTTAATCTTCTTAACTTGGTGACTCTTCTACATAAATTCACGTGATGTGTTTTCTGCAGCGAATGATAAAACAGCTTGACAAACTGAATCCAGGAATAAATTCAGAGTATTTTTCTACACAAATTCTGGTTCTGCTTTTTGTAGAATTTATTGTACCGAGAAACAAGTTCGGTGGGAAATGAAGCCACAGTCGTTGCCTAACAAGCAGGTAGTCGACATTCTGCCCATCGTCAGGCGCCAGGGAGGATATATCAGCGCAATCACTCGCGACACGTGTCGGTCAGGTATCAAAAAGAATTTATATCAGCGCTAGAACATTTCGCGTGGATGCTGAGAACTGAAACGTATTTCTCTTTCAAAATGTCTTCAATAAAGCGTTCAGAAAAATACTTATTATTCCAAAGATGAGATAATGCAGTCCCACGCGTGTGTGTGTGGCAGCATATTATCGGATTTCGAGGAAATGTTGGTCGGTGACACACGGAAAAGTTAGAGCCAAGGAGTTAAAGAGCACATGTGGCAGCAACAAATTACTCTCATTTCTCGAGGCTCGGAACTGGCATGGCTGCGGACAGCTGTGACGAGAGCAAAAGAAAATGTTGATATCTCCGAGACAAGACTGCAAATAAACATCGAGGAAACACGAAAATGCGTCCCCGTCTCTGAATTTGTGCCTTTCGGAGAAAAATAAATGGTCGTGTTGCTCGCGAAAAGACTACAAAAATTCCACGAAGCGCACTTAATTCCTCGGTAACATGGCGTGGAGTGTTTTTGTGCTCGGCTGAGAGTGTCGGGTTTCCCTCTCCCGAACGAGAACTACCTTTTAATGATGGCAACTGTGGACGCACTTAACAAATTGTTCGACAGATGCTCTTCTAAATCATCGCCACCCGCTACACGGAAGGCGGCCAAGTATCGGAAGGGACCGAAGCGTTCTTCATCGTGGCGGGTCTGAAAAGACCGCCGAAATCCGCCGTCTCATCGTTATGGTCGTGCTAGGGTAGGGTGGTCCTCGAAGGTTATCAGAAACGTGTCAAGGTTCCGTAATGTCTCCCTCTTTCCCACGTCGCCGTTAATCTCCTCGGCGGTAATGGCAGATTACCTCAAAACGATGGAGTCTCTCGGACAACACCTCAATGACGGGGCAGCGACTTTTATTTATGGGACGCTTCACCCCATCGCAAGGGATGGAAGAAAATGATCTCCGCGTGTTCGTGAACACGCGTTCAAGTTGCGTCGAATTTTCGAAGATAATATTATACAAATGATATGTAATTGAATTGGGGAATGTTATAATATTATATAATAATAATGTGATCATATGCTATGTAAGTCTATAACTGCATAACAGTTGACATCACTGAGAGAGAGAGAGAGAGAGAGAGAGAGAGAGAGAGAGAGAGAGAGAGAGAGAGAGAGAGATGTACAGTCTCGAACACTGCATTGCTTGCAGTGTTAAAATGACTACTTTAAAAAAAAAATAAAAATCATCCATGCTAGCTTGGGGGGGGGGATTTCATGCTGGAGATAATTGAGAAGGTCACCAGTTCATGGAGAAGACCAACCGAAATGGATGTGGCCCACTTCAAGAGTTTTTTGCT
The DNA here is from genome assembly GCF_054136105.1 of Typopeltis vanoorti. NCBI lineage: Eukaryota > Metazoa > Arthropoda > Arachnida > Uropygi > Thelyphonidae > Typopeltis > Typopeltis vanoorti. Next base: position 146,085,109 of record NC_143556.1, read on the forward strand.
CAGTGCAGTGCACGAGAGACGCAGTGTGGCCGACTGTCCAAAATTAGGAGAAAGCTGCTTCCGAAGTAAAATGTCATAATCGAGAGCAAACTGGAAACAAATCCCACCAACACAAATCACCGAAGATTATTGCAGGCGAATGGTTAGAAATAATGGGGCTCGTTTCTTTCGATGAATGTCATTATTCTCAGGATCATTATTTACCTCAAGATACAGTCTCGTGGCTGAGGGAATTCCTTATCGATTCTCAAGCCTGTGATTGAGAATCGACACACACACTGCAATAAACTTCTGTGAATTCCTTGAAAGCCGTGACCTTACACGTGTGACGACCGTTCTATGATCTGCGAGTGTTATCATAAAAGATGTCTCTTTCCGTGGACAAAGCACCACTCCACATAAAGTGAACTCGCACTGGTCCCGCCCCTTACGGTACGTCGACACCTGATCATGATAAATGGCTGCCACAGAGGGTTTTAGTTTCTCTTCCTATTGTGGGTCAACTCGCTTCTCTTTCTGCAGCTGATTAATAGTGCTGGATACTCTCGTGACACGGGTGATCCCTCGGTGGCGTCTTGTTGTGGGGGCTTTACTTGTTGACTGCTCCCTTTTGTCTCGCAAGGATTCCGGGTGCACAGGAGGCACGCGACGGACATTGTGTTGTCTTGCCTCACGAGAAACAGTCTCTTTATTAGACGGAAGCAGATGGCCGGAAACAAGCTTCTTGGTGAATCAGGGCGCTGCACCGAGCTTTCGGTTGTGTCATCTTTACATTAAAGCGAGCCACTAACAGGCTTTGCACCTCTTAGCGGTTCATAAAGAAACCCGATTTAAAATGACGTCTCACTGAATATAAAACCCCCGCCAAGTGCATCAAACAAACAAAAAACCTCCGTTGTGGTAACAAATGAAGTAAAATACAATTCTCGCCAAGAGAGCAGATTCGCGGTGAATGATGGGAGGCTTTCTGGTAAGAAATTAAAACAATTCTATGTCACCAGGAATTTTGCAGTTTCTCAAGACTCTGCAGCTGTGAGCCATAGAAATGTGCACTTTGAATTATCCACGTGTACTTAAAAAAATTATCTGCGGCACAAAAATCTTGCCCCCCCCCCACAGTCTTGATGTACTGGTAATTTGCTGTTGTGCGTAATTCATCGCATCCTCTCGCAAATTAACACCAAAAATCAGGTGAGTGGCGTCTTGTGAGGCGCCATCTTCCGATATATAAAGCAATTAAACAAGTAATGAGAGCTTTCCGTGGAAAGATATCCAACACATCAGCGAGAAATGGAGGGAAGGATTATCTGCTCAAATGTGAATATTTATCCCTTTATCAGAGTTAACGAAAACGTTCTGCTCTGCAATGAGAGAGGGAATGTGACGTAAAGGTTCCTGGTACGGTCTCGTTAATTTTAGTCTTCTGTGGTTGCGTTATATTTTGTCTAGTCTGCAGCTACTCGCCACCACGAGCGAACGGCTTTGCCAAATGCGAATATCATTATTTTCAGCTTTAGATGTAATAAAAAAAAAAAATAGTTACTTCGCATCTGTTGAATTACAACTATAAACAAGTCTCTTTATGTGCAAAAACAAATTCGCAGGTGCGAATAAAGGCGAATGACGAGAGAGGGCACTTCTCCGAAACATAACCTCATTTAGACATAGAAACGGCACCGAGACCAGGCTGCCATACTCACGCACAGTCTGCTTGACACAAAATTCCATGTCGTTTGATCGTAAGTACCTCAAGCACGGGCATTTATCAAGGAGCCACACGCTGTCTAGCGAGGAACTTAGCAAACATTTTGAAGCGAAAATAGTCACTTTCATTTTTGGAAGAAGATCTAATTGCAAACACCGTCCTCCCAAAACTCACACACGGCAGACATAAACAAAACATTGATTAAAATTAATGCTTCCCCGCATCTGGAGGTAATATCTGCTCTCATGATTCGTGGCAAACTGGCCACTGAATTCTGATAAAACGTCTGCGCTATTATGTTCCGAGCCTCCTTCAAAACATTGGTAGGTTCCTCCAATGAACACCGCCGTCTTGACCGTGCCCCAATTCTGCATTCGAGCTCATTTCACAAATGTTCTATTGCGTTCGGGTAGGGGACTCTGTAGTGGCAGCAGCGATGTTCATGCAAGGCCCGTGCACTGCAATCCTTTCCAGGAGAAGCAATTCCACATCTTTGCACTGCCATCTCGAAACTTTGTCACTGGGGCAACCCAGATATTCTCCACTGCTAGACGCTTCGGTAAGACTGGAAAAGCATGTAGCATGACTAGTCGCTCAATAGGATAGATATCCATTACTCCAAGATCCGTGCCAATCCACGATGTGTATGTATTCTTTGTTCATAAATGAAGCCCGTCGACTGTAGTTGTTCCGTCCAAAATATATGGCTTGCAGGTCGGTCTGACAGCGATTAGAGGTAACCAGTCCTTTCAAGGCAGTACATTAGTTTCTGCGAATCGGCTTCATTTAGTCCTACATGGTCATACGTTCGACTCTGCCTCATTTACAAGCCTTCATTTCTTCAGCACGTTGCGAACAGTCGACTTGAGAATGCTCGATTTCTGAGCAGAAGTACGTACAGATATTTTTCCCCAATAAAATTCGATTATAACTGCTCTGTGAAATACCGTTCATTCTTTCCGTATACTTGCATTCGGAACAAAATGATGATCTCCTTTGTAAAGAACAAAATCCCGCTCACGCTTGCTGGAGGCCTGAAAGTTTGCTCACCCACCATGCTAATACGAACACACGATTAGCAGAGTTTCTTGGGTGGGAGTCACATAAAACAAACAAAAAAACAGGAAGGATATTTCATGACTTTCGACAGAAGAGTTTGTCTGCATCTTCTTGGAGTTCAGCAAAAATACTTCTTGCACCGAAGTTATCCCACATTTAGTTTCTCAACACAGAAGTATGAAAAAAAAAAAAAAAAAAAAACTGATATGCCCTATTATATTAAAAACCACTCCTAAGATGTCAGTTAATGTATTAAAAATCATTTTGCTACTGTATATTTATTTGATGAAGCCCACGACGGTGGTATGAATTAGTTGAATAAATAAAGAAATATTTTATTTGCTTACAAATTTACATGGGTAAAGTAGCCTTGTAGCCTTTAGGAAATAGCGTTTTGCATCCACAGCGCTATCCCCCAGAACTGTTCCAAGTTCCATTCTAATCGCTGAGTAGAGGCACTTTTTCTAGCAGTTTCATTGACCGGTATGATAGTTAGTCGATCTCTGGCACTGGGAAGTGAGGTTTTTCCTCAGGAAAAAATTGGGTTTTTCTTCTAAACTGAAGAAAATCGACTGTAGAATCTACATTATTTCAGACAAATACTATACTGCGCTAGGGTTAGCGCAGTATAGTATAGTATCTCTTCCCAACCAGGAGATGGCGGCTTTTGTTTGCCTCTCTCTTCACCAGATGCCATTTATAATCAGTGATAGTCTTGGGGGACAGCTATCCCTGATTAGCTACCCGTGGAGATTAAACTACTTAACCCCCCTGTCTTAAAAAGAGTATGCTGATATGAGCACACAAGCTGTCGCCATTTCTTTTCGCTTGAAATATCGGAAATTGTGTAACGTCTGGATGAGGACTAGAAATGCATGATGTATTCTGAATTTTGCTGTATGTATGTCGACTTCCACTGCCCACGGCAATAACAAACATCAAAGAATCCCTTTCATTTGGATTCTGTTCATCTTCGCGAAGATGAGGCAATATAGCGGTGACTGCCCAAGTCTACACGGAGTCCTTGTGGGTTTAAACTATTAAAACCTTCCGGTTCAAAATTTCTGGAAGGAAGACAACATCTGAAGATTGCACCTTTACACATTTAGCACATTGTGCAGGGTTTCTTGGGAGTACATTGATTTAAGTATAAGATTAAAAAAAAAGCTAAAAAAAACAAAAAGGCCAGTTGGGTAGTTAACAGATAATGCACTGGCTTCTGTAGCCTTAGTTGCTTCGAGCAACTCCAAACTGCCAAATTCACCTCTCACCAATTAAGATCCGCTGTCAGTGTATATTTTTCTCCGTTTTCTCTTCATAATCCTTTGCCAAAACCTGAGTTCGAATCTGGTCTAGGACGCCAGGAAATTTATACGACTAACTAAGGCGAGTTGCCTGAGTTTGTAGAGATGGCTGAGTTTTATCATCACACAAAACAGACAGATCAGCTGAAGAACACACGCCTTCGATGGAACGAACGCAATATCGTACTAACCGCATGGCTTCAGTTGTTCTGCCATAATATGTGTTCAGCTTAAGATGTAACGCAATTTTTCTACAGATCGTTTCGGCTTTTCTTTTCCACACCCATTAAAAATCGGTAACTGAAATGGGATGCCTATAAAATTCGCCCCAAACACCAAGAGATTAAGGAATTCTCCTTAAAAGTCAGATGCGGGGAAAAATTGTGAGAAAGCTCGCCTAAACTATGTTGGCGAAAAGAGACGATTTTTGAAAGCGCGCACTTAGACAAAATCAATGAGGAGCATCGAAATCGGACTGGAACTCCGTAGGTTAAAACAATTCATGCTTCACGCCCCAAATAACGGTGGTTCTTCAAAAAGCTTGAAGGACTGCTTACCTCGGAAGTGGTGTTCGGTACGCAAATGAATAAGCAAACATGTACTGCTGAGTTCAGAACGGTTAAAAAAGGCTTCTTATTAAAGATGACGATTTCGGTGAATGAGTAAGAATGTTTAGTAGCTGATGATGGTGGGAGGGAGGGAGAGAGGGGTACTGTTTTACGAAGCAAATGGCTGGGAAAATTTGTGAACAAGACGCTGCTGGAGTAATTTATTTGTTAGTGGAACTATCGCCGTTGATATTTTTGGTGAGAATTCTCATATTCGTCTTTTATTGTTCTTCAGTGCTTTCTTTTCATGATGTTATGTCAACCGTTTACTTCCTTACAAGATATTGTTTTCGGATTGGTGAGTACGGGCATGGCAAACCCGAGATACCCAAGCTAGACTTGATCTTACGTCCTACGATAGACACTTGGTATATCATATCTAGAGACTGGTCTTCTACTCTTCTTCTTTCCTCTACTCTCGCTTACTTCTTACTCCCCCCCCCCAGTGCTATTAGAGCAATTCGAAGGCGAGGGGGTGACTCTTTCCTTTCAAACTGTAGTTTCCACTATCTACTAAAAAAGGCAAGCTTAGTTGTGTTAAGGTGGCAGCCCCACCACTAGGATACCTCTCGCCATGCCAGTCACTTGACATAGGGAAACACATATTACTTTCAAGTCTCAACGAAATCCAAACCGGACAGAAAACATGGGAAACGACCGCAAATTGGAAAAGGTTAAGAAACTTTGAGGAAAAAAACGTGGTGAAATATGCTACGTGGAACATTAGAAGCATAGCACATAAAGAAGAAGAATTAGATAAAATATTAATTGACGGAAATATAGAAATTGCAGTTCTTACAGAAACAAAAAAGAAACTTAAAGGAATAAAAGAAACAGCTAACTACAATAACATATACTGTACTGTACTGTATAGTGGAGTGAACAAACAAATACAGGTAACTCGTATAACGCAGTACTTAAACATCGCGGTTTCGATATAAGACTGTCTACAAATTGCAGTAACCCTTTATCTTTTCATATATTTTTCACCCCAAGACTTAAAAATCAAATTTTGTCTTCGCTAAATTTGCGTCTGCCCGTATCGCGCAGGTAGTTATAAGTAGCGAATTTATATTAAGATAGGGGAAATACCCTTTAGCATGCATGTATGTCAATTTTTTACCGTATAAAGTTACGGTATAAAGAAAACGAGGACAATTTTCATTGTTGAAAATTGTCCTCGTTTTATGCCAGAAAAGCGCATTAAAAATCATAAGTGTCTTAATCTCAAGCTGAGCACTTTATTTTCTGGTGAGTTACATAAAATATGTAATGGTTTTTTATGTAAAAAATTTATTTTTATAGTAACGGCCACTTAGAGGGCTTTCGTGATATGGTTGAAAACGAAATTATTGAATTAATTGATGGGGAAATAGTTTTAAATGAGGAGGAACTCGTACAATTAAGAGATGACGTCAAACCAAATGATGGGGAAAGTTTTGTCGAAGATTCTGATTGTGATGAATGAATCAGATGAATCCGTTAAAGAATTCAGTTTAAAGAAATTAGCAGAAGGATTGAACTTGGCAAGAAAGTTATTTTACGGATAATGATCCCTCAGTGGAGCGCTCCGTAAAATTCACGAGACAATTGGATATTTGTTTAGATCCGTATTAGGAACTTAATAAAAAAAAAATTGCAGCATAGTAGTAAGCAAGGTCTTATTACTGACTTCTTGATAACTAAACCAGCCGAAGTATGCAATGAGAATTATACTAATGATGTTCAAGAGATTTCAAATGATGAAGACATCCGGCCACTCGTAAATAAAGAACATCTACAAAATGTTAGTTTTGAAGACAGTGATGACGATTAAAATATGCACTTTATTTTATTTTGCCTAAAACATTTATGCATTATGTGCAATGAAATTTACGTACAATTTGTATTTTTATAAGTTTGTACTATGTATTTTGTTTCATAGTTTATGTTTTCTAAACTTACATGAATTACCTGAATTAAATAAAAATATTTTTTGTTGGATATGTCATTGTTGTTTATATAATTAAAAAAAAAACGATTTCGGAACATTACCCTACTTTTAAACCAAACCTAGTTCAAAAACAAACCAGGCTAAAAGTATACAATACATTAGCCCCACCCGTCTTAATGTATGGAAGCGAAATCTGGACAATAAAACAAAAAGACAAACAAAGATTAACAACAGCAGAAATTAAGTTTATGAGAAAAACTGCGAAGTATACCCTATCTGATCACAAAAGAAACGAAGATATTATGAAAGAATTAAACCAAGAACCAGTAATAGAAAAAATTAAAAAATATAAACATAAATGGATGGAACACGTTCAAAGAATGAAAACAGAAAGATTACCAAAACAAGCCTTAAAGTACAAGCCATTAGGAAAAAGAAAACCAGGACGTCCTCTTAAACGATTCAACGATGACTTCTAAGGCCGGAACAGGCCAAATCCTTGATACGCATGATGATGATGATGACCCTACTTTTTCTATGTGACCTGAGTCTCGAATAACGCGATTTATATAACGCGGCATTTCTGTGGAACCTAACATCCGCGTTATACGAGGGTACCTGTACATGCAAAAGCTGGTGTAATGATTTGGATCCATAAATCAATTAAAGCAAAAATAACTCATTATACATACTGGAATGAAAGAATATTAGAAGTGCGATTAAAATTAAATAAAGAAAATTTAACAGTTGTTGGAGTGTATGCCCCTGCAGACAAAAATATACATAAATATACGTGGTGTGCAAGAGGACAAAAATTAACAATAATATACAAAAATTTGGAGAACCAACAGTAAACAAAAATGGAAAGCGACTCATTGATTATACAGTACAGGGTGTTCGGGATAAATCTGACATATTTATAATTAATTATATTTTTCCGTAAGTTACATGTATTAACACACACTTCTCTTCATTTAAAAGTTTGGACCCTTCTTCATTCATATACAAGACGTCAGAAAGGATGGATAGCTGGAACCCACCTGAATCATGGAAGAGAATAACTTGTATCATGATGATTTGTGCCCGCCATCAAAATAAGGATATTACGACTGCTGCCCAATGCTCCCTGAATACAGTAAAAACAATCAGGCATGAACTAGAGACTTGCAATGGTGACTACGAGGATGTAGCAAGAAGAAAGATCCCTAGCAGACGATCTGATTGCGTTCGTACAGCAGAATTCCTCGCAAATCTGCAGGAACAGGTGTTGAAGAACCCTGGCATTGGAATTCGGGCTTTGTTCGTGGAGTTGCTAACTGTAGTCAAGCCCTGGATAACAAGGGTAGCCAATGGTAGGCCGTATGTATGGCAGCAGGATTCGGCCCCTTGCCACACCTCTGGGAAAAGTCAAAAATGGTTGTCTGAAAATTTCTACGACTTCACCAGTCCAAATGTTTGGCCTCCAAACTCCCCAGACCTTAACCCCATGGATTATTTTGTATGGGGCGCAGTTGAAAAAGACACCAATCGCACTTCCAGTAATACAAAAGCCCAGTTAATGGATAAAATTAAAACAGTTTTTGCGGCCCTTCCCAGGGAGACTGTAGCATCAGCTTGTTCGAGGTTCCGAAGCAGAATTGAAGCTGTGATCGATGCTAATGGTGGTTATTTTGAGTAAATCTTGTTGATAGTATTGTAATTAACTCTGCCTGTAATGTTTTTTTGTCAATTCATTAAATTTAATAGATACAAAGAAGATTTTCTTTTTCCTTACGAAACTGTCAAATTTATCCCGAACACCCTGTATATAATAATTTTTAAAAAATGAATACATGTTGCAATCATAAAAATATACATAAATATACGTGGTGTGCAAAAGATAACAATAATAAAAATCAATAATAGACTACTTTATATTAAATGAAAAAAGCAGCAAACCTCTTCTTAGATGTTAAAGTTAGAAGAGAGCTAGAAATCGACACACATCACTATTTAGTGCAGGCAAAACTAAGATCTCCACCAAACTGGTTACAGAATATACAAAAAATAAACAAGAGAAACAAAATCCAATTACAAAGTAAGACTACTAAATGATTCAAGGATAAGAAATTTATACCAACAGAGGATTAATAGCTACTTAGAAAAAGTACACGAAAATGAAGCCATCGAGAAAGAAAGAATGGAATAATATAAAAGAAATTATCGCATCAGCAGCATATGAAAGTCTTAGGAACACACAAAAAATATCATAAAAATAAAAAATTACATATATGGAACGATGAAATAAAAACAATAATTGAAAATAAAAAGATGGTTAAGAAGATGAAATTGAATACAAAAAAAAGACGAGCAATAGCCAAAAGAGAGACAGAGAAAGCTGGGAAAAATTTGTATCATATCCACAAAATAAGACCCAGTGCGTACAAAATACTAAAACACATGAATGCAGATATAAAAGAAACTGCGAATATAAATTGCAAAATAGATGTAAAAGAATTCTTGGATTACTTTACAGATCTTTGGACGGATAATACTGGCATCAAAAATAATTACACCAGAAACTTACGAAATACCTTAAATGATATGATAACAGTGAAAGAATTAAAGAACAATCTAAATAAAATTAAAAATGGAAAATCAGCAGGAGAAGATGGGATAAACTCCGAACAGTATAAATTTGCTGGAAAAAAATTTCATCAAAGATTACTAAAATGTTTAAATAAAATATATGCAAATGGACAAATACCAATAGAATGGAATACAAGCATAGTAATACCTAATTTATTTAAATTAAGGGGATATTAAATCCCACATTGTTTTAAAACCGAATAAGAAACTCAAAGATTGGAATCAGAGAGTTTCATGCCGAATATAGTAAACTATAAAGTATCGGCGAACACTTAGCGTGAGCTAATGCAAGTGACCCTAGTACGTAGTACTATACCGGACAACTCGTTGCAAAGGTGGGGGAAGTTCAGATCGCTATTCTTAGGTATTTTCCATAATGTAAAAACACATTTCCTAGGAAATGTATACTGTTATTACATTATGGTAGGAGGTCACTACCCAGACCAATTTCAGCCTTTTTTGAGGCTTCATCAGTGAGTAGCTAGACCTAATTAATACCAAAGTGTATAGCGAAAAGAACTTATGTACTCTGCGATGCGAGTTTCCAAACAGGTGCAACCATTAAGTTACTTAAATATAAAGAGCTAATAAGCTTCATATGAAAAAACTCTGTGATTCCAATCTTTGAGTTTCTTATTCGGTTTTTAAACAATGTGGGATTTAATATCCCCTTAATTTAAATAATGTTTATATCGCCGAAATGAAGCTTATTAGCTCCTTATATTTATAATAATACATATATTTAAAAAAGGGGATAAAACAAAACCTGCTGACTACAGAGGTATTAGTTTATTAAATATATGGCAGAATAGTTAATGAAAAACTGAATCTAAACAGTGAAAAAATATTATTAGAATGTCAAAATGGATTTAGAAAAGGACGCTCTACAATGGATGCAACTTTCTGTCTAAAACTACTTATAGAAAATGAAGAGAATTTAATTTCGAAACTCATCGTTTGTTTATAGATTACGAAAAAGCATTTGAAATTCAACAGTATAAAAAGATATATACTGTTTGATATATTACAAAGAATAAATATACCTAATATTTTACTACATGCAATATTGAATATATATATATATATATATATATATATATATATATATATATATATATATAAAGATAATAAAATAAAAATAAATGAAAAGTTGTCTGAAAAATAGTCTATAAACCAAGGAGTAAGACACAGATGCCCTCTGTCTCCAACACTTTTCAATATTTACATTAATGAAATATTAATCCAGTGGAACACCCTAAACAATCAAGGTATAGAAATTTCCCGGAATAACAAAATAAATACGCTATTATTTGCAGATGATCAAGCAATAATATCAGATAAGGAAGACAATTTTCAAAGATCAATATATATAATTTAAACGTCATAGTAGAACAGTTTCGAATGAAAATTTCCATAGATAAAACTAAAAGAATGGCATTTTGTGGACAAACTTCTATTAATAATATATTCTATTCTTTTTTATTAATAGAATAATTAACAGAATAATCAATATTCTATTAATTATTCCGTTCTATTAATAATAAAATAATAGAACAGATAAATACTTTCAGTTATTTCGGATCTGAAATATCATATGAAGGAGAAAAAGACGAAATTAAAAACTTAAAAATATTTACAGATTATAGGCCTGATAAATAGAACACCCAATCCAAATATAGTACAAAAAAGAAACACACTTGAAAATATACAATACTTTTAGCAGTGCCCGCAATATTATATGGCAGTGAAATTCGGGCAATAAACAAACAAGATGAACAAAGAATGAAAACAAGTGAAATGAAATTTATGAGAAGAACTGCAAAATAAGCATTATTAGATCAAAAAAGGAACGAGGACATTTTAAAAGAACTAAAATCAAAATCAATAGAAGAAAAACTAAAGAATTACAAACAAAAATGGATTGAACATGTAAACCGAATGGCCAACACCCGACATCCTAAACAAATACTAAAATATAAGCCAATTGGAAAGAAAAGACAGAGTAGACCTCAAAAAAGGATATTGGATGGATAATAAGACCGGATCAGACCAATATAGTCTATACCCGTAATTAGTGTTATGATGATGAAAAAATACGCTGTGAAAGTCGCAGAATTTTTTTAATGTCTTTTGGCTATTCCATGACTTCCGCTGTATATGAATAAACCGTTGAATTTAAATTCCTCAAAGAAAAATCTGAAGCACTATTTCAGGTGGGTTTTTTTTTTTTTTTTTTTTTTTTGAAAGCAACTGTTCTTCGAAGATGGGCTGATCTCAGTGAAACCGCCCAATACTATATTACTAAACACACCAGCAGTGTTTGCATTCACAGTTCCAATTAAATAATCGCCACTGTCGCAGAAATCCCCGAAAATGACTGCTTTACACACAGACAGAGAACGCAGGTGACGAAAAGCGGCACAATCGGTCAACAGTGTGTAGCTGCCGTCAACAGCAATATCAGCTAACGTCGCACTTCAGAAACGAGCGCACAGACCTTGCGAAGAAGGTCTGACGTCCCTGCAGGAAGTCTCGACGAACGTGCCACAACATCGGGGTAATGAGACAGGCGATGCCATTAACGTCCAATGTGGAGAATAACCGCGAAACACGATAGCCTCCCTCGTCCGCACTCCACCAGCGTAATGGCTGCAATGTCCACACATAATGATGGCCGGTCGGCCATTACACACGCGCAAACTACCAACCAGAGGGAAGAAGCAATTTTGCAGAGCGTCTTCCCGTGCTGTTGAAGCCGTTCGCCAAACTTGGCGGCTTGCGTGGCGTCTAAACAACGTTAAGGATTTCAGAAATGAACAGCCATGGGATGGTCGAATTTCGTTATTTCCCCTTTTATCGATTAAGAACAAAACTGCTCTCCGTGGAGTAGAAAAATCAAAGTCAAATTTATTCGGTGGATAATTTCGGGCAAAGGGGCGTCACGCTGCGATGAAGTTGCCTGGCCGAGGCAACGCGAAGCAAAACAAGAAAGGCTTCTGCGCTTGCTCGAGAATAGTTTCAAATAAATGCGGTGAATTTTAAAAAGAAATACTAACTTCTGCTCGTTAATTACGCAGGGTGAATGCAGCCAAAAGACGCATCGAATAGATTTTTTATTTTCGATTATTTTATTTTTTTGAGGGGAAGTTTGGGTCGTCACAATCCGTTATTAATGAAGTCGTTACGTCCATGTTTTGATGAAATTATATTCTAACATTAAGCAAACTCAATAGAATGTGCTTTTTTTTTTTAATGTATTTGAACTTAAAGGACGCTTTCGCAAGTCCTTTGCACAGAAAGATGGATTTGCGTCTGATTTTTCATGTGGCCACGAGCTAGCGTCATCCTTCCTTGTAACAATCCCGGTTTCCTAAGCATACCGTCCCATAACATCGGGGTATTCGTTTCCTTGTTCACTCCTCCCAATAATTTCAGCTTCATAATTGCTGTCGAAGAGGTGTTTAGAAAAAATAAACAATAAATCTGGAAAAAATACCCCACTGAAGGAACAAAGCATTTCCCGTGAGTAAAAACCATAGAAAGCTACTATTTTTTTTCTCGAGTCAACTTCATTCGCGTTAAGGATGAGAACTTCTATCAGTGCTTTTCGAGTGAAGATGAGTTAGCCACTCCCATAAGCAGGTGAAAGAGATTTTGGTCCCGGTAACTTAACTCGGGATTTTTAAATCTTGCAATCAGTCAACATTTAAGGCTAGTGATTTCCGGGCAGGAAAACACTAGCGATTTCCACATACATAATATTGTCCTGATCACATGCTCTGTTGGTCCAGATGGACTCCCCAGCACGGTGAAATGCAGTTGCATGACCGCACTCAGTTGAGGTGCCAGCGATTAGTTGCTTAGTAAGAAGTTTTCCCTTCTGACTTCAATTCAATACATCTTTCGCAAGTTTCAATGCAGTGCTGGAAACTATAATTTATTGTCACACGCACGGTGCTTACAGGTCCTTAAGGCCCACGACCTGTCCAGGATAGCTTTCGCACCATATCTATTTAGAAACAAGACTAACCACCTTTTCTAAAAATATGTGGTGCGAAAGCTATCCTGGTCGTGGGCAGGCCGTGGTCGTGGGCCGGCCTTAATCGCTGGCACCTCAACTGACTGCAGTCATGCAGCTGCATTTCAGTGCACTGTAGAATCCATGCGAACGGGGCCAGTGAGGACAAGATATATCTAGGAATCTCTAGACGGGATCCGCAACACTCATTGTTTACACAATTGCTTATTATAAACGATATCTTGATAAACGTCGGTTATTTATGAATATAACAGAAGAAATATTTGTGCAATATTTTCCTATTGTGGCATTGACATGTATTTGTCTGCTATTAACTTACACCAGACTAAGAGCAGAACTATTAACGACCTGCAAAAATCACTCAAAATGGCGATTAAGAAAGTGCAAATTCGTCTTCCAGCATTTTCGCTTACTTCAAATAAATATATTTCAAATGAACAGAAAGTAAAAAATTGATTTTTTTTCATCAGTATATTTTAAAGTTTTCAGGCCCTAACAGCTGTTTCCTGCGAACACGCGCACACACACATGCACACACAACGATTACTAATTATTATTTGAAATCTTCTACAAGAATAAGCCATTTTGAGGGGGATCCTGCTCTCTCTCTCTCTCTATTAGGAGTCCACTTTTCGACTTCTGACATTTGGCTTTTCCTCGTTTCCTAATGGTGGACACAGAATGAAGCGGTGGGATGGGGAGGTGGGGATGGGGCATTCTTTCCTGCTCCGATAAAAAATTATCGTGAATTTTTACTTACATGCAAAATTGAAACTTATGTATACAAATATTTTTAAATGACAACGCAAATTAAAAAGTAACTTAAAATAAATATTTATTATTACACATTGTAAACAAAGTCTAGATCCACCTACCTGCACCACTCCAAAGTATAGGTGATGCTCTATAAGATCGTTGCTTTTCTGCAGAGGTTTATGCACTGGACTGTTTTCAAATATAGACGAGAAAAAAAACAAATTCGCTTCTTCGGCCTTTCCTGTAATCATCTTCCCATCCACTGATCACACACCAGACAGCCTGCGCTTTCCCAAAGGTTGTGCTTGGAATCCACCGTGTGCATGTCTTCAGATGGAGATGAATTTCATTGCTGGTCTAAGTCTGCTTACTGAAGAAGCCAGCAGCTTGGAAAAGTCTGCATTATTTAGCCGATAGATAGATAGCGCATATGATACTAAAGGTACGACAAGTTTACGACCTGGTATTGTCTGAGAAAAGCATATCGCGTGTATAATTTCCCGTATTGAAATGGATAGTTCAACATGGAAATAACATTATTAAATATCCAACTGACACGATCCTCTTTACCAACTTAATGAAGTTTAATATTATGGCTTCAACTGAATATTTTCATCGACACTAATAAACCGAGGAAAACTGCTAACAGATTTCAATTCAATTACTGTATTCTTCCAGTGCAACATTTTGGCAAATGTTCCAGTATTTGTCGAAATGAAAATATTCTCACCGATGTTGCATATATACTTGCAATCACGATCGATTTGCAAAAAGGTAGAGGGAAGGAACTAGACGAAAAACACGATTGGGAAGGGCCCTGTTTTAATGATTCCATTAAATAATTAATTTAAACTATTTATTTAACATTCAAATTTCAATAAATAACACTTGCCATGAATGAGGTATCATTATTACTGTATTAATATAAATAAGGAAATAAAACCTCGTTAAAAAATAGAGAAGTCCACTTTTAATGAGACATTTGTGCAAAAACCATATCTGTTTCTATTTTTGAAACGTTTTATGTTAAGATTTATCACTCTTTTCTCAATATTTTTTAAAAATTTTCTGTAAAAGTCAATAAACAGTTGGCATTTCGAAAATTTTGGGCCACCAATAACTCACACCTGTTTCGTATCAGTTTCTGTTTATAATATAAAACTCTATTTATTAACTAAGTAGCTTTTAGCGACGCTAAATAAACTTCGTAAAAGTTTATTTACCCCCAACAACTACTCTGTCGCTTACATTTCCAGGGTGGAAACAATGAACATGTGAGTGCCATTCTTCGCAAGCAAAAACGGGCATTTCTCCTACTCCTGATAACAGTGATCGCAGAGCTTGAATTTCTTTTGTTTTTATTGACCCCCCCCCCCCAAGTACAAAAGAGAGCAAAAATCAGCGCCACAACAATCACAGCTTATCCTGACTGTTTAGTCACCAAACCGGAGGCCATCATGGCTTGACATTAGCATAATGTCTTCACTGCGCTTCCCTACTCATCTGACCGATTTTTTTGACATTTATTTTTTTCATCTGGACTTTTCAAAAATAATGAAAATAATACAATTAAGCTAGAAATAATGTATTAAAAATAAGCTAATTTTATGCGCAACGTCAAAAATTATAAAATTGTTAATAGTCGAAAATTTTCTGAAAGTACAAAAATGCTACGCAGAGAGTGACGTCATCATCTCATAAATAGAACATTTATCTATTGTGCATGCGTCAAAATTATAATAATAATAGCTAGAAAAAAATAAAAACAGCCAAGAATGTTTCTTTTAATAATTAAAAAAGAATTAAATAAGAGATTGACCTCCCCCCCCCCCCCACACACCAGTTTTCCCATTTTTCCCTTTGCAAATTTGTTTTTTCTATCATCTTCACCACTACATTAGTAAAATATAAGTTTGAATGCGATTCCCAAGAATCGCAAAGAGCTTCAGACATTGGTTCCTCTTTTTTTTGTTCCGTCAAAAGAATTTCGAAAACGAAACAATTTTTTTTTTTTTTTTTTTTTTTTTTGTTGTTGTTGTTGAATAAAACCCACGAAACTTCTGTTCGTGCCATAATGTTTTAATATTCACAGAAAAATGTGATTAAATTACAATTCTAAAATTCATGCTGAAACTTTCTATTAAAAAATTCCGTTTTTTTTTTTTTTTGTGAAACAGCGATATTATTCTACGTACATCCACAGCAAAATCTCACCTTTCTGCCCTCATCTTCCTCCTTCTCCTCTGCCCAAAATTGTGGCATCGTTTAAGAATAATCGTTAACATGAAGTAACAACAGAAATTAGGTGGTACAGACTTTTACCCCCCCCCATCTCTCGCTCTAAATATATCTGTATTTTAAACTGATGTTTCAAAGAGAGAGGAAGGCCTCCCTAACCTTAACCTTTTGGAATTCAGTCAGCGCCACGCAAGCTACCACGAGTGACGCAGGCGAAAATTTTAATAAATGAACAACATTCGTCAATTAATTGGTGCGTTCCGCATTTGCCTAAGCGTAACCAATAAAATACAAATGAGAGTTTTTTTAGCTTGTTTTTTTATCTAATCCCAGCCACTCGATAAAAAATAAAATAAAAAATAAAAATCTCTCGATTCACTTCAAGCCTTTCTTTCCCAATAATTTTATTCGAATTTCAAATCAATGGGGGGGGGGGAGCACATATTGTTATTATTGTGAAGAATGGGGGGGGGGGGAGCTGCCCTCTTGTCGTCATGATCTTTTGGATTGTGGACTGTGCAAAAGATAGCAGGAGGCCACTTTCAAGAATCTGGGATTACAAATATGAAATGATCATATTTGTGATCGTGACTGTGTTTTTCGAAATACACGTGCCCGCAGTCCTGGCAGAAAATTTCTTCTGTTAATGAATGCGAGACATAACCATCACGCCACAATAAATGAAGCTTTCGATCAGCTATTCGTAGGAACGTTTGCAGTGCCATCTATCCATAAAATCTAATACTAAATGTCTAAATTTCTAATGATCAGTTGAATATATTTGTCTTTTCACTAAGGGTTATGATAATAATAAGCAAACAGCTGTTTACTTCTTACATGCAACATTTAATTCCTTGCAATTCCACAGCTTCGCCAATGGCTTTATGTTTACTCTGGGATTTTATTAGAAAACTAATAGATAACATATATAATATAATATATAAAAAAATATTTAGAAAAGGTATGATAGATATTGTGTGGATAGTTTGGGTTTCCCGCGATGTCTTCTGACTCCAAGGAGATGCCCGTGTAATAATAATAAATAAATATGCATTCTTCTTCTTCTTCTTCTTATTATTATTATTATTATTATTATTATTATTATTACTAATACCATTCTTATTTATTGCTTTTCTGATGATATATATATGCCCACGTGTGTGTGTGTGTGTGTGTGTGTGTGTGTGTGTGTGTGTGTGTGTGTGTGTGAGTGAGCTATTTGTGTATGCGCGTTCATTAAAAAGTAATAGCTGTAAAGTTATTTCTAGCCCCCCCCCCAAAAAAAATCCTACTTTTTGTGCATTAAGGTATGTAAAATGACATTATTATTATTATTATTATTATTATTATTATTGAGAAAGACCTCCAGGGAGTCAGGGGCACATCAAGAGAGGGCGCATATTACACGTACCAGCTGTCATACTTATTCTTGAATTCATTCACGCTACTTGCACACACAACATCCAACGGCAATCCATGCCAATCACGAATTCTAATTATAGTTAGAAATCTGAAACCAGATGCTGTCAAAATGTTTCCTTCGTCCGCGTTTGCATTACATGTTTTCCGCCGATGTCCTCCAGCAGGCGCTGATCACGACAACTATAACTGTCGATAACCTGCCATTTCTTGGATCGAACTTAAGGCATTGCGAATCTCAGTCGGGTGATGATTTCCAAGTCAGATTTAATTTCAGATATAAAAGTGCTAGTCAGTGCACAATATCCGATCTGAGTCTGATTCTTCTTCCGTTTTGAAGGTCTTATTTGGCGAAACGAGATCACCAGAAACAGAAAGCTATCACACGACATTTGAACTGGAGAGTTCTACTTAGAACCGACGTGAAGGTGGAACCTATGATGCATATCTCACTGGTCGCGCTGGCGAGGTGTGTAGAACTTATCTTCTTATATATATTTTACTATAGTTTCTTGAGGAGCAATCGTCTCTCCATTCGCATCGCAACCTCCTGTGGATAACAGCATTCGTAAACATAGAAAGTATTACCAGAAAATTCACTACTGCACGTAAAAAACAAGTTATGATTTTACAATAACCACAAGCAAATTGTACAGTCAGAAGTTAGCACTGCAAGAGAAAATCGGAATAAATTACTTTGGACGCGATCAAATACATTATTATTGTTGTTGTTTTACTTTTCTTTATTTGTTTTATTTTATTTTTTGGCTATCTACGAACGAAACCTTAGAGCTAAGGCTTTTCAACGAAGCCATTCAATAAGCATGGGGGTGGTCTCAGTGCCTGTTGATCGGAAAACAAATCCGCTCGCCACTCAACCAGGCAAAATACAGATTGCTACTGCAGTTGGTTTCGATGAAGCTCGTGGTTTGAAAGACCTGGGTTCGAACCCATGTATAACGCAGGGAACCTTTATCAGGGCTTTTTCAATGAAAGTGACTAAGTTAGCATGTCACAATATGGAGAGCTTTATTCTCAAAAACTCTGTTTTTTCATCCCTCACAAGGAAGAAATCGATGCCGTGAAAACATCCATATATGCAGACATTATCTATATATAGAATACAACAAGGACAGCAATGGGAAGTGCCCTAGTTCTATAATAATTTCCTAGTAAGGTAAAATTGCTAACCCCACCAACAATTGGGTTGAATGAATACAAATACATGCATACGCACACGCACACACACACACACACACACACACACACACTAGGGTTTTGGAAGAATTGTTTTTTGAGACTAAACGAAGCCGACTCTAAAAAAATAACAAATTAAATCAAAAAGCGAAACTACGCCAATCGAGCAGCCCATCTATCACAACTAAGCTAAAACAGATCTAATTAAATGAGGGATATCTAATTAAGGAAGGATTTTTAATTTGACCTATCTGTGAGCATTTTTGAAGGTAAAGTTGAATTGGTACAAGGCTCGATCAGTGCTGAACGCAAGGAACCGATGAGTGAGCATGGAAATACAGCCGAAACACGTGAATAGCGAAAAAATGGATTTAAAAAAACTGGAAATAAAGTAAAACCCTGTTGTATAGACAGCCAGCAACACGACGGGTGATGGCCGTTGCATTTTAAACGCAACGAGTTTCAGGTGAAACGCCC
Organism: Typopeltis vanoorti; assembly: GCF_054136105.1. Lineage (NCBI taxonomy): Eukaryota > Metazoa > Arthropoda > Arachnida > Uropygi > Thelyphonidae > Typopeltis > Typopeltis vanoorti. The sequence continues at coordinate 146,104,472 of NC_143556.1, forward strand.
CCCCCCTCTGTATGAGTCTGGTTAATTCATTTCTCGTCGAAAGAAACCAGATAAAGGTTCCTCACGTCATTAACGAGAATCGAACCCAAGTCTTCTCCGACAAAAATGGACTTCGTCTATACCGACTAAGCTACGAAGCTCGTACATTTGTGTTTATAAATAACCACATGTTATTTTTACTTATTTCATTTTACTCAATTAAACGCATATGTATATATAAATATATATTTATTTTTTGTATATATATATATAAATACAAACACACACACATATATATATATACATATGTATACATGTATACATGTGTATATGTATATGTATACATATGAGTTTAATTGAGCAAAATGGAATAAGTAAAAATAAAATGTGGTTATTTATAAACACAAATAAAAATGTAATTTAAAAAATTAGTTTTTTTATATTTGTTGCTTTTATTTCTGTCAGGTAAAAAAAGGAGTATTAAAAAGACTATTTTAATTACGCTTTTTTTTTCAGTTTATAACTTATGACCTTTAATCCAAAAATAAAATTTACGAAAAACCAATTCGATCAAAGATGTGTTTCTGACAATTCTGAAAGAACTTTTGTTGCCGTGAATCGTGAGCTCGTTTGGTCGAGGTTTCTTTTTTTTTTTTTTTTTTTAAATAACACAAATTCTGGGTTCAACTTAAAAAATTAATGTATTTCTGGGAGGGGCAATATTAAATAATTTTTATCACCTAAAATTTATTTCAATTCTTCATCCATCGTTATTTTATTATGTTTTTTTTTTTTTAGCCTCAAAAATATTTTCATTTGAATTTTCCTGGTTGTCATAACATTCAGAACTTTCATCTGGAAAAACTCCTCGTTGTTTCTGTTGCTAAAGCTAAAATCCGTTTCGGTGATGTATCAGCGCTTTTAAGAAAGCCCAAAGGAGTTTATTTTAGTCCTGTTTTATGCGAGTTTCCATTTTAAGTAACAATTCTCGGCCCAAGTCGTCTTCAGTTTTCCTCAACTTTGTTCGCATGTTCTTTAATCTGCTGAACACGGACTCGCTTTTCGTCTATTAAGTGCTTCGGCGGTGAACTTCTGGTGAACTACTCAAACCATGGAGCATCGAAAGTTGAGCTATTTGTGACATAAATGTCTTTAGAAACCTCTTCAATACACTGAAATATTCTTTAATAGCCTGAAATCGTTGAAACCACATCGCGCAGTTTCTTTTAGTGTGTTTTAATATTTAAAACTATTTCCATCTCATGTTTCCAATTCAGTTTTAATTCTTTGTTGCAAAGGACAACTAAACTCTTAAAATACTTGACTACATCGCGACTATTTCGGATATTTTCAATTAAATCACGATGCTCTGCTAAATGAAATTTGTAAACTTGGAATTTTTGTTCGTTATTCTTCTTCGTCATTGTGTAAGAAAGTCTTCTAAATCTCCAAAGCTGTTCTCAAAACTTGCATAAAAAAAGTAATATTTTAATGATAGAAAAGTATTTTCTTTTTAAAGCATAAACGACACACAACTGCAGATTCACGAGCAGGGGCGGCTCGTGCATAGACACTACGGAACTGCAGTATCCCCAATTTTTCTCGCTATATAAATATATTTAGATTTGCTTGTAATATTTAATTTTATCATCCACAATCCTATACAATTCTCTTGTTTTGTATAAAAAATAATAAAAATCCATCTTGTAGCACTTAGGAGGGCAAAGGACGCTAGTAGCACCGTGTTTGCCACAGTGTCATATTGCTACGCGCGCAAGCATATGCACGTTACAGTCAGATGCGAGCTATTAGCGTAATACGGCACTGTCCGTCGCGCAGTTCCGCTGCTGTTTACATGCAGTTTGTGCCAGTAGTAGAGTGTTCGCAGTGTTTATCGTGTTTACTCCGTCTCTTTAAATATTTGGACATTACAATTAAAGACATCACATTTGTTATAGTTTTTATTTTAGAACATTATTGGGGTTATGATAATGGATTTTATTTTTAAGTAATTTTGGATTATACCAAACTGAATAATTTTATCGATAATAAACAATATTTTTTCATGTTTAATTTTTACCATAATTTTGATATTTTATCCAAATACGTGTACACTGTACTTACAGTGTGTATGTATATTTCGAAAGTTGGAGCACCCCCACGATTTCAAGCCACGAGCCGACACTGTTAACGACCACAGTTTATCATGATGCTGGTAAATCGACACAACAAATATTCTTCCAGATATTGATATTGTAAGTGCTCGAGATGCTAAACTCGAATTATAAATTCGAATTAGACCAACGCTATTCATTTCGCTCTTATTTCCATGCAGATGAACGTTTTAAATGATGTCGCATCTCTGTACCATTCCATTCATCGATGAATTCTTACCAAATCTCTGACCTTCCCTCAATTTAGCTTGGAACGACACCATCATCTTTGTTTACTTCTTCTCATAAGATCAACTTCATCAAATGTCTTTCAGCGTTAGGAAGCCGGTAACCTGACCTTGTTACGCCTTGTCGAATAAAACCAGACTTTGCGATTGTTTTTATTGATATTTTTTCAACAGCGGCCAGTTCAGAAATACTTTACTCTAAATCAGTGTTTCTCAAACTTCAGATATCCGCGGAGCAATTATTAAATTTTCTTAATTTTCTTAATTATCACCAAGTATCCCCTAATTAATTAATTAAAAATAATTAAATTAATTAATTAAAAATAAGTAAATTAATTAATTAAAAATAAGTAAATTAATTAATTAAAAAATAAATTGATTAATCAATTGAAAATAAATGCATTAATTAATTAAAACGAATAAAGTAATTAAAATTAATAAATTAAAGTAATAAATTAATTAAAATAAAAAAATTAATTAAAATGTTAAAAATTAAATACCTATTTTATTTGAATTTATATGTTCATGTAAACAAAAAATATGATTTTTTTTAATAGAACAAACTTTATAAAGATACTATAAAGTTTTACTTAATTTAAATAATTTATCATCAATGAGAGGAGTGAAATTGCTTATGGCGGGATAAACGTTCAGCAAAATTTGGGCTCCATAGTTGTTAATTTCAATCTCAGATGCGGTTCGACATCTATAATGCGATTCCTATTCTTCGTCTTAATATCTACAAGGGCCGAAAATCCAACTTCGCACAGATATGAACTTTGAAATAGAAAAATGAACTTTAGAGCTTTATCTGTTAATCCAGGAAATTCGTTCTGTATTTGTAGCCAAAATGCTGATAACGTATTCTCGCTGTATTTATTTTTTAGGAAACCATCAGAAGCCAGTTCTAAAAGTTGTTCTTCTTCTATTCACGATAGACCCTTTAGCATAAATTTGTTTTTATTGAAAGGGTATCTTATCCATTCAATATTAATGTCCAATTCAGGGAAATGCTTTTCTAGATTCATTTGTAAGCTTTTTAAATGCTGCATGATAGTAATTTTCACATCATCATCAATTTGTTCATTTGAACTTGAGAGCAATTCATGAAGCGATGGAAACGCGTCAAATTCTTAATTACCAACCCGCTTTTGCCAAAACTTCATTTTTGCCAACGTTGCGTTCACTTTATCTTGGACATGAAATATAGAAATTTCCTTGCCTTGCAAAGATAAATTAAGGCTATTTAATACAGTAAATATATCTGCCAGGTATGCTAATTGACTGAGCCATTTTCAATTATGTAAATGCTTTTTCAATTCAAACTTTTCATCAAGAAAAACTTGTAGTTCATTCCGAAGTTCAAATAAACGAGTAAGGACTTTTCCACGAGAAAGCCAACGAACATCGGTATGGAAAAGAAGTTGTGTATAGTTGCTTCCCATTTCTTTGCAAAGTTGAGAGAAAAGTCTGGCGTTTAGAGGACGGCCTTTAATATAATTTATGAATTTTGCAGCTTCATCAAGAACTTTTCTTAGGTCTATAGACATCATATGTGTAGCCAAAGCCTCCCTGTGTATGCAGCAGTGTGTCGACTTTGCATTTGGTGCAACAGCTTGAATCCTTGAAACAAGCCCTTTTTTAGATCCGACCATAGATTTCGCTCCGTCCCTACTTATTCCAACACAACTTTTCCAACCAAGCTTGTTTTAATGCATAAAGGTATTTATACTGTTGAATATTTCTTCTCCTGTTGTATGTTCTAGCAAGGGTTGGCAATATAAAAGGTCGTCATGAATTTTTTGATTTTTTTCGTATCTAACGAATACTAGAAGATTTGCAAAATTTGTAATGTCGGCGGATTCATCTACCTGCAGCGCATAATAACGACTCTTACGTATATTGGATAACAATGTTTGTTTTATATTTTCAGCTATTTCAGTGATTCTTCGATGAACGGTACTATTTGAAAGACAAATCCGATCCGAAGATTTTTCGCATTATCTCCGATCATAATTTCCGCTATTATTCTTGCTGCAGGCTGACCAAAGTTTCACCAATTGTTTCCGCTGCACCACTTTTTGCTATTAATAGCGACACACGATATGAAGCTTCTGAAGCCTTCATATTTTCATCTCCTGACACGATCGACATCACTTTTTGAGATTCTTTTAAATTTTTGTTTATTTGAAAAAATTCGGTTGTCCTTGCATTCATCATGTTTCGATTCAAAATGGCGATTTAAATTATTTCATGCTTTCATTTTTTAAAGTTTCACCGCAAATTACACATAATGGAATAGGTTCCTCTTCATTTCCCGTCCATGAAAATCCACATTTCAAGTAATTTATATCGTACTTACGAAGTTTTCTCATCTTCTTGCTAGTTGGTTCTTTAGAGATGTCAGACGACACGCCCTCATTAATTTCATTTGATTCAGATACAATATCAACATTTTCATGTTGCTGACCGCTACTTGTATCTACTATGTTCCTCTCTTTTGCGCATTTTAAAAATCCCTTAAGAATTTGAAAGCTAAAAAACATTACCGTATGTAACGAACAGTCCTTCAACAAATGGCTAGTGAAAGTAGAACTCGAAAGAGACAGCAATGGTAGGCCAGTAGAGATAAAGCAGCTATGAAGACGTTCGTATGATTGGTGCGGTATTAACTAAAGATCGCGCTACTAATTGACAAAGGCAAGGCCACAGTTCAGTTGAAATGCTAATTCTCTTCAACCGAATTCCTTATATAATATCTGAAACACATTCACTATATATTTCTTAGTTTTAACACGTTCACTCAACCAAAGCCATATGTTGCCGGTGCACCATATGGTTTTGATTGTCTACTATACAGCATTTTATGTGGGAGGGGTCATGCGATCCATTAGTTAGTGCCGTTTTAATACACAGTTTATTCCATTTTTATTCCATGCGTCAATGATGCATAGCCGAAAATTGCCACGAACCCCCCCCCCCAGAAGATCTTTCGTGGACCCCCGGGGTCCGCGTACCACACTTTGAGAAACACTGCTCTAAACGATGCTTCACGAAATGACTATCGATTTTTTGTTTTTTAGAAACGCTGATTTCGTGTGTTTCAAGATCATTCTGCAAAATTATGTTTATTTGTGAAAAGTTTCATCATCGTCGAATTTTTCCATCTTTGTTTGCTATTTGACACTTTTAACAAACATTTGATGCACTGTGAACAGTAACGCAATGAACATTCCCAAAACTTTGGATTTCTTTGGCGTATTTATTTATTTATTTTTCCTGTCTATCCTTTTTTGAACTTTATACATGCAGAAATTTTATTCACCATAAAAATAGGAAACTATTCCTTAATACAATTAACACCGATCACGGAGCACACTTCGGCTGCACCTCGTTTCTGCAAAGCGCTGGATGGAACAATAAACACTGTAGCCGCAATGTTCATTTACAGCATATACGGTATATACATCCGCTTACATCTTTTATTCCTTATATTGAGTAGGAAAGGCCAGTTTAGCCCTGTTCAGCTTTTGAGAGTGAGAAGGCATTTGAATTTCCACTGGTAGCCAATCACAGATAGCTGGTCCAAGACTGTCACTAACTGTAAACGTCATCCGTTGAAGAAAAGCCAACAAGTGCTGCCATCTCGTAGTCCACAGTGATCTAGTGGTCGATATATTTATACACACACAATATATTTACCACAGTAAATAAAATAAAATCATTTAAATTTTATTTTATTTCTTCAAAAATAGACAAAAAAAAAAGCGTGACCAGGCAACAAGATTTATTAGCAGATAACTTTTGGCAATAATTCAGGAACGAAGTAACCCTGATATTATGGCTTAAAAACAAATTTGGCCAAAATGTGTAATCCATAAGGAAAATGCTGCATTGAAAATGAAACATTAATAAAAACATGTCACCGGAATTAATTAGTAATATTTAAAAAACGGATCGCAGAACAATTCTCACATGAGCTCCAATAAAGCGCGCTTTACAAGATCGGATGTGATTACAAGAAACCAACGAAGTAAAATTTTATCTCGTGTGCACCTTCTCGAGGTTTCAAAGCAATTTAGTCCTTTTTGTCGTCATCAAACTTAATCCTTGTCCAGGAGTAGGAAGAGTGGTCTGATGTATTCCGAGTGGCGAATCCTCATGGTATAGGCAGGCATGATGGGAAGATGAATCCTGACCTTTTCCGTATAATAAGAGTCGGGAGCAGGCCTAGGAGTGCGGTCGCGTGGAAATTTTGTCTTCAAGCGCATTGTATACGAAGGAGAAGGACCAGGCTGGGAAAGAAAATGCGACCTAAATATTAATCTGGGATAATGCTTCTAATACAAAACAATAGCTGTTTATCTTAAAACTATCAACATTTATTTAGAAACGTTCACAGAACGTGAAGTAAGGTTATAATATTAATTAGCAGCAGTTAGAGATATGCAACGATATTTGCATCGATGCTGCTCTGCATTTTGACACGTCAATATTAAAGTAAAACCGTGTATTAACACGAACGGTTTTAGTTCAATTATCTAGTTTAATAATTATTATTTTTCATTACAACCGACATAAACAATCTAATAATAATAATTATTACTATCATGATTATTACTATATTGGCACCTCCATATAATCCAGAACTCATCGAGAGGGCCATTCCGCATATATACAGCTCGTCATGTTATAATGACATCCGCACTACACCACATGTATGTGCAGTTAATGCCTATCAACTGTAAATAATGAAATAAAAATAAAATTCGCTGACCCCTTTTATTCCCTATAAGGGAATAAAAGGCGTTCTTTTATTCCCTAACTTTTGGAGGATGAGTGAGCAGTTCGATCTCCACCGGTAGCCAATCAGAGATAGCTTCCCACGACTATCACTCATTTTAAATACATGCAGTGAAAAGACTGGCAAACAAGTGATGCCTTCTTGTGGTCCCTAACTCTAACACGATATGTTATCGTGTTAGAGTTAGGAACTGTCCAGGCTTACAAAAGATTCTCTATTCGGCGACTATAATTGAACTAAAGTCTTTCTTCGGGCGGTTAGCATTGAGGAAGCAAAGGCATGTAATGAGATCCTGGACAGTTGAGGGGAAAACGTCCCTTGACCTCCAGTTCATCTCACAAATGTTCAACAGGGTTGAAATAAGGGCTCTCAGGAGACCAACCAAATGTGCTGATTTTCATGTCCACAAACCACGCAGTAGCCTTGTGACATATTGCATTGTCTTGCTGACAATGGTCAGTTAAACGCCACAAAGTAGGAAGCATTGTATTGTCTATAATATTCAGATATCTCTAGGAGTTCAATGTTCGCGGTACCACAAACAGAGGTCCGAAGCTAAACCATGAAAAACAGAACAATATCATCACACCGCCACCTCCGAATTTTAGTTGGGGTTAAGCACTCTAGTAAGAGTTCACTGGGCATCTGCCACACCCACACTCGTCCATGTGCTCGGTAGAGATGTGGCGTGATTCATCATTCCATAACACAGCTTTCCAAGCTTTCACGTTCCATTGAACACAAATGAGGATGCAGCATGTTGGTTCAGGTAATGTGTGAGCTTGCATATTGTAGTACCATCATGGAAACCCATGTTGTGAGTGTTCGTGCAGATTTATGTTCAATTGGGTGATGAATGATGGTTTTTACATATTACCTTTCGTAGCAACTTAAGGTCATGTTCAATAAGTGTGGTGGGTCATCCACTGCGGATAGCTTGCAATCGACTCCCAGCGCTTCCATCTCAGTATGACATGACTTGTTAAAGGTTTGCCGAACAGATAGGCCTGCAGCATGGCATCCTGTCACAATGCCTCTTTCAAACTCTGTGAGTTCCCTTGTAGAATCCCTTTCACCAGGACACAGTTGCATTTTGGGAGAATCATATTCCGCCAATCTATTCCGGCTACAAACACATGACTCGTTACATAACACGATGCACTTTCCCATGGAGGGAGTCTGTTAACTTCTTTCCAAGCAGCGTATTTATATTTACATATATTTACATGCAACAAACATTGAATAATTCGAGAATCAGTTGAAGAAAAAAGGTCTACTAGGTCCAGAAATGGCTACCGTGACACTTAATATTTTTAAAACATGTTCAAACGCTGTTTTCAAAAAAAAAAAAAAAAAATCGAATCGCCAAGTAAATGATTCGACCTAATATAATATGTAACGTATGCATACCTGCCACTGAATTAGAAACTTGATGTAGATGTATGTAAGCGTCGCTAACACAGCGTATATGCGAAATACTTGGTCACGTGCGTCGTCACGTGTTCTAGGCAACTATTGTGATGCTGATGGTCAGCAATGGTCAATGGGAAGAACAAAAGTCTTTCGGAGTTCGATAAAGGGCTTACAGTGGGTGCCCTTCCGTCTGGCTGGAGCCACGATTTTGAAATTAGCAGAGCTCATTGGAGTTTCGAAAGGTGAGCTATCTTGAGTGTTTAATCAGTGATAAAATAACCCACGTTGCTTGTCTAAGAGGCGTAAGTGTGGTCCTAATATGGTGTGTCGGGAACGGGATCGCCGTCCTTTGAGAAAGTTTGTACAGACAAATCGAGAACTTCCGTTGTCTTGCTGCAATTGACCGCCGCATGCAGTGAAGGCTGTTCCCAACCGAAATCTCACCGAACTCTGCGCAGGAAGAGGATCGGTATTGGCAATCGCATGCCTAAACGTAAAATAAAACTTTCGAATTCAGTGGCAGTATGTTTAATTTAAGAATAAATCTTAGAAATAAATAATATCTGCACAATTAAAGGTCATTTTTTCATCTCCGTCAGAACTACTACTTCACGATAGTTAAGCGAGGGAACCATTCACCTTGCTCTCCCTTATAGCACCCACAGATTGTATGATACCCACCCAACACCTGCTCCAAGAAACGTTTTTTTTTTATTGTAAAATTATCGTAATAATATCCCATCACTACAATTCTAAATTCTTAGATATATGCAAATTCACTTTCTTCAAATCGTTTTCATTTCAGCGGCTTCTTTAAAGAGGAGTCACCAAGAATCTCTCTCTGTAGAGAGAGAGAGAGAGAGAGAGAGAGAAATGATCCGCGTACGACTTTTAGCAAAGGTGGAAAATTAAACATGAAAATGGGTAATAATTGTTGTAAGGAAAAAGGGAGAAACCAACCGAAATACCAAACTAGCAGAGTAATGAAAAACGGTGTTGAAATAAAACAGGTGAAAATGATTGGAAACCACCTGTACGAGGTGGGGGGGGTGAGAAAACAGGGAAATGAATACACAGAAGAACATTAAAAACGAGCAAGTCAGAAAGGAAATTGGCATTATTAACATCCATGAGAATTAGAAAGTCTAACTGGAGTTAAGCGAAAATGTATTATGGCCAATAAAAAAACAAATACCGGATTGAAAGGGGAAAATAATCGAGATATTCATGGAGGAAATCACAGCACACCTTCGGAAGATGAAAAATAAGGTCAGACCCCGTGGAAATTTAAGAAACAAACTAAAGTAATTAGGAAGAAAAAGAATGTGAAATATTAAAATACAAACTTGTGTTGAACTATCGTAGCAAAAAAATATATATAAAACATATGAAATTAATACAAATAGAAAAATTCATTAGCCCACCCACCCACCCACCGTACTAACGTAATGCATGTTTACAAACTTTCGTGGTGGAAGCAAAAAAAAAAAAAAAGATTCGCCGAGGACAGAATCCAGCATATGACGATGACACATCTCACTCACCTTATAGGTCGTTGTAGGTGTGGAATCATACGCAGCAGGTCCTGGTGTTTTGGCAAAATCTGCATCAAACCTTCCGTGTTTCTTCCTCCCTGGCATGGTATAGCCCATAATATTGATCATTCCTGCATTACGCACAGGCATTCCATCTGCGATCACATAGGCATTCGGAGCGGGTCGAGAATCTCGCCTACGTAACCGTGTCCTCTGACGCACAGTATAAGAAGGCGCTTTTGTTTTAACTTTCTCTGTGCAGTTTTCGTAAGGATACGCTGATGGTGAAGGAGTTATGAAGCCCTCTGAAATAATAATCACAAGGAACATTAAACAGAATTAGTACGTGAATGAAACATCAATTTTACTATTCATTTGCTAGAGGAAAATATTAGAGGGTTTTTAATTTAATTTTTTTTTTTTTGTATTCCGAATTTGAAAGCTTGTGAAATTCTAAATCTGAATTAATGGCATCACTGCACAGTAGATCAATATACTTCTTTCCTGCTTAGCATTCCGTACAGAATAATTGTGCGTTTGCAGTGAATACAAAACTCTCCGGATATGTCGCTAAGATTCCTAGTTATTCGCAATTTGATGACAGCGCACGCACGCACGCACGCAAGCAAACACACACACACACACACACAGGGCCGCATTTATACTTTTTGAGGCTCTAGGCGCAAGATCATAATGAGGCCCCAAAAGAACAAGTCTATTTCAGTTAATCAAATTCCTTATTTTTTTTTTTTTTTTTTTTTTTTGTTTATTGAAAATAAAAGTCGACATTTCCATAATAACTCATTTTAATAAACTAAAAATAACACAACATTGGTATACATATATATATATATATATATATATATATATAAATCAGTTCAAAATTAAATTTAAAAAAAAAGAATAACTAAAAGTTCAGACTTATTCCTTTCTGTTCTAGTAACAGTCTAAGATAACGAAAATTATTGAGAAAGTGAGAAACGAACACGTCCAGTAGACGCACTAAAAAGTCCCTAACAATAGCCAAATACACACAGAAATTAATTTTATTTTATTATTATATTTTCACCTTTCTGATTGCTTTACAGATGTTCAAAACATTTTATTCTGATATTGCTTGTAGGATGAAACTGTTTTTTAAACAGTTTCATCCTAATATTTATAAAACATTAATTTCCCCAATATTACATAATTTAATTATTTATACTTATCAGGAAATAATACAAATGAAAAAATATACAAAATTTGCTAATTTATAATAATTACAATTTTATTTCGGTATCGGAATATTAAAAGTTCTCTGGTACAATTACTTTGGAAAAATAACGAATTCAAACAAAAAGAGAGTGCACATGCGTTATCTTGCAGTATTTTTGTGTGTGTGTGTGTGTGTGTGTGTGTGTGGTGATAATTTTGGGAGGGGGGAGGAGTTAGCCATTAAAGGCAAATTAATTCTGTTATGAGAATTTTGGAAATAAAATTTCATTTTGATGCATGCACCTACACATGTTTTCGAATGATAAACTGTAGGGAAAATATCGCTACTTCAAAACTGCCGCATAATATCGAAATTAGCCGAAAATATGTACATAACAGTTGACTTCATAACTGCCGTTTATTTCGATTTGTAGTGAGTGATTAGGGGGAAACCAAGAAAGTTGAAATGCAAAACGTACAGATTAAGTTATATAAAAAGTATGCATTACATGATATGATTCAAGATTTACGTATGATTCTCTATAAAGCAAAATTTAAAAGTGCGAACCTTCGCGCAATCTGTGAACTAACCTTCGAACTAAGATTATGAATAAAAAAGAAAAAACTTAATTTGGAACAGATGGAGGTTGTATTCATTTTTAGATTCGGATTTTCATGAATTTATAAAATAATTGTTAGGGCTTCAAAACGGCCTCACCTACTCCCTATACTGGAACAAAAAGGCGTTAATTGATTTTTTTTTTTTTTTTGACAAAATGAATTATCTTCAGTCAAGTTCTGGGAGCATTTTAAAATGTATTGGCGAATAAAATAATATTAACAAAAAAACTGATAGTGACATTGATCTTCCAAAGTGATACAATATGAAGTGAAGAAAGTATGAAAGGATTTCTTATTTTGCGCTGGCATTAAAAGCTATAATTATACGATAAAAACAAGCAGCATAAAATGAATATAACTCATAGGTATTTAGTCTGATATAACTTAGATTCCGGTTACGGAGCAAACGGCAAGCAACTGCGTTTCTTGCTGTAGGCAACTGAACGTAGCTACTGCATACGCCAGGTAATGTAATTAAGTGTTCTTTTCAGCGTGAAGGATTATTGACCCTTCTAATGGAAATGATTATTGACCCTTCTAATGGAAACTGCACTTCTAATGAAGTTTGACCTTCATTAGAAGTGCAGTTTGACCTTCTAATGAAGGTCAAACTGCACTTCTTATCCATGTTCTTTCAGCAGGTGGACAGAATATTATCCAGGTTTGCTGGACGTGTATATATACGTCCAGTAAAGAAATGGTATGCTTACATACATGAATTTAATGGAATAGAGGAGTTCCTGTTAGTTTTATATTCGAAGGAAAAAACAATGTATTTCAAATGGAAGCGGGAGACCTCACAAATTTTTCAGCGGCCTCTAGTTTTTATATTATGAATTTAATATTGAAAAATAAGTATTTTATTTTGCAACTATAAATACGCTGTTTTTTTATTGTTCTTTGTGAGGAGTAAGGTTTTAAAATGTGGCTCCCATAGAGAGTGAGGCCCCCAGCTTGCGCCTCATGTACCTAATGGTAAATGCGGCCCTGCACACACACACACACACACACACACACACACACACACACACACACACACACACACACACACACACACACACATAAAATACTTCAATTTCATATCACAAATCTTGCAAGGTAGAAATATAAAAACTTTCAAGAATATTCATCTTAAATGACATTTTACACGCTAAGATCGAAGGCGATGTGCTGAAGATCGAGTTCAGATGGAATTCAGGCCGAAACAACTGACGCTAGGAAGCTGAGCTTGTGTACAAACGACCTCTGCACAAACGGTAATTGTAAAGATAGGGGATGTTTTACTCAATATGAAAAAGGAAGAGAAAGATGAAAAAAACAATACTCGAGAGCTGTATCGTATCTACATAATCTGTAATTTATGCTACATAATTTGCCGCTATCTGGTAGGATGAGTCGAAAGAGTGCCTGCTTTCCACCCAACTTCGAATCCCATGCTAGCAAGGATTTCTGAGTCAGTCCTTACGAGGGAGATGAATTCCATCGCCTGGTGTGAGATATGCTTATTAGAGGCCTGAAAAAGTAAGCACGTTTGGTCTCTTCAGCAGGTTTCAGGATGAAGTTATAAAATAAGGAAAAGTCTGAAGAATCTGCTTTAGTGGAGTATTTGAAGCAGGTAAGTACACTGCCTGCAATAAAGAAAACATCGGTAAAACTCTTAAATTAAGAAACTTATGAAAATACACCCTATATAATATTCTTTAAAGACATTCTTGTAAAATAAAAGAATCTTAAGACCAAACGTAGCAGATACGCATCATTGAATTCAATAGATCATCTCGGCAATTATGAAGTGACTTACTTGGTGGTGGATACTTCCATCTATGCGTCCAGGCGGGCGCAAAAACAGGTCCGCTTGGTGTCATATCGCGTGTCCAATAAATTGGACCTGGGCTACGCACGTATAATGCTGTAAGGCAACAAGAAGGAAGGTTGATTATAAACGACATTAAACAGCTATTAAATTATCAGTTCTCTGTTAACTTCATAATCAGAAAATAATCAATATGAAAATGACATAATTAAATAACATGCAAGAAAGCTTCCAACACTTTTCGTAACGTTGCACCAATAAATTTTTCTTGGGGTAGGGTGGGGTGGGTCATCTTTAATGTCTACCTCAACCCATCTGTTGTAGAACAACATCAGGTTCCGCTTTGGTGAAATATATTAAAATCACGACACCATCACAACAGGATGTCAGAATCGGGGATGGAAGGAACTCAAAGGAACAGAAATCGAACAGCGACCAGAAATATCACAACGAATGTCGCGTTGGATCGCTCCAAACAAAATGACCTGAAAGCATAAAAAAATTCTATCAGAGAAAAATGAAGTTTCCCCTTTCAACATGAACGAGGCGGTTTTCAGAGAAGTACTAAAATGACACTTTGATGATCATCAGTGCAAATTCTTATTTTCTCCTCCATGAGTTTGATAAGCAAAATGAATTCGCTGAAGTAATAAGCTGACGAAATCGTTCATAGCATTGGCCTCGAAATGAAACAAACAAAAAAAAAGAGTAAATTAAATTATTTGTATTCAGTGATAAAAATGTAATCTGGTGATAAAGTTTCCACCACATTCTTTCTCCGTACTTCAATGCTTCCTTATGATTTAAGACTTTCCGGAATGCCTCTAATTCATCTCCAACCCAATGACGCTCTTCTTATGGAAATTCCTTCTGTCCACCTTTATCTACATCTTATACAATTACCTTCTTCGAAATTCCTTTTTTTTTTAAAGAGAAACAGATATCTAATTAGTATATTATAGTGCAGATTTTATTTCGCTGCACACTCTTATTTCTACGATGTGCAATATTCTTAAGTATTGGGAGCATACACAACTGGTACAATGACTCCTGGTGAACAGTACCTGCGTCCGAAGTGTATGTAATGACGGCAAATTCGTCACCGACATCTCCTCTAATTTATTGGTGCCCATAGCATGTCTGTGTGGAATATTTTATTTCAGAGCATCCATCGAGAGAAGGCCCATTACTTTTTTATTTATTAATGCGTTCATTTAAGAATTAAAACATTAAAATACAGACCGAGGAAAGTTGATTATGAATTTTTTTTCCCTTGAAAATCCATGGAAATCCTTTGACCTGCTGTGCTTTCTGGCAAGTTTCGCGTTTATGTGAGATGAAACAATTCAACTTTTCCGGAGGAAGAACCTTCCGCGCTAGTATGAGGCAGGCTAACCTTCATCTAACTCACTCATTACCTTCATTTGAAAAGTCTTTGTAAAGGTTCTTTGAGTCTTGAAGGGATGGATTCGAATCCAGGTCTTTCCGAACGAAGGGAATCGTCAATACCGACTAAGATCGAGTGGAAAGTAAATGAAACAACACAACCACCACACGTACCAAGAGTGATCGAATGACTTCACCAAGTAGGGATTAGGAAGGAATATACGTGAACACACCGTGAGTTGGATGCTGTTCAAGTGGGATACATCACCACATATAAATAAAAATATTCACATTTGAATTAGTTAATTACTTAAATGGATATCGGTGGCCTGAAGTGGCTCGAAAAGTTCCATGTTCGGCCCCTAGAACAACATCGTTTCCAAATTGTATAAAAATAAATAAATTACAACAAAAAAAAAAAAACTCCCTAGTCCACCCACAGTACTAATGTACGATAGGTTCGCCAGCTTTCGGCAGGGATAAATTTAAAAAGCATTAATTCAAAAAATAAATAAAACAAAATCATATCATCCTCAAGCATGTCTATACTAGGAAGCATCTCTTATTTTCTTCCGTTAAACCACTGAAGATTATTGATTTCGGATCCTGTAATATTGTCCAAGCCCCCTTCTTTCTAGCTGCTTCACTCACTTTCAAATAATCAACAATGCTCTGTTGCCATAAATATTCTGATACTACATTTCCATGATTTGCCTTCGTTGACAACTTAATCAATAATGCAAATACAAAGTATTTGCATTATTGATTAAGTTAATTTGTTCAATTTGATAATTAAGTTAATTAAGTTGACTAGAGGTAATTATTCTGAGCCTTTTTTCGACCGGTCCCCGAGTTAGACGACCTCTGGCATGGGCAAGCAGGTTTTGTCTCCCGGAAATTCGGGTTTTTCGTCCCTTAAACTCAAGAAAATCGGCCGTCGAACCCACACTATTTTTAGACATGAAAAATATTGTTAGTGTTAGAGACCATGAGCAGGCAGCACTTGCTAGCCGCCTTCTTCACTGCGTACCGATTAATTAATGATAGCCTTGGGCCAGCTATCTCTGATTGGCTACCAGTGGAGACTGAACTGCCGACTCAGTCTCCAAAAGTTAGATAGGACTAAAACGGTCTGGCCTACTCCCTATACGGGAAAAAAAGGCGTTAGCTGAATTTTATTTTATTTTATTTTTGCTAATAAAGTTAATGATAAGCATGAAAAAAAAATTAAGTAGCGGACATAAACTCAAACTTCGCACGTAGGGATTAAAATCGTTAGGATAAAAGCATTTTATATCAGTAGAGTAGAGTAGAATATATATGAATCACACACCATTTACTTACATTCTGGAGGCTTAATTCTATTAGTCCAAGCCGGATAGCGCAGTTTTGTACAATCATGATCCTTGAAGCCCACAGTACTTGGCATGCGATATTTCGCAGGACCAGGACCTGTCCAAAAAATATAAATAAATAAATAAAGTCAGTAATGACTCGGATCAACAATGTAAAAATTAAACTAATTTTTTCAAGAAATTAAAGAATGAGTTTGAATTGGCTTATAATGAGGATGATGACTCCAATTGACTACTAAGCAATTTCAGCAGATACTCTCAAATTTCAGATAACTAAATTCAAAATTGAGGCTATGATAACATTGCTAAAGACTAAAAGTGGGAATTAATTAATTACGTTTGGATGTTAATATCATGCTTAGTAGTGATATATGGGAAGATGATTTGAGAAGGGGAGAATTGGGTAAAACAAATTATTATTATTATTATTATTACGTGATCCCTCCAGGGAGTCCAAACACACATCGAGGGAGGGCACCTACTTTACAACTCTCCGTCTCCACCCTCAATCCACCAGCTACAACGAACCGCAACTACCATCATCATCTACACCAAACGCCATCTACCGCCCTTCACCACACTAGTATTTTCACAGACAATCACAAATAGCCACGCAGTAATGGGAAGGAGGCAGTAAAACTTCACAAGAACAGGAAAAATGAGTTGCTCTTGACTGATACCCAAATCCTCTGGATATTCCGTAAAAGCAAGTGATCGAGGAATTCAGTGAAGAATGTCGATTTGTAAATTCATGTGATTCGGTTGTAATTATTGGATGAGTACCAAGTCAAACAAGGACATTTGAACGACTCATCTATCGAGCTGCAGGCATTTTCTGCTGTTCAATTTATTTTCTATTAGGAAAATTAGAATTTCTGAAAACCAGCTAATTCAGCCATGCTTCAATTATTATTATTGAAAATAATAATAATTGAAGAATTGAACTGAATTAAATTGAATAAGCATGTGAAACTAGTAGTCTAGAATCCCCAGGGGGATCGGAGACAACAACAGATAAGGGATTTTTGCATCGTTAGTCTGTTATCGACACTTCTCTAATCATACAGAACTTTATTCCAGTGTCAGCATCGTTAAGGGGACTAAGATTTTACGTATAAAAAGAATATATGGCAAGATCGAGTGGTGGCGTATCCGCTCTCCAACCAACTTCGGGTTCGAATCTCGCCATGGGCTTGGATGTTGAGAATTGTCTTTAGCTGGGGGGGGGATGAATTTCATCGTCCAGTGTGAGACCGTCGCTCCACTCATTCGAGGTTTTTGAAGTGACTTGAAAAAGTTCCGTGTTTCTTCTCTAGAACAGGATTTCCAGTTTATGTAAAAAATAAATAAATAAAATATATATATATATATATATATATATATATATATATATATATATATATATATATATATATATATATATATATATATATATATATATATATATATTAGGATATATTTATTCCCATATATATATATATATATATATATATATATATATTAACAAAAATAGAAATTTCTTAGCCCACCCACAGTAGGTATGTACAACATAAACCTATCGTGAGTGGGAGTCATTTAAGTGAAAGGACTGCCTAAAGCAGGACGGGAGGAGCTGTGAAAGTCGAGAAAAAAAAAAAAAACAGTGCAAGTAATTGAGAAAGGATAGTGAGTATGGTGTCCAGACAGCAGTAGAGTCAAGAAGAGCACTCGTATTAAATGATTCAATGACAAGAATGTGTAGCAAGAGAGACGTTATTACTATTGTCATATGAGAAATGAATTTGATGAGAAAGGGAAATGCATATAAGCATATGAATAAAAGTTGAATGTGTGCATGTGTCAACCCACAGCAGCTACGATTGTTGGAATGAGAGAAAAAAAGGGAGACCTCAAAAGCGATATTCAGAGGAGAAAAGATGTTTCGGTGGTTTCATAATTTCAAACAAGGTGCAATAATAAACGTTACACTAATGCCAACGCAAAAAATCTTAGAAACAAGAAGGAACCAAAATTAGGACCAAAATGATTGGGATAATAGAAGCACTGTTGGCTGATAATGGTATTTTAATTGGAATGTAGAAGCGAAAGATTATAATGTTTTAGAAAGGACAGAAATGATAAACCAAGGAAGGCAAGTACTTCTGTAATAATGGCAGAGAAGTTGAGTCTACTTGAGTCTGTGAAACTAGATGGGGGGGGGATATTAAGTGTTTGAAATAGAGGTGACTAGAGGCGGATGTTGAAGGTGATGGCACCTTCATATGTCATCATGCATAAAGCGGCTAAGTTTAATGCGTGGTGACGTATGAATTATTATTATCATTACTTTATCCACACAATCAAAATACAGCCCAAACAACAGCTATTATTCACAACCATTTGACTGGTGATACCGTCAAACTTAAACCCTACCCAATAATCTAAAAAGCATCTAGGTACTGTCGTGGAAATATGGAATAAGTAATGCATTTCTTTTAAACAGTTTTCTTTTAATTGCACTACGTGCACCAATAATAACTGGGATGATTTTAATCTGTTTAAACCACAACCGACGAATTATTCCATTGCCAAATCTCAATATTTTTGTCACTTTTGTCAAGTTCTTTGCTGTTTGTGTTGTTGTCACCAGGTACCGCAATGCCAATAATCCAAACTCGTTGATACTCAGAAGAATAAAATCTTGTGCTGAAGTTTTCTTTTTTCGGGTTACTAATTCGTTGAGTGTAGCCCATGTTTGCTTAATGTTGTTGTTATATTCCATGAATTTTTGGAAGTAGTATCGTCTTTTTGCCCTACGAATTTTTTGTTAGTTTATTTCTTGTGTGTTTGTATAGGTTTGTAAATGTGTGTTACTGGGTGACTTTTTAAGTTTTTTCCATAGATTTTCTTTTTCAGTAATAGTATTTAGTATGTCGTTGTTTATCCATGGATTATTGTCTGTTTGTCGCCTCGTTTGTGTAGGTTTTGTTGCGTTTTTGTATATTTCTGTGAACTTTAGTTGAAAATTCTGGTATAATGTTACAGGATCGTTTATTTTAAGTAGGGAATTCCAGTCTGTATTTTTTACTTGGTTATCGACAATGCTCTTTAGTATGATCGAGTTTTGTCGCCTTTTGTGACGGTGGGAGGGGTGGGGTAGGAAATGTAATAAAACGAAGTTGAGACAAAGTAGTGATCGGAAATTTTTACGTTAATTACTGATGATGTATATGTATGGATGGGAGCCCGTATGTTGATTTGATCAATGCATGATTGTGTTAGTGAGTTACTGAGTATTTCTTCTCTTGTTGGGGAGTTAATGGTAGGGTTTATGTTGTACTGGTTTAGTATATCAAGATATGTGTTAGTGGTTGAAGAAGCGTGGTCAAGAGTATTTATGTTAATATCTCCTATTAGGATGAGCCTGTGTGTTGTACGCGGTTCGATGCCGCTTAGCCATGTTTCTAACTCGTGAAGAAAACTGAGTGGATTATTATCTGGGGGTCTGTATATTGTGTTTATTGTGTATTTGATACTATTGTGGCTATTTGTGAGTTCCAAAATTAGTGTTTCCGCATGTTCGAAGTGAGTTTGTTTTTCTGTCACATTGTATTTTTCTTTGATAAATGCCATATTTGATAAATAGTAATAATCATAATAATTCTATATTAAAGTTCACACATTTTTCCCATGAAACTCGACCATCTGCAACCCAGCTGCCCGAAAAGCGAGATCTTCTTTGGGGTCCTCAATGTCCACAATTCCGACTGGCTCTCCTATTCCAATACAATTAACCAAACTGGACGCGAATCAGAAGTCTTGGCCATAATGTGAGTAATGACCATAAACAAATCGTGCATCTACCTACTCAAATTCCTGATAACCGACTTCACGATCCAAATACTCTGGATCTCTTTCTGACCAGTTCTCCTTCCATATACGAAAAGTAAACGAAATCGTAATTGTAGTAGGCACTAACGATTTAACTAGCGATAAATTCAGTATGAGAGAGCACATGAAAAGTTTATTAGAAGAGGAGAGAGTGAAGAGTGAGAAAGTGAAAATAGTATATCACCTCGATATTGATAAAAATAAATTAAGAAGGGCTATTATTCGATGCGTAGGCTGTGTAGAAGGAATGGGTGAGAGTTTTTGGATGCCTGGAGTGACTTTGAGGGAAGACTGGATTTATATAAGAGAAACGTCCTACACTTGAATATGTTTGGCATCAGGAGTTTTGAAAAATTGTCTAACGATGTCTGCATAAGTAAGGAACTAGATAAGAACAGAGTTCTGCAAGTTGTCGAACTGTGTCATGCAGACCACAGACGTGTGTACAGAAGAGTGTGTCGGTAATATATTATGTCTGTACACGTATGCTAGGAGTATCAGATACAAGGAGTAGAGTTTGTTGCCTTGTTGAATATGCTGGGACCTAGGCATTAGTGAAACTTGGCTACTAGAAGCAGACATACTAACTAGTATTGAGTGTAAAGGGTATATTTTAGGAAGCAGTGGAATTAAATCGCACTCAGGATTTAATCTTGGGAGGGGGGGGGGAGTTGAGTAAACTATTTGAGAATACACACTACACATTGAATACGACCTATGACTGATTATCTGCAGTCATCGCCAATACGTGATGCCCGTGATCTCTGGCCCAGTTCGAGCAAACGAAGTAGCGCTCGTTCTGCCGAGCACTACTTTGTTCGCCTTGCGTTCACAGCAGCCGTGATTCCGAGAGCTACAGGGTATTCCCACCTTATGTGACTGCTAATTCGTAAGTAGTATAGAAATAGAACACACGACACAACGTAAATAAAAAATGAATTTAATTAGGAAAAGATTTTTGGAAAATTTTCGAGTATATTTTTCCTCTTTCTTTTGGAGGGGGCCAGGGTCCCTTTGGCTCCTCCCCTGGGTGCGCCACTGTTAGGAAGAATAGACAGGATAGGAGAGGAGGGGGATGCTGCTAATGATATCAAATGTCTTAAATCCAGGTTGTGTCTAGAGTGTAGGCTTATAACTGCAATACTAGGATAGGAAAACGTTTTCGTGTGGAAGTGAGTTTGAAGCCATCCAGTGTGTGGTGGAGTTAAACAAGATTAAATACACAGTGGGGGTGTTGTTACAGACCTCGTGGACTGATTGCTACTGATGCGAAAAGAGTAATCATAATGAGTAACTTTAATTATCCGAACATTGATTGGGTGGCTCTGAAATCTCATGAGAAGAATGAAAATGCATTTATTGAGCTGTTGTGAGACAACTTCCTCAAGCAGAATGTGACAGAAGGAACTCGAGGTCAAAGAGTGTTAGATCTGATTATAGTGTCAAAGGGGGGGGGGGTTCAGTTAAAGGTGTAACTGTTCTGCCTCCGGTTAGTGACTTATGCGATACTCACTTGGTAAGTGTCTAAGTTTATAAATGTTCCATTCAGAAAAGGTTACATGTTGAACTAGAAAGCAGGAAATTATGACCAACTTAGGAGTATACTGAGTTCAGTGGAAAGGGATCGGTTGCTGGATGGGAAGAATATCGACAGTGCATGGGAAGCATTTAAACAATACTTAAATGATGCGATATCAGAATGTATCCCGAGAGTTCGAAGAATAAATAGAGTAGGAGTGAAATGGATGTGTAATCTAATTAAGCAAGAGATTCGTAAGAATAATGTGATATGGAAGGAATATCGTGTGAATAAGGATGATGTCAATTATGATAATTCTAAGCAGCAGGCCAGAAGAGTCACAAATGTTGTACGGAAAAGTAAGTCCGAGTACGGCTCTTCAAGTTAAAGACAACCCAAGAGAATTCTCTTATGCTGCAAGTAAAAAAAAGAATGATTTGAAAGTATAACTCTACTGAATGCGGCTTGTATCTGGGTGACTGATGCAGAAGTGATTGTTCAAATAATGAGCAGCCATTTTGCTAAAAGCTATCAACCTGGTATATGCAACACTGAACTCACCACTACCTCTTCACAATATGAGGAAACTCATCTGGATGAGGAGGAAGTTCTAGAGCTGCTGCACGAACTGAATAAAACTTCTGCAAGAGAAACTGATGGAATATCAGCAATGATGCTAAAAGAGTGTTCAGCTGAACTGGCTATTCCTTTGACCAGGCTATATAACTTGGGGTCACAGAATAGAGAAGATTCTACAGGAGTGGAAAGAATGTATGGTAATCCCATTGCACAAGGATGGTGCAAAGACCAATGATCTAGCTATCGACCAATCACTTTCACAGGAGCGGTGGTAAAGATTTTGGAAAGGTTAGGGCTCGCATCTAGAAATATGTTGACAGAGAATTTCTACTACATAATGAACAGCATAAGTTTACTAAGGGAAGGTCATGTTTTAGCAACTCAGTGCTAAAATGATACCTTTGCATTTTGCTAAGGCTTGTGACAGAATACAGCATAGAATAAGGGATTGGAATAAACTATTGGCATGGATTTTTCTCTTATAGACTAAGGGATATCAAAGTGTTACATGAGGGACGTGAATCTGCAAGATTCAAGTTAGCCAGTGGTGTTCCTCAACGATCAGTCCTTGGTCCATTGTTATTCAATCTGTACATTAATGACATTGGGAAGGATTTAACATGTAACATACAGTTATTTGTTGATGATGCAAAAATAGACAGAGCCATCACGCGTGCTGCTGATATACAGTACTTGCAAAGTGATTTGAATAGGCTATAATTGTGGTCATGCTAAAATGAATGACATATCAATGATAATAAATGTAAAAGCATGCGCTTTGGTGTGATTAGATATCCAATGTCGTGTTATATAGTGGTATTATGCTAGAAGAAACTGATCGGGCTAGGAAGCTTGGAGTTATACTAGACGGGAATTTGAAGTTCAAGGGTAATATAGCAAAAACTGTACATACAACTCAGAGAATAATGGCAAGAAAAAAGAATAATGAAAGGAACCTTGACATGTAAAGATAAGGAAGTTATTTTGCCTCTTTTCAAGGCCGTGATAAGACCTCACTTGAACTATTGTGGGAAGTTCTGTGCTTCTAGTTGTGATTCATATATATTATAAAGAGTACAAAGGAGAGTGTTAAAAACGATATCAGAATTGTGGAATACTGATTATGAAGACAGATTGAGAATTTATAAACTGCAGACACTAGCAAACAGGAGAAAGAGGGGTGATATGATGGAGATTTAAAAACTTCTAAAAGGGTTATACAGAATTTCAGTAAATGGAATTTTTCATTTTATGAGGGTGAAGAAAGGACGCCAAGGTATTCATGGAAGTTGAAAATGAATGCTGTCAAGAAGGGGGTGAAGGCTAGGTTTTTCTCTTATAGACTAGTGCGTGATTGAAATGAATCGTAATTGGATGTTGTGTGTGCAAGTAGCATGAATGAATTCAAGAACAGGTATGACAGCTGGTGGGAATAATATGCCTCTTTCCATGAGTTCTTACCTTCCTGGAGGTCTCTCTTAATAACAATAATAATATACACTATACAGATCACCTCTCCTCTCGGACCACAATCTTGTACGTCTCCTCCTCCTCACAGAACGCCCTTCCTTGATCCATTCCCAACCTCACATCCTCTGGCATTACAAAGGGGCCAATTGGGGTGACCTCTGGAATTCCTAGTCCCGCTTTCCTTGGTATGACTGTTTCCATTCATTTCATCTTAACTCCTCCTGCGAACGAGTTACAGAAATTATTCCCACTGGCATGAAGGCCTTTATTCCCATTGCAATCCATAATCCTTATTCACTTTCCAAGCCATTGGTTCAACTGAAAGTGTATCAAAGAAGCCTAACAAAAATTTAGCTTACGCATGTGGCTCGCTACAAGAACTCTGACTTCATATTATGCCTAAATCAAAGCATGCAACATATTCAAATCAGCCATCCGCAGATTCAAATCCCATTTCATAAAGACCACCAACAAAAAACTTGCCTCTTGTCCAAGTGGAAGCAGTGGCTTCTGGTCCTTCGCTAAGGCCGTTGCATTAGCGAAGGACCAGCAACTTCTCCTCTCCTGCACTGCCACCTCTCTGTCATCCTAATGGTACCACTGTTACTTTTTCCCAAAGATAAAGCTGACCTCCTGGCATCACTTTTCCCCTCAAACTCCTGCTTAGACGACCAAGGAAAATCACATACCAGAATTCAAGCACCGCATGCCTCCTTTAGTTTTTCACCTAAAAGAAATAAGAAAACTACTTAACTTGGATAAAAAGTCGTCTGCTCATAATGACATCTCGCCAATTGCTCTTAAGCATTGTGCTCCAGAGTTAACTCCAGTCCTGTATCGTCTCTACAATCTATTATACATATCTGGTACATATTCCAACGCGTGGAAACAATCTCATATTCATCCATTCCAAGAAATGCTGATAGAAGTCTAAAATCAAACTAATGACCAACTGCCATCACCTCAGTCCTCTCCAAAATAATAGAGAAAGTAATCAATAGTCAACTCCTCCACTACTTAAGAAGGCCACCAACTATTCAGCGACCACTAGTACGGATTCCGCCATTCATGATCCACAGCTGACTTCGTAGCTTACATTATCTACCACTGGAAACGTGCCATGGGAAGGTTGGGAAAAACCTGTGCTGTCGTCTTCGACAAAGCTTTGTCGTGACATCGCGATCTGCTTAACGAATTGCCATCCCTTGTTCTCCCTGCTACTATTTGTAATTGGGTAACCAGCTTTCTTTCTAGTCGTTCTCTATAAGTCATGGTAGATGTTTCCCTCTCTTCGAGCTTCACTATCAATGCTGATGTTTCTCAAGGCTGTGTCCTATCACCACTAATCCTATCCACAGCTTTGCAGACGATAACACATTCCACTCATTTGAAAACCCAAGCAGTTTTCTAACATCCAAAGTCTTAAATATTAATATCCTTACTATCCTTCAATGGGAGGAGAATAACAAGTCATGTTCAATGCCAGAAAAACATAGTCTTGCGTTTTCTCTTACAAAAGAGACCTCAGCTCACCTCCCCTTATCCTCAGTAATACACGAATCACCAGACAAGATCAGATCTCCCTGCTTGGCTTAGCTTCAGTCTCTCCTGGCATAAACACATTAAATCAATAGCGTCTTCAGCATCCATAAAACCAGTCATTCTCTTTCGTTCAAAAGGCTATTTTGCATCCATCCAACTCCTAACTACAGGAGCAAACAAATTAATACGAACACTCACATTTTAAATAAAAATTTTAATTTCGGAAGCAAATAAGTAAAAAAATGAAACTCCACCTTTACCTAATAAATTATATGTGTACCACTGTTCCCAATAAGTTCATTGATTTGCTTAGGCATGGACTCTACTAAAGTGGAACACATATTTCTTATTTCTGCATTTCGAAACCATACTTTTATAATGGACTGTATTAAGTCATCCTTTGTATCATAATTTAATCTACCAAGTCTCTTTTTCACTATGGCCCAGAAATCTTCTATTGAGTTAATGTCAGGAGAGTTACATAGTCACTGAATCAATTGCATGTTGTGATTTTTAGGAACGCTTTCACTTTTTTTTTAAGTGTGGCATGGAGATCCTGCTGGAAAATTAGTTGTTTGTATTTCTGGATCTGTGACCATTATTTTCTCCAATATTTTTATGTATTGATCACTTTTCATCAGGCACAAGTGATCCTGGACCATCATGTGTAAAACAACCCCAGAACATCTTTTCAGCTGGGTGTTGTTTAGAAGCTTGTTGAAGGTGGGCGCGAGAAGTCTTCTCAGCAGCTGATTTGCGAACATAAAGTACTCGCTCTCCTTAAACAAAGAAATTACTCCCATCTGAGAATATGACCTTTCACTTCTCAACAGTCCAATCTTTGTACACTTTTTCCTACTGCAGCCTCATTTTCTGCATAGCATTCGTCAACAGTTATTTACTTTTTGGTCAGTGGGCAGTTCTCCATGCTTCTAACAATCTTCGATGGACTATCAAGTCAGACACATTAATCCCACTAGCTGTCGTCTCTGTTTAAGTCTGCAGCAAACAATCTTGATTCATTTTGCTTTTCCTAACTAAATCGACCTTGAGTAAGTGTAGTTTGCCTTTTTCGCACACATTTTCCTTTTCTGTCAGAAGACAAGGTGTCTGTCTCCCTAAATCTCTTTAAAATAGCATTACCAGTACCCAAACCAACACCACACCACAGTCATTGGAAATTTTTCTTTGATTCATGAGCGTGAGCTGAGAAACACTATCCATTTTATAGCCACACAAATTGAATAAAATACTGTGAATGTCAATTGGTACAGTATTAAAAACGCAAATCACTATTTATTAATTGTTTATTAACACCGTCGCGATAGTTAAAACACGCGGCACTCAACCGAAATAGTGAACTAAAACCAAAACTGAAACCAAAACTATTGTGAACTGAAACAAAAATCAAACCAAAACCAAACACTTGACGAAAATTCGGCTTGTTCAAATTAATTTCTTCGCTATTGTATATACAAATCTGAAATCCGTCCATGCTTAGAGTACTGCTCATATGTTTGGGGAAGTACACATAAAACTTCCCTTAAAGTCCTTGATCTTCCCAGTGGCAAGCAATTAAAGTCATTGATAATCCCTCATACAGATTCACTTCAGTTTCTATCTCACAGACGCAGTGTATCAGCACTGTGTCTATTCTACAGGTACTTCCATGGCCACTGCTCCAGTCAGTAACCATCATTCCTCCACTCTCTGTTGCAAACACAAAAACAGCAGCTGCCTAACATCCTTTTGCTGTGCAGCTGCAAACACACCGAACCTGATTCTCGTCTTCTTTTATTCTGTTCACCTCTGTCCTCTGGAACAGCTTTCTTTATGATGTAATCCCAAACACAACTACAATCTTCATCTCTTCAAAAAAAACATCAATAAACTCTATCTTAGTTCTTGTTTGCACCATCCCCAACCCACCCACGGCTTTGATGTTCATAAAGATCTCCAACCTTCGTGTACGGATCAATAAAAAATAATAAATAAAAAAAATGAGCTCACACCTTTGCCTTAACTAGTTTGCCAAAAGCGAAGGACGAACAATTTTACCTGCATATGAAAACACTCTCATGCTACAGCCAAATGTGGACATAAATTTATAGCATACTAATAAATTATATTACACATGAAATGTTATAAATTTCATATAACACTGGCAAAAATTACAAATTTCCTAACGACGTAGTTAATGAATTAGTGTACAGTGCTTACAGAAAACTATGCTGAGACACATTTCAGTATTTAATATGTCCGCCCCGAACTGCGATGCAGCTCTCACAACGCCGTACCATGCTTACCACCAAGTGACTCAGGAGTAAAACAAACAACAAACAAATAAGGCCTTGTTTGTTGTCTGGAGGGAAGTTCGAGTAGCAATTCGTCTCCTACTGTGTCCAAAATGTGTTATACTGGGATGAGATCTGGGCAGTGTGCTGGCCACTCGATTCCATTATATCATCGGTCTCCAGAAATATGTCTCAACTGCTCATGTATGATGTGGTGTGGCATTGTCATCCAAAAAAAAAAAAAAATTCTTCGCCTACAGCACCAAGGAACAATCGAACATGACATTGAAGAACTTTGTTGAAATATTGTTCACCAGTCATAGTCTCTTTTTTCAGCACTTGTAGCTCGGTGCGTCCATTAAGAATAATGCCTCCCCACACCATGATCCCAGCAGCGCCGTATCCATCGCTTTCGAGAATATTCTCACGACGGTAAGCAGCACCACTTTCACGCCAGATCAAGTGTTGTCAAGAATCGGAGAAAAGACTAAAATGACTCTTAACTGTAAAGAGTATAGTAGCCCATTGGTGTCATGTTCAATTTCTATGGAAACAACACCACTGAAAACTGAAAACCTATGGATCAGGGCGAATGCTGGTCTTGAAATTCACGCTTGCTCTTGTTATCATTCAGGGAGTGAGAGGTGTGATTGAAGTCTGATTAGTGAATAGGAATAATGAATTACTGACCATTTAAAACTATATATTTAGAAATTTATGTACATTTAAACATACAAATACAACATTTATCTTACAAATGAGATTCTATCTTTTTCAATTTAGCTACTCTGTTACAAATTCTATCCTACGGTTCTTCTTTATGAACTCGTCAATAACATCGTCATAAAAAGTTGGTTGTAACTTAATTTTCCCAAGCAACACGTACACTTGTAAAGGCTGGGCTGAAGCTCACTGGCTAGAGCTACGTTGACTGCGTAAGCCTGTGTTTAAGCAACAGAGTGAGACGACGTGAAATGGCTATGCGCACGCATGAAATCACACAGGGCTTCCAGGTCCTACAACCGAGCAAGCCAAGGTAGCTTTGATTAGATGAGCAAGCATCGGCCTTCGATACACAACGCAAAGCTCAATTATTGCCGCGCAAGCTTAAGACGTCTTCTGTCTACAAAAATAAAAGCCTAAATGGAATGCTTATAAATGCATGCATTTATTAACAAATAAATATTACTTCTTTCTCAATTAATGAGCTTGCGCAGCAAGCATGGCAAACATGAAGAGTTCGCCCCTACTATGGATAAAGGGACGTGGACTACAGGCCTTCGGGCGTATACGCCTCCTTGTCGCTACGTGTATCCACAGTTTGTCGAGACATCTGTGTAACTGTGCCTGAATGGAGCCGACTTGCAAGCTGCCCTGTGTGGTGCGTGGATTATGTTTTGCTGTTATAACCAATAATCTGTCTTCATGGTAGAGCAAGGACGACCACTTAGGAAACGTCTGGAACACATTCCATTGCTTTGAAATGCTGCCCAGAGCGTAGATACAACGCTATGTGTGATTCCAAACTCTGGCAATATCAGTAATTCTGCGACCTTCTTCAAGCTTTCCAATAATTATTCCCTGTGTAAAATCACCTGGATGGTGTACTCGAGACATTACAAGCCATCCAAGGTTGCAACTTTATTCCTTCACGAAAAGAGCTTTCTTCAAACACAATTCGCTTAGCGCAGCTTTTGCCTTTTATCCTATTGAGTGCTACTACGTGACCTCTTTGCGCACGATTCGAAAATTTGAATGTGCACCCGGAATCTACTCGAAATTATCAGTTATGCAGATTTCCACAAGTTGTTCGTCTGAAATTGTGGTTGTAATCTTCAGAAATAGTGTTCGTCCTTAGGTTTTGGACACCAGCGTATAAACAATTACGAGGTAAAACAAGAAAACAATTTTATTACTAATATTTTGTCATATTAAAATATAGTTTAAAAATTGAAAGAAAAATATTACTAATAAAATGTAATATTATTGGTAATATAGTTATAGACGTAATATTTAAACATAACCAAACTTACCAAGTTTTATTAACACACACACACGCACGCATATACACGGTACTTGAATTATGACGTATGCCGTGAGAAACGCACATCCTCATCAATTGATAAACCAGGACTAATGAATTGGTTGAGGGAAGAGATAACCACGCAGTCAGTTCGAGTGAGTGGAACACAATGATGCAATTTCATTTGCGCATTGCCAATTTAATGCTTAAAAACTTGAATAAATTTGTATATTCAACATTCCTTACAAAAATACAAACAAATATTTGCGGACCTGAGAACTGGAGTCTTCAATCGAAAAAAAATCCACGGCTGGCACCCCTAATCAACCGTCTGCACAACATCATTTATTACACACTATATTCGTATTTTCTAAACTGCGTGTTCTCTCGCAGTTCGACGGAGGAAAAATCTGAATAGTAGAAAGAAAAGGCTCTGCTATTTGCAAATGGCTAACTCACCTTTCCATATTCTTATTTTCATCTGTTTCTTATTCCAATCGAAGGACGCATGCTCTTCGTTCTTCCAGAGATGATAAAGATACAACTATTTATTACAAAAATAAGGCCTTTTTTTTTCTACTCAGAATAACTTGTGAGGTGTTGCAAAGACGTGTGTGTGTGTGTGTGTGTGTGTGTGTGTGTGTGTGTGTGTGTGTGTGTGTGTGTGTGTGTGTGTGTGTGAGAGAGAGAGAGAGAGAGAGAGAGAGAGAGAGAGAGAGAGAGAGAGAGAGAGAGATTCGGATATCACACCAGTATTGACGAAACTAGTCGACGTATTCAATTTAATAATTTAGTGACGATGCGTGCTATTTCTTCCACCAAACCGCTCCCCTATAAGTGAAATTTAAGTTAAGTATGCAAAATTTCCATGTTATATTAGTTAAACTTAAAATAACATACAGATCCGTTACCTTTTTCTTTTGCCCCAATAACGATTAACAGTTTTTGTTTTTCTTGAGCTCTTCCCGAATCCATGTTTCCTGGACGTTTCCTTAAAATGTCAAATTTATCTTCTGAAGTAAAGCGAACACTTGATAGGCCTTGCAAATAATGCTCACCTTCTCTGCTTTCGTCTACATTGTCACTCATTTTAAATTTCGTCCATGTAATGTAATCATTTCAGTCTAAATCATTACTGTATCAGATACTGCTTTTCTCCCACTATGTTAATAAAACACAATGAGTTGAGTTTAAATTATATCCAACAGAGTGGCACAATATAAATTGAGAAGAGATATGTAGACGAGGAAAAAAAAAAAATTGAAACCGTTATCAACGTCAATAACCGGAGAATTCGATGGCAAAAAAATAAACAACGAAAAAGGTGGCGCATGAAATATAACAATAGGCAATTTATTATTATTATTTGAACTGAAATTAACTTAAATTATTCAAGAGTGTTTGAAGTCAAATCCAAAAATTCAGTTAAATAACAATTACACACACACGTTCATAGAAGCTGTATCGCCTGTTATAACCATGTTTTATGGTAATTAAATTTGAAAAGGGATAATAACACAATAATTGTCACAAATATAACATTTTTATTTTTGATTAATATTTGGCTCTTTTTAGTACAAGTTGTGATATGAATTTGTGCCTCCGTAGCGCAATTGGAAGAACGACTGTACATTGCGCCCTTCGATTGGAATAGGCCTAAGTTCGATTCTCGTGGCGACGGGAGGAATCTTTATCTGGCCGATTTTTCAGTCGAAGGTGAGTTAGCCGATCTCATACGGAGGTAGCAGGGTTTTTCTCCCGGAAACTCGGGTTTTTCATCCCACATACAGATAAATCGGCCCTTCAGAACACACGCAATTTACAGACATAGAATACAGTTATGGTGGTGGTGGGCGGTAGATGGCGTTGATTCGTAGTAGAGGTTCGGTGTAGTGGTTGAGACAGTTGTAGGTATCCGCCCGCGATGAGTCTTTGGACTCCTTGGAGGTGTCAGGAATAATAATAATAATAATTAGGAAATGACAAAAAAAGTTGGCAAATGTTTCAAAATGGAATGGATAGTGATATTTTGACTGGAGGAAAGAAAAATAAAAAAAATAAAAAATACATTAAAAAATACACACACACACACACACTAATTTAGGCTTAGTTTCGTGGTTTCCAAACCTCGCGCTGTGGAAGAATCAGTAACGGTCCTTGCAGATCTATTTCCTCCGACGTAGGCTGACCATACGTATCGTTTTGAATGGGACAGTACCGTTTTTTTTTTTTTTTTTTCATATTTTCCCGTTGTCCCATTATTTTAATGAAAATGTCACTTTTGCCAACCTGTTCGATATCCGCAGTGATTTATTTTCATTTTCATTTATTTTCATTTGCGGTGATTAATATTCGTATTTTCAGGGAAAATAAGAAATACAGGTTGGCAGCACTTGCGCGTCTCAAATGCGGCGTCTGTTGGCTGTAACGTTAGTTTTTGTTTTGTGTGTATGCTAACCGGTAGTTTTGTTATTCAATGCCGGTGGTTTAAATTTCATATTTTTTTTAAAGCTTTAAGCCTATCCTTGCAATGTCAAAGAGGCGAAATATTAAACTGGTCAAGCTGTGTAGCGATGGAACAAAAGTGGTATGCCAAAATTGTATTGTCCATTTTTCCGTTGCTCATGGAGACAGAAGCCACATCAACCAACATCTACGTAGCCAGAAACATAAGGATGCTGAAAAGACTCTGGCCTCAGCTAAAAACGTCAGCTACATATGACGAGACGTGATGGTGATAGTGAAAGTGATAAAATTGCAGCAAGCGAAGCTCTTGTTGCTTATCATACAGTGCGTTAGGGCGAAAGTTTTCGCGCAAATGACTGCTTGTCGACATTGTTAAATAATATTTATGAACCAAAATTTCTTCTGCACATGCCAAATCAGAAGCAGTAATTAGCAACGTTTTATCACCATACATATTGGACAAAGTAATAGAGGATTTGAATAAAACAAAAAGCATTACAGTCAATTTAGATGCATCAAACAAAAAAGACATCAAACTTTTTCCAATCGTTGTGCGGTACTTTTTGCCAAATTCTGGTGTTCAAGTCAAAATTACAGACTTCCTTACCTGAAATGCAGCCCCCCCCCCCCGCTCTATGTCTTCAGTGACAGAACCCAAATTTTTATATGGGTTCTGTCACTGAAGAAGAATCATAAGCTCAATATTTTTATTTAAAATTTTTTATCGTCTTACATTTTCATAAATACAGAATATTACATAACCCCTGTCCCGTTTTTGTCTCATGGAAATATGGTCAGCCTATTATGACATTATTATTATTATTAATTGTCACCTCCAGAAAGCCCAAAGACTCATCGAGGGAGTGCATATGCTCTACAACTCTCCTTCCATCACTCACAATCCACTGAAACCATTTGTGATATGGCGCAGTGAGCCATCCACGAGCCTTCAAAAACATTAGGAAGCATACTCTTCCGGTTCATTATTGGAGCAATAAGAAGTCGTGGATGACTCAAAAATTGTTTGCGGATGCCTTATCAACTGTTATGCGAGTGAAATAAAGCTATTGTATGAAAGAAAATGTAGAATTTAAAATTTTATTAATTATAGATAATGCTACAGGTTATCCGTCTTATATCGGTGATCTTCCCCAAATTCAGGTTTCTCCCTTCAAACGCTACTTCATTTGATCCAACCATGGATTAGGGAGTTCTTGCAGTGTTTAAGGCTAATTATCTACGGAGAACTTTTTCACAAGCCTTTTCTGCCACTGAAGGAAATGACCAGACTCTCATGCAATTCTAGAAAGCATTCAATATTTATCATGCTATTACAATATTTCTGTAGATTGGGACAAAGCGATCTCTCAATGTGTGAGTGGCATATGGATAAAAACATTAAAAATGTTTGTGCACGATTTTGGAAGTTTTGAAAAAGGCCTCGCCTATTCCCTATAATGGAATAAAAATAGTTAGCTGATTTATTTTTTATTTTGAGAAAAATGAAGACCTTTGTAAATCGAGTGAATAAATAGTGGACCTAGCAATCTGAATCACGAAGTGAATGATGGCGATATAATTCAACTCATAGAAAGTGCCCCTGAAGAATTGACCAACGAAGAATTGGTCGAACTCGAGGAACAATTTGTTGCAAAAGAGAAAGAACGAGAAAAGGAAGAGGGAAAAGAGAAACAAGCAAAGGTAGTTATTTTACATTTAAGGGTCTTGCAGAAATGTTCTCTGCAGTTAGCGATGTTCTCAAAATGACTGAAGAAATGAACTCCAATGTTGAACGCTACTTATTAATAGAAAGGAAAGTACATGATGCGTTTGTTTACTACGAACAAATTTATGGTGAAAAGAAGAAGGAATAAGCAAAGCATATTAGATATTTTCATCAATAAAAAAGATTATGCCAGAAGAGCTGCAGCCTAGTTCTTCATATAGGGAAGGTGATGTGATTGTGGAAGATGGATGGTTATTCTTCGGTTTTATAGTGACAGAATGCACAGTACAGTTTTATAAGGTTTAAAAATTAAAATGAGAGTATACTTATTACAGTTAAGTCCCTAACCTCT
This sequence comes from Typopeltis vanoorti, assembly GCF_054136105.1. Classification (NCBI taxonomy): domain Eukaryota; kingdom Metazoa; phylum Arthropoda; class Arachnida; order Uropygi; family Thelyphonidae; genus Typopeltis; species Typopeltis vanoorti. Next base: position 146,138,817 of record NC_143556.1, read on the forward strand.
ATAACTCTCTTAATTTCATGTACAGACTTACGTCCTGCAGGATGGAACAGAACCGCGACGTAAGGCGAGGGAAGACTATGTAGACTGCTCATCATGTGCCTAATGAAATGATATATGGGTTTAAAACTGAGTCCATTTATATTTTTTTAATTTAGAGAAATAAGGGCTGTTTGTATTGCTGAGAGCATCTTCCTGAAGATGCTGTCAGCAATATAAACATTTCGGAGAAACATTCAGTTTAATGATTAAATAGTCTTTGGAGTCAACCCTGGTTATCATCCCAAAGTTGCTACCAGCCTGGTGTATGCAACATTCAACTCACTGCTACCTCATCGCTGAAGAAACCCAAGTGTATGTCAGGAGTAACTATTCGAACTATAGCCATTGCACAAATTAAATAAGATTTCTACAATATGGACTGATGGGATATCGTGCTGATGCAAAAATAGTGTTCAGCCCTCAGAAAAGGATAAATTCCACAGTAGTAATGCAAAATTTATGTGTCAAACTATCGACTTCTCAGAATCTCTGGAGTAGACTATTATTATTATTACGGGCAGCTCCAAGGAGTTCTTAGACTCATCGACGGATTCCCAACATCATGTCAAGAACAACTATTCAACATTCACACAGTATCTATCATACTTCACCTTGAACTCATTTACAGCCATAGCACCCACAACAGACTCCGGCAGCTTATTCCACTCATTTACCACTCTCCAAATAAAAAACCTAGCTCTAACACCCTTGCTAACCGCACTCTAACCCAGCTTCCCTGGATGGCCACAAGTTTACCCACTACCACTCCTATTCTCAAAAATATCTTCTGAATTAATCTTATAGAAACCATTCAGTAATTTGAATGTCTCAATCATATCACCCCTTTTCCGCCTATCAACCAATTTCTGCAGGTCACAAATCTTCAACCTGTTCTCATACGGTTCATTCCATAGTCCTGCTATTATCTTGGTCACTCGTCTCTGGATCCTATCCACCTCCTCCCCATCAAAAAGAAACCCTGGCGCCCATATCTTGGCACAGTAGTTTACATGGGGTCTTATCAAGGTTCGATACAGAGGCACAATAACCTGTTTGTCTCTGCTCGTTAAAGTGTTTTTCAGCAACCAAGTGATTTGATGAGCTGATTTTGCCACTTTTGCGATTTGTCTTCTAAACTTAAACTCCCTATCCACCAACACTCCCAAATCCCTGGCCTTGTCAATCTCCTGGAGTACAGTTCCACTAATGTGATATACTGCTGCTAATCTTTTCACGCCAAAATGCAAAACCTTAAATTTTTCCACATTAAATTGACATCCATTCTCCTTAGCCTAGTCCTCCAAACTATCCAAATCATCCTGCAAAATTTTGACATCCTGAGCATTCACTATTGCTCTACCTAACTTTGCATCATCCACAAACAGGTGCACAATTCCTCTCAGATCCTTTCCTATATCGTTAATGAACAAATTAAACAGTAGTGGTCCAAGAACAGAACTCTGCAGCATACCACTAGTCACAGGCCGTTTTTTGGACTCTACTCCTGAATAAACCACTCTCTGATATGGCTCCATCAACCACCCTCCCATCCATCTCACCAATCCTATATCCATTTTCATATGCTGCAGTTTACTGATTAGAATTCCATGTGGTATCCTATCAAAGGCTTTAGCAAGGTCCAGTAGAATCATTTTAAAACCCATTACCCTTATCCAGTTTAGTCGTAGCTGTTATAGAACGTGAGCAAGTTACTGAGGCATGATCTACTCTTCACAAAACCATGCTGTCCCCTATACAGTATCCCATTTTCATCTATTCAATCTAGTATTTTCCTCTCGACTATTTTCTCCAAGACCTTGACAACAATTCCTGATATGCTGATCGGCTGGTAATTTTCAACAGCAGTCTTGGAACCTCCTTTATGTAGTGGACTATTTTCCCCTCTTTCCACCCCTTTGGGACTAACCCAGACCCGAGACTCAAATTAAACAAAATGGTCAAAGGCACTGACAATTCTTTAGCCGCTTCTCTTACGACACGAGCTGGTATACCATCCAATCCCGAAGGTAAATTGAATTAGTGAAGTATTAAACTATTTAATCATTAGTGATGAAGATTTTGGAAAAGTTAGTAAGAGCTCGTAAAAATAAATGGATTAAAAGTGAATCTATACTTTTCAATGAACAGCATGGATTTACTAAGGGATAGTTTTGTATCAGAAATTTTCTCACACCTAGAGTATTCCTGCTCTAAAGGATATACCTTCTCAATTGGAGAAAACTAACCAGATGCACTAGCTGGCTGATGACCATCAATCGGTAAAATACCACCAGCCGCCTTATTCAAGGTGGCTGGTTGTATTTTACTCCATGGCCTGGAGTAGCAAATGTCATGTTTTGTCTCCAGAGCAAGGATTCCAGTTTCTCTTTCCCCCCCCCTTTTTTCCATGGGTGATACTCTTCAAGCACATTACAAGCATACTTAGAGACCCCAAATCTCCTCCAAGGTACACCAGTAGTTAAAATAGTAGCGCTGCCAGTATGTGCACAGGCCCGAATCTGTCAGTAGAGGGGGTTCCTGGCCAACTAGTAGAAAATCTCACTACCACATACTCTGTGACACAAAAACTCATTCATAAACTACTGACAAATTCGGGCCTGTGCACATACTGGCAGCGCCACAAAAAATACACAACCACCCAAAACATACAAACCATGCCAGAATTTTCTTGAACAAAACGCGTTTTACATCCATGTCATTACACCAACATAAATGACTATCACTTAGAGTCATACCGACCAGACACCTTACTCTTGAGAGAAACCATTATTTCCACTATTGTTCAACTTCAATGACCAAAATCACTCTTCACCACAAGGGTGGCACCTTTGCCTTTGTGAGATCTGACATTGCTTGCCAGAGAATGGCTAATTTAGAAGACCCTGCTTGACTTTCTCTGGCTCAAGGTTCCCTTGCCCCATTGCAGCATTTACTGATCTTAAGACTATTAACCAGTCAGTCCTGTTTAGGTTCCTTTCCATGAAACCTGACCATTTGAAATCCAGGTATCCAAATAGTGACGTCATTTTCCTAGACAACGTTCACAATTTCAACCGATTGCCCTTTCTAATACTACCACGCAAGCTCGACAAAATGCAGTAGTCTTTGACATATGCAATGCCAAGGCTTCCTGGCCAATGACCTAACACAGATTGTACATTTATCTAACCTTACTCCTGGGAATCATCTTCACTCACACAATACTATCTCTTTATAAACAGTTCAACTTCCACAGTGATCACCTCTCCTCTTGGCAACTCAGATCACAATCTTGTCCAAGTTGCCTCACTCTCAGGACATTCTTCCTCAAACCACTCAATTTAGCGTCGCCTCCAATGCCATTTCAAATGTGCTAAATGGGATGATCTTTAGAATTTCTGCTCTTCTCCTTGCTTCTGCCCATCCAACTGTATCACAAGCTCTGAACTACACTGGTGTCCAAATGGTATGGATGAACTAATTTTTACCTGTGTATGAAACAATTTTCACAATTACAGCCAATGTGAACATAAATTATATTGCACAAAAATGTTCGTACAAATTAAATGGCAATAAGTTTTTGGCAAAGTTTACAAAGGACGTAGTTAAGGAATTAATGTATAGGACTTACAGAAAATTATGCGGAGACATATTTCAATATGGAATATGTCAACGCCAAACTGCGACGCAGCTCTCACAACGCCATGCCATACTTAGCACCAAGCGATTTAGTTCTTGAGGCAAATTGGCCTACTCCTCCTTCAGAGCAAGGATGACTTTATTTTATGGAGGGAAGTTCGAGTAACAATGAATTTCCCTAGTGCATTGCAAATATGTTCTATGGAGTTGAAATATGGGGAGCGTGCTGGTCACTCGATTAAATGAATATCCTGTCTCCAGAAGTATCTCCACTGTCATGTACGATGTGGTGTGGCAGTCATCTATAAAAATCAATTCTTCGCCTTCAGCACCATGGAACAATCAAACATGACGTTGAACATCTTCGTTGCAATATCGTTCACCAGTCATAGTCCCATTTTTTCAGCACTTCTAGCTTAGTGTGTGTCTATTAAGCATGCCTCATGATGGTATGATGGTAAGCAGTGCCAGTTTCGCGCCAGCTAAAACGACTCATCTGTCAATAGTGCATTGGTGTCTTGTCCAATTTTTATGGATACAGCACCACTGAAAATGTGCTCTACGATGAGCTGTGGATAAAGAGATGCAGACTTGCAGGTCCTCGGGCATATAGGCCTATTTGTCGCTGACGTCTTGCCACAGTTTGACGAGATATCTGCGTGTGCCTGAAGGAGCCGACTTGCAACCTGACCTGCTGCAGTGCGTCGATTATGTTTTGCTGCTATAATCAAAATTTGTCTTCATGCTACATGGTAGAGTGAAGGCAACCTCTCAGCAAACGTCTAGAACATATTCCTATTCCTACGGTTTGAAATGCTGCCCAGGGTCTAGATACAACGTTATGTGCGATCCCAAACTCTTGCAATATCAGTAATTCTGCGATCTTTCCAACAATTCTTCCCCGCGTAAAATTCGCTTTAATCAGTCTTTTGCCTTTTATTCTGTTTAGTGCTACGACATGACCCTTTTGCACGCGATTCGAAAATTTTAATGTCCACACGCTTTCTACCCAAAATCTTGTTATACAAATTGCCACAAACTGATTTATCTAAATTTGCGATTGTAATCTTCAGAAAGTGTCCGTCCTTAGGCTTTGGACACCATTGTAGTTAGAGAAATTATCCTCACTGCCATTAAGCATTCTAACCAAAATCTTCATCCGTTTTCGATCCCTAGTTCAACAGATAATGCAACAAAGTACTCAACGAAGAAAAAATTCAACATAACGCAAGTGGCTCACATCAAGCATGCCAGGATCCTCTCTCTTTAGGTATGAACAGTATTCTCTGCCAATAGGTGATTCAGTATTTTGGACTTACAGGATCGATCACCTTGATAGGAAGACGGTATATCTGGTACAGAAAATAAAAGTAGACTTGCACATTTCAAATCAGAGGTTGTTCCTGGAATTTCGCATGTTTTAAACGTTAACTGCAATAGAATTTATGGTATATAATCCTATATAAATTTTGGTACACTACCCTATCCTCCCTATAGCAGTAATCAAAGATCACCACAGATTATTAATTGCGAATTCCATGTAGGTGGCTCCTTATCCTCATTTTCTTTGCAGAACATGTATTAAAAGCTTTGATGCTAGCTTGAGCTAGTGAAAGATCGTGTAAATAAATTTGTTCGTAAATTATTTAGTTCCATCGCAGCTCAAAGTAGTTTTTGTTCCATAAACTTCAACACAGATCACTGCTATTTAAATACGGCCTCAACAATGTTTATTATATGATTTTTTTTAACATTTTAACCATTCAAACGTTTTTAATTGATTGCCTTCTGTTCCTGAAGCTTTGAGGATGCTGGTTTAGAGAAACTTAAGATGTAAAGTTTTGTAATGAACTTTGCGAACGGTCGTCTTTTTATTTAAATCATTAAACATTATTAGCTTAAAATCAAGGACTTAATATTACAATGTTCCCGAATTTCATTAGCTAACTAAAGAAAGGTTGATTTCCTCAAAGTCAGAGAAGTATTCAAAGAGAAAAATTTCCACACACACACACAAAGCTTATTGGCCCTGGTTTATCGCATGGCTAAGATATACTCAATGGACTGCTAGTTTAAATTGTACATGGATGTGATTCTCTTTAGGCGAAAGATGAATTTCACCCCTATGTGAGACCACTCCCCCCCCCCCTATTTGGAGACATGAGTCTTGATGAAATTCCATGTCTGGTTTCTACAGCAAGCTTTCTATGTTAAAAATAAGATTTCCTTAGTCAATCAACAGTACAGATGTACTATAGGTGTATAGTCTTACCAGAGTGGGAGACGTAAAAAAAAAAAAAAAAAAAAAAAAATTAAATAATTTAGATGTCTTGAAAGTTTTCTTGGAAAGTATATATATATACCTTAACCCAAAGATGGCAGAAGTTTGGGAATTGCAACAGGATGGATAAAGTGGAATTACTTTTAAAACAACAATCATTTCATGACCATGTCATAAAATTTTTGTGAGAAGATGGATTAGATGATATAGCTATTACTTGTTTACTGTGGGGATTATAAGGCTTACATCCCATGTTAAAGCGCAGATGGTCGTGCTGGATAAGCTTGCACAGCTTCAAGTTTATAATACTTGTTTAAAAAGTTTTTGAATATTGGTAGTGTTTATATTTCTAAAAATCAGAGCCTAAAAAGTGTACCCACAAAGTCCAAACTTTCTTAAAGGCCTAATAAAGTAAACTCCCACCGTTTTAGTTTTCGTCGACTTCTACAGCTGAATTGCTGGCTTTCTGACTGGATACCCTTTTATTTGAGGGTGGATGTTTCCCTATTTTAACTATACAACCAATGCTAAGGCCAAACAAGGGTCTGTTCTCTCACCCATAGTGTTTCCTCTTACATATAACCGCCTGCTCCAGACCACCCAATATCATTTTGCTGATGACGACATGCATTCCTCCTTTTTTTCATTTGACAAACTTGGCAATGCACAAATCACCACATTCTCCAGAACCTTAATGACTACCACCTTAAATTCGGATCTCCAAAATGTCCATCAGTGGAGTTGGGATAATCTTGTTAATTTCAATGCTAGCAAAACATAACAGCTCTGCCTTATTTTCCACAAGAAGAACCCTTCTCTTCCATACTTGTGACAACACCAAAATTCCTATGCATGATGAAAACATATCTCCTCGGGACAACATTAAAAATCACAAATTTCTCTTGGCACAAACCTATCAGAAATGTTGCCTCCTCTGCTTCCAAAAATTAAGTATTCTTTTTCAAGTTTCACATATGTTAACTTCAAACAGCTCCTAATTTCATTATACAAATTAAAAATCTATCCAACCATTGAATGCTGCTCTCACATCTGGGGTGGTTGTTCCTTAGTGCTTCCTAAAGATACCGCACTATATACAAAAAGGTGCTCAAGATTGATTAACGACTCCTCTCTCACTAATACACTTCACTCACTTTTACATTGGTGCTCATTCTCATTTTCCACTGCTTGCGTCTTCTGCAAAAACGTCTAAGGCATTTAGGTATTGATGCTAATTCATCAGAATTAGCATCAATACCTCAACTCTGTTCAAATTGATGCAGCAGATAATTTGATCAACACATCCTTTGCAGTGTATCTCCAACTTACTGAACAGATTTCTCCTCCTTTGTTCATCCTTTCCACTGCTGCCCTGTGGAACAGTTATGTTTCTCAAGGAATACACAATCCACAACAGCAGTAGTGTACTATAGGCTGACCAAGCTCTTGTGGATGCCCCCCCCCATAAAATGAATAAAAAATGAGCACATTGGTTTCTCAATAAAATCAAATTCTTTTCAATTTAAATAAACATATGAGTAAACTTGGGGAACAATGATGCAGTTTAGGATTATCTTGTGGTCATATCATTCGACAAACACAGTGTTTAGCCAAAAAATTTCAATTCAAAATTCAAAAGAGCATTCTTGGATTGCTGAAGCATCACAACTGCTACCATCGGCATATTACAGATTTAATGTGTTTTGGAATATCAGATTAGCCACATCATATAAAACAAGAAAATATACCTTCTTGTCTCAATCATGAAGGAGCAAAGTTTGTTCATGGAGTACCTTCATATCATATGTAGATGGTGTTCACTTCATATCAGTTGCCCCAGTATCCCATAATGCACAACACCCTCCCCCCTTTGGATGTCTATATTGTTATGCATCATGGAAAGCATCACCACCTCACTAGTTTTAAGTATATGGGAAAAAAAAGTATCACTATATTATTAAAATACTTTGGATCCTGGTGGAGAGATGAATGGGAGATGCAGGTGAAGTATGTCGGAAACTTGATCTTCCAGAAGGGCCACCCTAGGCATAGGGTATAATTATCTTCCAGAAGGGCCACCCTAGGCAATATTCCGGGCTAATGTGGGAGGCATCTGGTGATTCGGCTGGCAACCTGTCACTGGACGTAAAACAATACTGCTCGAGAAACCAAGACAAACATGAATCGGATGGCAAAACTGGATATCGATCAGAAATGGAAAAGAAAATGATACTGAATAATAAAATTAGCAACATGGAATGTAAGAGCAATTAATGGAAAAGAGAAAGAACTTATACAAGAAATAGCCGAAAGAAATATTAAAATATGCAGCATGACAAACAAAAAGAAGAAAAAAAGGAAATTGAACAATGAATGTACAAGTCTATATATTTATATACAGTGGAGTAAAAAAAAAAAAAAACAGAGCAGAAGCTGGAGTAGGAATAGTAATACATAAAGAGTTAAATGAAAATATAGAAGAATATAAATATATAAACGAAAGAATATTAAGTCGGAGGTAAAATAAATATAATTACAGTATATGCCCAGAAGATGGATGAAAAGAAAAAACAGCTTTTTATGAGGACTTACAACAAATAATACATGAAATAAAACCAAATGAAAAATTAATTATAATGGGAGACTTAAATGCAAGAATAGAAAATACACCAATAAATGGAATTATGCAAAGACTTAATGAAGAAACAATAAATAATCGAGAAACATTGATACAATTGTGTGCAAATATTAAGTTAAAAATAATGAATACATTTCATCAGCATAAAATAACTTTTGGAAACAAGAGGACAGGATGATGTGAAGTCATACCTTTATCACTAGTTGCCCCAGTCCTGAAAATACTTAAGGGGCAAACTTTGTTTGCTTACACTTGGATACAGGATTAAACCAAGTATATAATTTCTTGTTATCTTTAATTTACAGTATAACCAAATGGAAAAACTTTTGACAATTGCCTAACTCTAATCCACAGTATTTTAATAATAAGGTGTGACACCTTTTAGCAACTCGTATATGAAAATATGACTTCTGCATTACTTCAACCTTGGTATCAACCTTTGGGTCTGGTTCCCACTGATGAGACCTCAATAAAGGTCGAAACCAGTCTGGGTAACCCTTCCCATAATGCACAGCATTATACATGTCTGCAAGGAGATGTGCTTTGCATTATGGGATACTAATGCAAGTGATGGGAAGTCATACCACCTTTATCACAAGTTACCTCAATGCTGAAAATACTTTGGGGTGCAAACTTTGTTTGCTTACACCGGGATAAAGGATTAAACCAAGTATATAATTTCTTGGTATCTTTAATTTACAAGAGGACAGGAATCAATAATAGATTATACTATATGCAACTAAGTAATACACCTATCAGAAATAGATGTTAAAGTGTTAAGGTTAGCAGAATTCGGAAGTGATCATAACCTCTTAATATGTAAACTAAGACTTTAAAAGAAATGGGTGAAAAATAAAATCTAAAGAAAATCAACACAATGCCAAAATAAAATTTAAAGAGGAATTATTAAAAGAAGAAAGTATAAGAACATTATACTAAAATAGATTAAAACAAAAGTTTCAAGATAAAGCAGTGAACAAGATGTAGAAGATAACTGGAAGATTTTTAAAACAAATTTAACTGAAATAGCAAAAGAAGTATTAGGGTAAAAAAAAAAAAAAAAATGATAACAAAATCAAGAAGATGGACTCCATGGTTTAACTAAGAAATAAAAATATTAACAAAAGAAAAGCAAGGCCTGTGTAGTTCAGTGGAAGTGGCGCTTGCATCCTCTGCGCTTGGTCGCTCAAAGTTTGACTTAAGTTCAAGTCTAGTCACCGACCTAAGCCTTTCTTTGACCGTTCCCGAGTTAGTCGATCACAGGCAAGAGGGTTTTTCCTCCTGGAAACTCGGGTTTTTCATCCCGTAAACTCAAGAAAATCAACCGTAGCACCCACATTATTTGAGGCAGTGACATATCTTGTTAGGGTTAGGTACCAAGAGATGGCAGCCTCTACATCGGTGGATGCTATAATTAGTGACAGACATGGGCCAGCCAACTCTGATTGGCTACTGGTGGAGAATGAACTGCCCACTCAGTCTCCAAAAGCTAGATAGTGTATAAAGGCCTCGCCTACTCCCTATAAGGAAATAAAAGGCGTTAGCAGATTTATATTTATTTATTTTACAAAAGAAAAGACAAATATCAAAAATATCTACAAATGAAAACAACAGATACTTAGAACTAATATAAGGAAATAAGAAATAAAGTTAATCAAAAGAAAATAGAAAGCAAAAATCAGTTTTGGGAATCATATACAAGAGAACTTGAACATGATTTATGGTATACAGAAACAAATGTGGAGATTTATTAATATACAAAAGAAGGAAGAAGCAGAATATATCCCAATATTAAAAGTAGAAATAGAGGAATTAGAAAATTATTTTAAAAACCTTTATAACCAAACAGTTGAAATAAAAGTAGAACTAGATAAACAAATTAAGAAGAAATAAATACAATAGAAACTGAAAATACAATTAAAAATTGTATTTAAAATTTTGAAAAATATAAAAAATTATATAAATAATTATTATAAAAAATTGAAAACAGAAATTTGTCAGGTCCAGATAATATCAATAATAAATTATTAAAAAATGATAAAGAAATTATGATTCAGAGTTTAAATATACTACACAACCAAATAATAAATACAAAAGATTCTGGTAGAATGGGGAAAAAGAAGTATAACAATACAACCAATGTTTAAAAAAAGGAGAAAAAAACTGCAGAAAATTATAGAGGGATAAATTTATTAAATACCTCATTAAAAGTACTAATAAGAATCCCAAATAATAAAATAACAAAGGAAATTAATCTATTAGATGAAACACAAGGTTTCAGAGAAGATAGTCATATACAGATGCAATTATTCATAATCGAACAATTAATAGAGAAAACAATAAAATACAATAAGAAACTATTTATATGCTTTATAGATCTGGAAAATGCATTTGAGAAGATTAATTCAAGATGTAATCAAAATATTGCAGAGAAGAAATTATCAGAAAACATAATACAAATAATTAAAGAAATATATGATAATAATAGCTGTATAATAAAAACACAAGGAAAAATAAATAAAGAGATACAAATTAGTAATGGCATTAGAACAAACTCTTTAAGCCATCAATATTCAATATAATAATGGATGAAATAATACAAAAAGTTAATAAAATACAAAGTACAGGTGTGAAAATAAATAATAGAATAATAAGAACTATATGTTATGCAGATGATGTACTATTAATTGCAGAAAATGAAACTCAGCTACAAATATTACTACATGCAAAGCAGCAAAATTATATAATATGAAGATATCAAAAACTAAAACAAAAATGTATGACAATATCACAAGAACCACATATATGCAAATTAGAATTGGAAGGTACTATTATTGAACAAATAATGAATTACAACTATTTAGGTATACAACTGAGAAGGAAGGCCACATCTAGAAGTCAGAAAACAAGTTGCAAAAGCTGCCAGAATATCAGAATGCTTGAATGAAACAATATAGAAAAATAAACATCTTAGAGTAGAGACAAAAACCAGGATTTATGAAGCAGTGATCAGGCCTGTTATGACATATAATGCAGAAACAAGACAAATGTTAAAATACAGGTGAAATGAATATATTAAGAAAAATAGTAAATAAAACTAGACAAGATAAAATAATCAATGCAGATATAAGAAAACAATGTGAAATGCAAGCAATAAACAACTGGGTAGCAACCCGAAGAATAAAATGAATTGAACATGTGGAGAGAAAAAGTGGAAGATGGAATAATAAAACAAGTCTATAGTTGGAAATCAAAGAATAAGAGAAGAACAGGAAGACCTAGAAAAGATTAATAATAGAAAAGATACTATTAAAGAAGATGAAGTTTTGGTTGAACAGATATTACAACTAATGCACGAAGAGGAAGACTTTGGATCAGAGATAGCGTTTTTTTTACACTGTGTTAATAAATTAGACTTGACAATGGATTGCATTCTCCTTTCAATCCTTTACCTATGTGTTAAAGTGAAGCATACACATACAACCACTGTTCAGAATCCACAAAATTATTCAGAGCTGCAGAGGCAGAGAAAAATGCTATTCACATTTAAGAGTCAAAATTACAGGTACAAAGTTAAAGGAAAAAAGAAAAAAAAACCATACTGATACTAGTAAACAGAATTAATCATGATTAGAATTATGTGACATTTTTAAAAATAAAACTATTGGTTTAATTAAGAGAAAAGAATCAAAAATATTTATTTCAAGTGATTATAAATACAGGAAAAGATTTCTAGTAGCATTTTATTGCTGAATTTTTACAGGATTTCTATTTTTGCACAACAGATATTCAAAAATTCCGATTCTTTAAAATCGATTTCCATTAGCACCTCCCCTCAACACGCACACAAATCAATCACATCATGCAGTCCATTTCAAGCAGCGTGTATCTTGATGAGTTCCAAGGCATTTCACACAGCAGTAGCGAGCTCCACACTGAACACAAGTGTAATTTGAAGGGAAGCCACAAACAGAACAAAAATTTCGATCTGGAAACTTGGATGAAGGTACACATGCAGTCATATAATTTGGAGGCTCCCCTGCATTCATTTGTTCTTCCTCAAGTAATGCAGCAAAATTCTTTCTAAATCTCTGTTTAAATGGTTCTCCTTTAAATTTACGTCTCCTTTTATTTTCCAATGTTTCTTCAAATTTTGGTGCCTTTTTATGCATTACTAAATTTGCATGTGGATCATCATGAAAATTATCTTGTTCCAAGGCTTCCAGTGCTTTCCGCTGACGACGACATCGAGTCGCCTCATCTAAAATTCTTCGCTGATTAACATCTTTAATTCTGATGGATTCTCGCTTATCTACCATTGTAGCTATATTTAATTAATTGTATAACAGCTAACTGGTAATTATTTTTCAGCTAAGGGATAAGAAATCTGATCCATCAATTCATCAATTCGATTTTGGAGTGTTTCGAGTATTTCTGAAGCAACAAAAAGATGAGTTTCATCTAAATCTTGAATAATGAACTTTTTGTGAAGTGCATTAGTATCATCCAAATGCAAAAGAAACTGCTTCATTGCAGGATCACTGAAAAACAAGACATTTATGTTAATCATTGACACAAAACAAAAAGTTTAGATTAACTATAATCCAAATAATTCAAGAACATTAGCAGTAAGAACTGTAAATTATTCAAGAGACTTCAATTAAAAAAGTTCATAATATAATTTTTCCTTCATTTCCCAAGTAGGGTTCTAACACCAACTTCTTCACAACTGCATCATTCTGAAATAAATGTAAGAGAAAAACTATGTTGATATCGACAGAATAATAAATAATGAGGAAGCTAGATTAATGTGAAAAAGCTTTCTCAGTGAATGGAGAAAAAGGAGAAGAGAACATTGTCCCTAGAAGGTATCTAATTTGTTTAAATTAGCTACAGTGTGAGCTAATTTAAAGGAGTAGAGCATGAAAGCAAGATGTTTTAAGGGAATGTGTGCAGTAGACAATATGAATTAAATAACAGTCAACACGTAAAAAAACTATACAATTATTAATTCCAACATTTTCTTCTTATTATAGGAGATCAGAGAGAGATCGGTTAACTACATTCAAAGCCAACATATTTACTTACCCCTTTTAGTTTGACAGAGAAAAGTAAACAAGAGAACACTATTGGAGTTCAAAGATGATTAATATTTTTAAATCAAATACAGAGTTACACATGTATTCATTAAACTATAAACTAAGTTAATCATGGTTACTTCTCAAATATAGGTATGCAATCAAAACAGCTGAGGATCAAACATGTCATAGTTTAAAGGAAAATACAATCAGATTTGAATTATTTGAGCGCAGCAAATTGGTTTGATTTCAAAGACCTCCATGTGTAGTATCAATGGTATGTTAAGCATGGGCAAACTCAGATCCCAGAAAATTGATGTAGTTCAAATGTTTCCAGATTCTAATCTCTGTATGGCTGCCTGTCTGTTCAAAATAACATAAGAGGGTGAATAAAAAAGAGAAGAAAATGCTTTGTAGGTAGTGTTTGAGAGCCATTTGTTGTGATATTCTTTTAACTTAAACTGGCCCTGACATGTATACACATCAGTTGCCATGGATGCAAAGTGCATATTAAAATTGTAATACCACTGATATTTCATTGAAATATGATGGATACAAGTGCAGGAGAAGCAATATGTCATTCATGCTGACACTGATATGGTTCAAGTGCATCAAAAGATTTGTCCCCAAGGTACATCAGCCATTTTCAGTCCACTGCTAGATGAAGGCTTCCCCAAAATTCCACCCTTCATTCCTATCTTGAGCCTTTTTATGCCACTGAATTTCTGCCAACTCTTTAATCTCATCTTTCCACCATCTCTGGTATTCCTGTAGCTCTCTTTCCGTCTCTAGGATACCATTCTGATGTTAATTTTTGTCAATTTTTGAGTGTTACTTCTTGCAATATGACCTGTCCATTGCCACTTGGATCTTTTAATGGCTATTATGTCTCTCACCTTAGTCCAAGCTCTGATCCAAGTATTGCACTTTCTATCTAGAATGGTAATACTGAGTAATGATCTTTCCATTTTCTTCCGAATAATCCTTGATCAATTTTTTAGTCAAAATCCATGTTTAACGTCCATATGTCATGACTGAAAATGTGTACAACCGTCAAATATTTTCTTTTAAGGCAGATTTCCAAATGGTGTTTTCCATATGAGGTTAAAAAAAAAATTTCACATTTGATGTCTGTAGATGCCATATGGTCACTGCATACCTCACATGGTTTTGGCAACGATGTCTTCTGCTAGAAGAAGTGGTACGGTCACAGATTCCCTTTCCACACAAAGTTTGTAGGACAATCACAAACATCCATGCCCATAGCAGGATTCGAACCCACAGCCTCTAGGCTGGAGAGTGGATACGCTAATCACTCGGACAACCAGGCCGGCCATAGGAGGTTGCTATATTATTTTGTCCCCTTTCCACTGTTTTTTTTTGTAATAATGTATTTATTATACATTATTTTTGTTTTGCCCTTGTTTATATTTAATCCATTCGTTTTACTTTCTGCAGAGTTTCCTAAAAGAACAATGTCATCAGTAAATTGCAGGTGATTTAGTTCTTTCTTATTATTACTATTACTATTATTACGGGCAACTCCAGGGAGTCATTAGACTCATCGAGGGAGGCCCCAAATCATATTCATCACAACTATCTGACATTCATACAGTATCTATCATACCTCGCCTTAAACTCATTCACTGTCACAGCATCCACTACAGACTCAGGGAGCACATTCCACTCATTCACTACTCTAAAAGTAAAGAACCCAAAAACAGAGGAATTATTTACCATAATTCCTCTGTTTTTCGAAAATAGAGGAATTATGGTTTTTAAAAATTTCTTCTAGGGCTGCTGTAAATAATTTAGGTGAAATGGCATCTCCCTTTTTTATTTATTATATATATATATATATATATATATATATATATATATATATATATATATAGGAAATTTCATATCTGTTCCTGATTTTAAGGATGCAATTTATTTATTTATATATATATATGTGGCTAAGTATATCAATGTAACATTATTTCAAAGCCGAATAGAGAAACTACAAGAGTTTTGTGCCGAATATACTATAACGGTTTTGGCAGATTCTAGCGTAAGCAAACCTTTCGTGACACAGGCAATTCGTAATAAAGGTGGATTAAGTTCCGATCACTATCCTCAGTATTTTCCATAATGTAAAGCACATCTCTTAGCGAAGATATGATGCTATAAGTTATGGGGGGTGGGGGTCACTACCCAGACCGGTTTTGACCTTTTTTGAGGTCTCATCAGTGAGTAGGTAGACCCAAAATGTAAATACCCAGGTTGTAGTGATGCATAGGTTATACTTTACTATATGAATTGCCAAGTGGTGTCACATCACAATAGGTCTTTCATGTGTCATGAAAGGTTTGCTTATGCTTGAATCTGTTAAAACCTTTATAGTTACTATATTCAGCTTTGAAATAATGTTGGATTCAACATCCACTTAATTTGAATAATTTTACATCACCGAAGAGTGAAGCCTTTTGGGTCTCTGTTTCAGCATCAATGTAAGTTTTTTCAATTGCTTGATTTTTAAGGGCTTCTAATAGCCATTGTTGAGATTGAATCAAATGCCTTTTCAAAATCAATTTACATAGATTATTTTATCCTACTTAAGGTAATTATGTTAGCAGAATGACAATTGTTTCCAATTATCCTGCTAATTATCTCTCTCTCTCTCTCTAGTCTTCTTCAAACCCCTTATTGGCCACATCAGTAATGTCAAAAACTATGTTTGGTGGAACATAAAAATGATTTCTTGTGATTTTTTCCTATCCACTAACAAACCGTTCCAAGAAACTCTTCAATTTTTACATGCCATTTTCCTGAGAATATTGTCAACTCATTCACCATAACTGCAGGCTATTTCATGTGGCAAAATAAGTCATAAGAAAACTGATGGTCCTGGCAGTCCAATCACAAGCTTTGGTAGACTAAAAATCTGGAGTTAACTCTTAACTATCATTTTTCTTCAACCTCTTATTTTGCTTCACACTTCACATTATCTCATTGTTTTGTTACACTCAGAGAAAGAATTACAATTTCTGGATAAATGCGAGTCTATCAACAGCATTCCTTTTTTGGATACTTGAATAAGCAGCACCTCTGTAAGCAAATTAAATTTTCTGTGTATCAAAAATCTTCCTTTTATGGCAGATATATCCATCCATCCTCACATCCACCACAGAAGACAGGAATTAGCAAAACTTACGAGCTCACTCCATCTGTTTTATGTTGATCCCATTTACGAGAGTTGGTTAGTCAGTCTACAGTACATTAATACCTTGGATGGATAGATAGGTGAGAAAGAAGAAACTCAGTCACGTTTCATATGAAAACCTGTGTATTGTATTCTTTGGGAAAACACATAAGGAGTGTTCCGGAATTCAGCAGCAGAAGGAATAGAACAGGAAAAAAACTTGTTCTAATAATTTGAAGTGTGAAGGGGTGTTGGGTGGCAGCTATGCACATTTCAATGCATTTAGCAGAGTGGAAGAATCACTGATGCTAGTTCACATGAACAATTGCCATAGAATATTTATAGAAGATGCATGAAGAAACCAAATGTATGTAAAAGTGGGAGGAGCAAATTGGTTAGAGACAAGTCATTAATAAAATAAAGAATCCTAAAAATGGAAAAAAGATGCTGTTTTTGGAGATAAAGTAACACCTTAGTGATAAAGAAATTTTAGCTATTTGGATGCCAAGGAAACAACAGTTGTAAGAAGTTTATGCAGAGAGGTTTAAATGTCAAGGTAATTCCAAGAGAAATTGCATCCTGTCTACA
Organism: Typopeltis vanoorti; assembly: GCF_054136105.1. NCBI lineage: Eukaryota > Metazoa > Arthropoda > Arachnida > Uropygi > Thelyphonidae > Typopeltis > Typopeltis vanoorti. The sequence goes on from NC_143556.1 coordinate 146,156,264, forward strand.
GATATGAGTATTGTGAAATGCAATAACGTCAAAACTGTTTTGTGAGCGATGAAAAAAAAAAGTTATCTGAACCCCTATTAAAGAATGCCGTAGAGATCAGAACAGTGGGTTGTGGAGGCTGATATTCCTAAGTTATGGTAATTTATGTAGCAAGGTTTGTGAAATGAGTGCAATGAACAAGGAATCATTCACCATCACACACAACAGTGTGCATACAATCAGAATTCTGTCAACCCAGTTGCAGAAATCATGGGCAGACCAAATGAGAGATTATTTAATTGGCCTTGGCACCAAATCTGGTCAAAAGCCTTGGAGATATCAAGTGCAACTGCTTCAGATCCACCTACAGATCCAACTTTTCCATGATATTTGTGCAGAGATAGACATATATAACAAGATTGCCTGCTGAATGGCAGAATGCATATGGCAGCTGTTCATTAGTTGGTGCCTTCAAGGCAGGAATTGAGAATTAATGGTTCTCTCCATTGCTTTGGAAAGGATTGAAGTGAGAGATTGGAAATCAGTTTGATAGGAATTTTTCACCCTTATTGAAAATTAATTGAACATGAGCCAATTAAAATCTGCAGGGTAAGGAACAGTAGAATAAGAACATAAAAAGGAGACATAGAATAGACGTCAGCTTTGGAGTACAAGTCTTCAGGACAACTGGAGTAATGCCATCAGGATCAGTTTTTTTTTTTTTTTATGTGTAATTTAAACAAGATTATCATCTCTTTCTGGCATAAGGACAGAGGATATTGAGTGTTGAGCATATGGAATAATTGGTGAAATTTACCAACCTCAGCTATGCATGCATTCAAGGAAAAGCATGAAGCCAGTAGATTGACTTTAGCTTTGAATAGTGATGCAGTAGAGCCATCCGAGTGTGAAAGGGGTAGGAATTAGTGATAAAATTTACAAACTGCTCAAAGGTCTCTAGCCAGGAGATGATCTAGAATATTTGGAGAGTGTTTGGGTTATCTGATAGGTATATGAACAATTTATGTATGTTTGGCGATGGTAGATGTCTCATCTCTAACCCCAGTTAATGTTATCAACATTAAAATGTCTGAGGAGGATATCTTTACTAAAGGAAAGTGGGACAGGAGAAAAATCAACATTGAGAGGAAGTTAAAGAGTTCAGAGTGGTTGGTAGCATGGTGAGCAATAGAACCATTAAATGAATTTGAATAAGTTTGGTAGAACGGTTTTCAGCCAAAGAAAGTCAAAGTTCAGTGATTCTAAGTTGGATGCTCTCTATCATGGTATGTCAGAACAAACATATATATAGATGCCACTCTTCGATTAAAGTCAAACTGAATAGTCAAACTGAAAAGTCAAACTGAATAGCTAAAATGAATAGTACTTGAGGGGGCTGAAATCTGGGTTTTACAGATGAGATGGAAGTGATTGATACTGAGGCTGAACTGAGAGCACATACAGTGGTTTGATGTTGACCTCATGGGTCCTACTTGTTTCCTATGCAGTGCCTGTATAATCGTCTCCACAACGATTAACACATTGACCGCCGTATGAATCAAATACGATTCACACTACATTTTTTCAATGCGTTGCGTGAATCATATTTGATTCGCATAAAGATTTTTCTTTCAGGCCGTGTAGTTCACCCGTGATTCATATCTAAATGAAATGCTTATGGGTAATGGAAATGTGGGGCCTGGTAAACAGGTTTATATAGTTAGCATGGTAGAATTTCAACTACATGTCCAAAGGTGACCTATTATTACCACCACCCATGTTTCACTTTCTTTAACAATTATTTCACCCTTTTTCAATTTCTTCTGGGTAACATCCTGTGGAATTACCTTTCGAATTTTTCTCAAAGTGCCTACAAGGTGTGTTTGTCTATTCAAAAGCTTGTGCACTAATTCAATACTGGTATAATAATTATCTACAAATATTGTGCATCCATTGTTAAGTAGATTTTCACAAAGTCCCATAACAATTGAAGTTGGAACACTATTAGTAGTATTGGTCTTTTCTGCGCCGCAGTATATCTTGAAATCATATGTATATCCATCTTCAATACACAATTTGAATAGTTTTATGCCAAATTTGTGTCGTTTATTCTTGATGTATTGACGAAAGGCAAGACGACCTCGGAAAGGAACTAAAGTTTCATCTACGCAAATATTACTCGAAGGTGTCGTTATTTTCTGGAAATTTTTTCTTATATGATTTATGAGAGGTGTAATTTTATAAAGTCTTTCAGAAGTATTTCCACCCTTGTCTGTGAAGTGCCAGTTAGTGAGAAGAAGATCGAACCGATTCCTTGACATAACTTGTTTGATTTCTATAGAATAGAGGATGTTATTCGACCAATAACACTCTAATTTTGGCATCTGCACTAAACCAAACCAAATTTGCAGACCCAAAAATATCTTCATTTCATTGAGATTTGTGTTATTCCACTTTCTTATCCTTGCTTTTGGTAAAATTGTCTTACTGAGTTTTTGAAGAGCGTATGTGTTAGTTTCTTGTACCGTTAGGTCCAGCAGTCCTTCATCAACAAACATAAAAAAGAAGTCCAGGATGTTTATCGTGCATTTCTATAATAACATTTTGTTTTATTCTGAAATTATTATCCACAAACTGAAAATGTTTTAGATTATCACCTGTAATTTCATTCCATTGTAGGTCGGTTGAATTCACATTTTTTAGTATTTCATCTGAGGAAGAATCATTAGTCAAATGCAGATTTCTTTTAATATCATCATCATCAATTGTTTGTTCTACAGAATGAGCAGCAGTAAACTGAGATGTACTAGGAGTGAAAACTTCGGTATTACTAGTTGTAGATACTTCTATTCTCTTTCTAGCAATGAGAGAATCAAAATCTGAAGACACAGAACTAAGATCACTTCTGTTGTAACTTTCCGACAAATATTCGTATGGTTCGTCAGATAGAACTTCATTTATCAAGGCTTCTAAATAACGTTCTTTTTCGTAGTCTCCCGTATTAGGGCAATTTATAACAATATTTATCACTATAACAAATTTATTCCACCGGACAAAACACTGAACACATAACTGTTTGTACACGTCATAGATATGCAAGTTTGACCTTGTGTGAAGTGCGAATCACGTGTGCACCGCTTGGCCCAGTCAGTGATTCTTCTCAGGCCGCGCGATGCACACATGATTCGCACTTAACAAATCTATTTAGCTGCATGAAATAGATTAAAAAAAATCATAAAATATGATTATTTTATGTTACTTTCAGCAAATTGTAAAATAAAAAGAAGTTGGCCTGGGGATCACAAATTTTTTTTAACATTACGGCAGTCAACGTGTTAATAGCAACTGATTTCCACATTAACATTCCTTTTCTTGTTAAGCATTGCCACCATTTGGCTTTTTTTTTTTTTTTAAACTTCTAGTGTTATCCTTGCATGACCTATTCTCACTGAGTGAAGGTCAAGTTAGACTACACTGGAACATATCAGTGGGATTAAGTGCCTTTGATCTTGTTTTCAATGGCACTATTAAATCTGATGTGTTTGTTGGTATGTCACAGGTCACTTTTACAAAGTGTGAAAGTTCATTCCATTTTTTAAAAAATGGAATGAACCTCCACTTTTTCTGGCTATGGTTCAAAGCAATGGAATTGGGTGATTTTTGTAGAGATCAAAATTAAATTTTCCAGCTAACCAGAGGGTGCATTTACATTGAATTGCTGATCATCAAGCAGTTAGAACTTGGCTTCCATAATTTAATTCTTTAGGAGAAAGTCTCACCAAGTATTCAGATAGTAACTGTTCAAGCTGCTGATACACATTCCAAGAGCTTCTGAAGTTATTTTATTATTGGAAAGCAAAGCATACAGAAGAAAGACTGATTTAGCTGGTCTATTGATTCCTCTCTGTTAGAATTCAATTAAAAATCACTAGGACTAATAATGGATATAACTATGCTGAAATCAAGAAAATTATCAATAAATATCTCTCAACCAGACTGCAATCAAATGTAAAAAGAGTTGATGCATCCTATCTTAAAGGAACGTTACTGCAAAGAAGCTGTGCTGTTTGTGCTAATCTATGCACCATCCTCAGAGCATTTGGAAAAATGTCCTCTTTTTCTACTGTTCACCAAGGATGAATTACTGTGTCTATCAAGTATCTTGTTTCTGTCAGATTTGTTATTTCAGACTGGCGAGTTGTTTCTGCTGAGATATGGATCAAACTCCGGCATTGCTTACCATACCATTAAACACTAGATAGTTCTCTGAAAGCAAACCAAGATTCTGCACTTAAACAGATTTAAATTTGATCACCTCTTTCTTAAAACTTGTGAACCAATAACACTGCCCAATTCTCAACTGTTTGGCTGCATGCCTCATAAGTTTTAAATAATCATAATTTAAGAAGTAATCATTAAATATACAAGAGTTAATTCTATAATTTTATATGCTGACTGTTACTGATTCATAATAAGAGTACATAAACAATGAGTTGAAAGCATGGTTCAGTGAGGTTCTGTATATGACAGAAAGGGCCTCCCACATATGCATTCATGAAGGTTTGTAATGACAATATCTGATTGGTGCCTCTGACCTTTTCAGGTTAGTGAAAACTGTCTACAAAAGAGCTAACAATGTAACTATTTCATGACTGAGTAAAAATATGAAGCCAGATGATCACAACTTTGCACAGAAAATTTGCTAATAGAATCTACACTGAGAAGCACCTTTCAATTTTTGCTAACATGCAAGCATTGCTTCATAATTCAGAGATGCTGAATCATAGCAGAAAAATTTGATGCAAAAATGACAAAATGGCTGAAATTACAACCAAAGCAACTAAGCACATAAGGCCAGTCTATCTCCAATTCCAAGTTATACAGTCATCTATATAACTTTTCAATGAAAAGTCCATAGAAAGACTAATACACTCACTCATTCTCTCACACACAAAAGAGAGAGAGCCCATTCCTGTTTCACTGCGACTCTGAAATGGCTGAAAATTTCCAGGTTTTGATACTTTTTCCAACCATTTCAGGCTCCAAAGCAGAGTTACAACATTTACTTCAAAGTACTAATGTCCTACAAATTTCACAATCCAAGTGGGAAAGACAAAAGATAAGTTCCTTCAGATTGACACTCAGCTGCATTAACCCTTTAACTGCTGATTTTATATTCTACTGACATTATCCCATGTGCTGAATTAATTTTGCAAAAAATATATAAATAAAATCAGTTAAAATTCTTACTGAAGTAAGAAGTCTGGACAGTATCATACATTCTTGATATACACTTATTATTACCACGTGACACCTCCAGGGAGTCCAAGGACTCATTGTGGGAGGGCACACTACTCTACTTTGCTAAATACATCTCATCCTCTCCACTACTACCATCAACGCCATCATCACCACCAACAATAGTATTTTTTTTTTGTCTGTAAATTACGTGTGTTCTGGAGGCCGATTTGTCTGTATGTGGGATGAAAAACCCGAGTTTCCGGGAGAAAAAACCCTGCTACCACCGTATGAGATAGGCTAACTCGGCTTCAACTGAAAAAGCCCATAAGGATTCCCCAGTCACAAGAATCGAACCCAGGTCTTTTCCAATCGAAGGGCGCAATGTTCTGTTGTTCTTACAATTGCGCTAGGGCGACTTGTTCACTCACAAAAATGGCAATAATAGTGTTTTATAGAATTTGCATAATCAAGGGGTGTCCACTTGATTATGCAAATTACACACATTAATTTATGTAGAAATTAATCAAAATATATAAAGAGCACTATTATTTACAACACAGTTATTACTAACCCTACCAAGTGCCAGGGTATGAAAATCCTAAAAATTTAGCATGCAATGATATTTTTCAAAACAGGGATGTACACAGAGTCCAACGTCACATTTGGTGCAGTTATACCAGCTCTCACAACACTTCTTCTGCTCAAGAGTGGTACTGGAACAGACATAAACTTGAGCTGCATTCTTCTTCTTCTCAAGAAGAAGAATGCAGAGAGAGAAATTTCAAGAGAAAGGAAATGCCTTTCTTTGAGACGCAGTGGTTGATCTCCAGGTGATGGACGTCCTTTCAACCTCCCTGTTGTTCTGGGTGAGGATATGGTACTTTTGAATTATTTTCCTGATAAGCATGAGTTGGTAGTCTGTTAAGTTTGTGTTTTTTCCAAATTTTACATTATAGAGACAGTGGGAATTTAGAGTATGGTCATATCCAGAAGGTGGAAAAATAGTTTTTCGTAATAGCTAGAAAAATGTAAAGTTCTTGAGGGGTGGTGTTTTTCCACTGCTTTAGTCGTGAAGATGGTCTATTATTTGTGGTGAAGGTATGAAATTTTTGTTTCGTGAGCTATTGTCATTAGTTCTATGATAAAAAATTGTTCAAAAATATCTAAAGCTAAAGAATCAGTGATATTACCTGTGATTATTCCTGAATTACTGCTATCAAATTCATGTACACTTGGAGTAAATGCATCATCACAGCACTTGAACAATACATCTTCGGTATGCTTACGTGCGTTCGTATCGAGACTTTTGTCAATATCTTGCTCGCTTCTAACACTTAGATCACCAGGATCTTCTTCATCTGAAGTACACAATTCACTTAACTCTGACAATTCTTCTCCTGACTCACTTGTTGTTTTAACAATTCATCATCAGTAAGATAAAGCAGATATTTACTGGTAGACTCCATATTGTGACATCTCTGAAATCCCCGCAGTCACATGGCTTATATGGCTTATGCATCGTGCTGCATATGATTAGTTGCACCAGTTCAAATTTTTCTCTTTAGATGTTATACAAGGAAAGAAACCCAAGTCAAATAAACTTCAATTGGTTGGCAATAGATGGAGGAACCTACCTGCGAAGTTTGAATATCTTACGACGATTCTTTCCATACTAAAAAATTGTCTGAATATGGGAGGCACTCCAACCATACATATATGGGCTCAACAAAGTAGGCGTGTATTTCCGAGTCCGTAATAATACGTTCTCAGCAGTTAAAAAAAGAAACATCCATGCCTTGTATATACAGGCAAACAATGCTTGCACTTTTCAAAAGTGATCAAGAAACACTATTCTATGCACAGAGGTAAGAGGGGGAAAAGAGGAGTGAGAAGTTGGTCTGGTAGGTATGAGGTTATACTGTCAATGCTGACCATCAGCTGCACTGTTTTCAAAACCTACATGAAAAGGCATTAAGCAGAAAATGACATCTGTGTGTAAGGCATTACCTGCTAATCACAATGCCTTCTTCAGGACAGCATTGAGCATTTTTGGGAAATTTCAGATCCAAAATGGCCAAACACAAGAATGGTAAAGTTGAACAGATTTGGGAAATGTATACAGGGTTAATATGCCGTTCAATAGGAGATTTTGCTAATGACAGAAGAACTGAAGCTAAGAGGCCTCAATTCTTCTGCTTTGAGAAAATTAAACTTTCAAGAAAGTTTCCAGAATTGAAAACATCCTCTCCTCATTCTGTTCTATCTGTGACTCTGAAAATACTAATATAAAACTTGAATTCCATCTCTATGCATATTAATTTCTAACATTAGTATATATAAACTGACACACACACCTATGTCCCCTTCAAAACCTTTTCCCTCCAGATACATTACTCCAAATCAATTCAAATGCAAACTATCAACCTTACATATACCGTATTTTCCGGTGTATAAGACGCACTTTTTTACCTTAAAAATGGGGTGCGTCTTATATAATGAAGGTAAAGATTGTTTCCTCTTTTCAAAGTCATACGCACTCTCTTTTATGTTCCAAGATCTTTGTAGGCGGTTAATGGTGCAATCAAATTGATACATGACCTTCATGTGACTTCTAGCACGTCATTGGCTAAGAACGGGGAGTCCCTATTCAAGTTTCATAATATCTTATCCGAGTAATCAGTTACCAATGTTTATCAGAATCATACTTTAAAGTTTAGGTTTTTTCCAGAAAATTGTATTAAATTTCTTGGGTGTGTCTTATACACCAGAAAACACGGTATCTTTTTACCCACTGAACTCATTCTGCACATTCATAGTCTCTCACTAACTATACATTTCCTCATTTGCAATTTGATGCTTCAAACTTAAAGCTGAGTTTAAAGCTGCAGCCCCTAAGCTATAACATTTAAGAGGACCCCCCCCTTCTACTGAGCAAATTTTAGGTATCTCTACAAAAACAGAGGTCCTTCTAATGTGAAGCCCTAAGGTACAGCTTGTCTAGCTTATGCTTAAATCTGACCCTGCTTCAACTCACCTACATCGTACTTCAGCAAATGACTAATAATCACAATCTCTCATGCTATTTTTATTCATTTGTTTCATATCCTCTCATACACTCTTAAAAAAAAATTCATCTAGATGGATTGTAGAAAAGAAACCTGAAGAGGAACAAGCTGGATTCAGACAAAACAGCATTTTTCAGGATTAGAATTTTACCTATTTATGAGCTGGAAGTGACACAATGATCAGTAAGTAAGTAGAGCTGTATTAACATCATAACTAAGTGAGGTTATGGTGTTAATACATCTCTGCACTCCAGGGTATTAGATATAGCACTTGAGTGTAGAAGAGCAGAACTTTGTGTTGTTGGAGCTTTTCAGTTTTTGCAACATCTGCAATATACCTTCTCGAACTTCTGGACTCTGTTCTTGGAGATCAGCAAGATTCAGAACCTGCAATAATGGCAAACAGAGGACAGAAAGAAGTTCAAGAAGCTATATTGCAGTTGTTGCAAAGACTGAAAAGATCATTACTGCAATGCAGAGAAGCAATTTTTTTTTTTTTTTTTGTTCTTTAAATCAGATCATGTGTTGATTATTAGTATTATTATTACATGACACCTCAAAGTCGAAGGACTTACTGCAGGAGGGAACTCCACTCCGCTACACACATCTAACTGTATCCCCTACTATCTCCTTCCACAACACATGATTACTATCGGCGCCATCTATTGCACATCACCATTAACATCAGTATTTTTTGCCTGTAAATCGCAAATGTTCTGAAGGCCGATTTGCTTTTACATGCGATAAAAACCCCCAAATTTCCAGGACGAAAAAACCCTGTTACTTCCGTATTAGATCAGCTAATGCACCTTCAAATGAAAAAGTCCAAATAAAGATTCTTTTCATAATAATGAGAAGTGAACTTAGCCTTTTTCAATCAAACGGCGCAATATACCATTGTTCTTCCAACTACGTTAAGCATTGATTACTTTGTGCGAATTCGGTCAACTAGATTCCGTTGTGAAATGTTTGTTGTGTATGTACTTTCAAGGTATGTAAGTGTACAATTCGGTAAGTCATAAACTGCCAACAGGTCTTTGTTCATTCAGCATCTAGGTTGTTATTTAATAAAAGAGGTGCACAACAGGAAGGCAAAAATCAATACTGGGTTAGTAGACCAGGCTGATTCTCTATATTTTTTACAGGCTATAATAATAGATTCCTTGCAGAAGTCTTTTAGAGGGTAGTTGAAGGACGGATACCAGAGAGTAATTTATTCAGGAGTAGAGTCCAAAAGAAGGCCTGTGACTAGTAGTGTGCCGCAGGGTTTTGTTCTTGGACCACTGCTATTTAATTTATTCATTAATGATATAGGAAAGGATCTGAGAGGAACTGTTCAGTTATTTGCCAATGATGCAAAGTTGGGTAGAGCAATAGAGAATACACATGATGTCAAAATTTTGCAGGATGATTTGAATAGATTGACAGACTGAGCTAAGGAGAATGGATGTCAGTTTAATGTGGCAAAGTGCAAGGTTATGCATTTGGGGTGAAAAGACTATCAGCAATATACCACATTGGCGGAACTGTACTCCAGAAAATTGACGAAGCCAGAGACTTGGGAATGTTAGATAAGACCTTGATAAGACCCCATCTTGACTACTGTGCCCAGATCTGGGTGCCAGGGTTTCTTGGTGATGGGGAAGAGATAGAGAGGATCCAGAGGTGAGTGACCAAGATGGTAGCTGGTCTATGGAATGGTTGCAGGTTGAAGATTTGTGGGTTACAGAAATTGGTTGATAGGCAGAAAAGGGATGATATGATTGAGACACTCAAATTACTGAGGGGTTTTTACAAGATTAATTCAGAGGAAAATTTTCCGAACGGGTCTGGTGGTGGTGGGAGAACTAGGGCCATCTCCATGGCAACTGAGCATGGGTGTTAGTTAGCAGGGGGTGTTAGAACTACTTTTTTTTTTTTTTTTACTTTTAGAGTGGTGAATGAGTGGAATAAGCTGCCAGAGTCTGTTGTGGGTGCCATGACTGTGAATGAGTTCAAAGCAAAGTATGATAGATACTGTATGAATGCTGAATAGTTTTTGACAAGTGTTTAGGGTCTCCCTCAATGAGTGTAAGGACTCCTTGGAGTTGCCCGTAAAAATAATGATCTCAGTTGTTACCACCTAAGGGCACAGTAAATGTCAGTGGGAAACTAATCCTCAGGAGTGGCATCATGCCCAGTTCTTATATACCCACACACGAGGGCTGTTCGATAAGTCCATGCAAATTCTAAGAGATGGCGCCACCAGTATGCATTGAGGTTATTTTTAGTTGATGGCAACTGTTGGAGGATCACACACTAAGTTTCAGTCAGATGTGTTTGATGTTCATTTGGACTGATCAAATACTGCGATTTGTGAAAAATGGATGAGAAAAAATTTTGTGTAGTGATTAAACATTACTTTTTGAAAGGCAAAACGGCTCAGGAAACCGAAGTGAAGCTTGATAAACATTATGATGAGTCTGCACCTTTGATTAGAATGGTTTATAAGTGGTTTAGTAACTTTCAAAGTGGCCATATGAGCACAAGTGATGCTGAACATTCTGGACACCCTGTTGAGGTTACTACTCTAGAAATTATTGAAAAAATCCATGATATGGTGATGGGTGATAGAAGAGTGAAGGTGCATGAAATTGCTAAGGCTGTGGGCATCTCAAATGACCGCACACATAATATTTTACACGAACATTTACATGTGAGAAAACTATCTGCAAGATGGTGCCATGTTTGCTCACACTGGATCAAAAGCGTCAAATTGTGAACTGTTGCAAAATTGTTCGATTTATGCTACAAAGTCCTTTCGCATCCCCCCTACTCTCCAGATTTGACTTCCTCGGACTACTATGTTTCCAAACATGAAAAAATGGCTGGCAAGAAAGAGATTTTCATCGAACGATGAGGTGATTGCTAAAACAACTGCCTATTTTGAAGAGTTGGACAAATCATACTATACGAATGGGATCAAAAAACTCGAGCATCATTGGACTAAGTGCATAGACCTCAAAGGAAACTATGTTGAAAAATAAAAAAATGTTTGTCCCAAAAAAAATTATGTTTTCTTCATTTTTCAAAACCTGTAGCATAGTTTTTGATGAGTATATTAGAATACAAAACAAATGACAAAGGCAAGCACTATGTACCTGCTTACAGGAATATCTACAAGCATGAGTTTGTGGTTTTCCATGGCATGAAGTAATGCAATGTACGACTCAGAATCTATCCAATTCTCATCATCCTTAGACAGGATGAGCCCTTAATTCAGAGTTTTAGGCAATTTAATGTGCAGCTGGCTGATTATTCCTCTACTGCATCCCTCTAAGGACAAGTATTTTATGTACGTAGATATGTGTTCAGTGGACGAGTTTACCTGTCTTGAGGAATGAAAAACACAAGTTAATAGAAGAAGAAACTCTCTACCTCCATATGAGACCAACTAACTTATCTTTAATTGAAAAGCCTTATAGAGGTTTCTTGCATCAGATGGGATTCGAAAACAGGTCACAGGTCTTTCCAAACAAAGAGCTATGTCAAAATCAGCTGAGCTCTGTTCATTAGCCATCCTTTTATCCATATCACAATTTTCACATTCATTCCCATTTGTTGCAATTTGCACCAGAGCAAATTCAAATATGAGAGGCTATTCCTGGAATCTGCCTCTCTAAGAAACTTTCCAAATCTCCACATATTTGAGTGCATGAAAATGCCCCAAATTTAGGAAGCACTCATCCTCAGTCCAATGGCCAAGACCACCCAATTTAACCTACTAGGGGATGCAAATTTAGGACTTTAGGCACAGCTTTGGTAGCTTTTTTTCAGGCTCATTTACAAGTGTTAGTGCCTGCATGCACATAATTGTTTGTGATCGCTGAAGATGGCAATGTAACTTTGCCAAAATACTGGAAGTCTTAATTAAAATTATAATTGAGTATATATTGTAATTTCTTGAAAAATAATAGTTAAAACTTTGCCAGAATAACAGAAACATCAACAGAAAACAGGGTGAATTTCTAGAATTACCCTCTGGTTTTCAAAATGTAAATTAAGAAACTGAATTTTCAGGATTAAATTACATAATAATCATGCACTAATGAGTTCAATATATGTAACTTTTCATGTAAAATTATGCCGCTTTGCAGCCATAAAGTACAAAAGACAACAGTTTTGATATGCATGGTTAACTTGTTAAACTTCTGTTAAGATTTTTAGCATAGAAATTTTTTTTTTTTTTTGACAACTGTATTATGATACAAAATTTAGAACGAAAAAAGCAAATTATTTACATTGAAAGAATCAGTTCCTAACTGCAAGTAATTCAACATTGTGTGTTTTAATGCTAAAAGGAGTAGTTTCAGTGAATCTCCTGACATTCAAATCGAATATTCCTATGGTTTTCATGCACTGTCATGATATAATACATAATGATATTCAGTGACTGCAAATAGTCACAGCTGGATTGTTCAGTATACAAATGCTTTGAAAACTGAACTAGACAGCAACAAATGTACCTTCATGAAGCTTTAACTGCAACAAGCATCCTAAGAATCGAAACACACAGCATGCTTCATGTTGATAAAAATAAGTCACTTCATACCTTCAGTCTTTATTTCAGACAAACTATGGAGAAAACCGTGGTAGATTACTTTAACAATTACTTTAATTTCAAGACGTTTCGACCTTCATATTAAGGTCATCATCTGGAGTATTCACACTACAGAGATAAGCTATATTACATTTCAAACAGTGTGCCAAAGAGAAAATTATTTGATGAAATGTTATTCTACTGGCCTGACCTCTCGTGAGGGAAAAAAAGAAAAAAACATACATCAAAGCTATATTCCATTTATAACATCAGAAAATAAATTAATCTAGATAGTTTTATTACAGCAAAACTGGTGTCCTAATTTAACATGAGAGTTGTTATAATGGAGTCGAGATTCTGGATTATTTGCAGTCCTATTTATAATTCACTGTTAGACGAAAAGATCATGTGGGTAAAATGTGTGTTTCCATATTCTTGGGAATATGGAAGCACAGTTATTGTTAAGATTAGGGTGGTTAATAAGAATTTCACTGGCCTTTATAAAAATTATGTTCATATCACGTTTTGGTGAGTTGTAAACAGCAGGTGCCTATCCAGTCAATTCTAATTAGAGTATTCAAGGCATGACCAGAAAGGCCAAATTTACCATAGTAATTAAATTTAATGTGCCATTTATGTTCCTTTTTTTTTTTTTTTTTTGATAGGAACTGTACATCCTGTTTTTTCACCTACACAGAGCAAATTACAGGTGCAATGAATATGGTATACTCCAGGGTGAGTCAGTGGAAGAGCTGGATCCTTGGATGAGCCGAATAAGTTCTTAAATTTTGCAGGAGGTTTAAAGGTAACATTAAGGTTGTATTTCTGTAGTATTCTGTTTTTATCTGATATCCCTTTATTGTATGGCATATTATTATTATTATGTAACACCTCCAGGGAGTCCAAAGACTCATCGAGGGAGAGTGCACCAACAGCATCGAACAATTGGTTCTCTTCCAACTACTAACCGTGCTCAAATATGCTTAAGCCATTAATAGCAGAGGCTCTACCAATCAACAAACCTTTGAATAGTCAGTTTTATTATTATCTAGTAATCTAGTTTGTATTGTAATCATAGTGCATTAATATTATTACGGGCGACTCCAAGGAGTCCTTAGACTCATCGAAGGAGGCCCTAAACATCATGTCCATCACAGCTATTCGACATTCACACAGTATTTATCATACTTTGCCTTGAACTCATTCACTGTCATAGCACCCACAATAGACTCTGGCAGCTTATTCCACTCATTCACCACTCTAAAAGTAAAAACCCAGCTCTAACACCCTTACTAACCACACTCCTGCCCAGCTTCCATGTATGTTCCCTAGTCCTCCCACCACCAGTCCTGTTCCCAAAAATATCCTGCAAATTAATCCAAATATCCTCCTATAGAAACCCTTCAGCAAATTTGAATGTCTCAATCATATCTCCCCTTTTCCACTTATCAACCAATTTCTGCAACCCACAAATCTTCAACCTGTTTTCATAAGGTTCATTCCATAGACCTGCTATCATCTTGGTCACTCGCCTCTGGATCCTCTTAACCTCCTCCCCATCAAGAAGAAACCTAGGTGACCAAATCTGGGCACAGTAGTTGAGATGGGGCCTTATCAAGGCTCGATACAGAGTAACAATAACTTGCTTATCTTAGCTCGTCAAAGTATTCTTCAGCATCAAAGTGATTTGATGAGCTAATTTAGTCACTTTTGCAATGTGCCCCCTAAACTTCAACTCCCTATCCACCAACACTCCCAAGTCCCTGGCCTCATCAATTTCCTGAAGTACAGTTCCACCAATGTGATATACTGCTGCTAATCTTTTCACACCAAAATGCATAACCTTGCATTTTGCCACATTAAATTTACATCCATTCTCCTTAGCCCAGACCTCCAATCTATCCAAATCATCCTGCAAAATTTTGACATCATCTGCATTCACTATTGCCCTACCCAACTTTGCATCATCAGCGAACAAATGAACCGTTCCTCTCAGATCCTTCCCTATATCGTTAATGATCAAATTAAACAGCAGTGGTCAAAGAACAGAACCCTGTGGCACACCACTAGTCACAGGCAATCTTTTGGGACCTACTCTCTGGTATCTCTTAATCAACCACCCTCCTATCCATCTCACCAACCCTATATTCATTCCCATATGTTGCAGTTTACGGATTAGAATTCCATGTGGTATCCTGTTAAAGGCCTTAGCCAGTACAGCCATCACTGTGTTATAAAACCTTAGCAAGTTACTGAGGCATGAGCTACCCTTCACAAAACCATGCTGTCCCCCATACAGTATCTCATTTTCATATCCATTCCTGTATTTTTCCCTTGACTACTTTCTCCAAGACCTTGACGACTCCTAATATGCTGATTGGTTGGTAATTTGCAACAGTAGTCTTGGATCCTCCTTTATGCAATGGAACTATTTTTCCCTCTTTCCACTGCTTTGGGACGAAACCACACCCAAGACCCAGATTAAACAATATGGTCAAGGGCACTGACAATTCTTTAGCCACTTCACGTAAGACCCGTGCTGGTATACCGTCCAATCCCACAGATGTATTCACATTAAGGTTCTGTAATAGACTATTTACCTCCACTTCATTCACCACAATTCCCCTATAAACTAATGGTGCCTTCATTCCTTCAATGTCACCACCTGGATGATATACTCTTGTAAAGTGCTCACTCAGTAATTCCACTATATCGACTAATTCAGTGACCTCCCTATTATTGGCATTCCTTAAAATCATTCTGCAGTATACAGTTTTTCTTTTAATTGCAGCATACTGAAAGAACTGTTTGGGATTCTCTTTAGCTTGCATGGCTAATTTCCTTTCATAATCTGCTTTTGCTTCTCTTACCACACTCGTTACCCTTCTGGCCTGCAGGTCACCATTCTCCTTAAATTCCCTCCACAGTTGTTTCTTTTTTTGCAATTCAAGTTTAATGGTGTTATTCATCCATTTAACCCCTACTTGATTTACTATCTGGACTTTAGGTATACAGTCAGCCATAACCTCCTGCAAATGCTCCATGGCCACTTCCCATGCCCTATCAACACCCAGCCCTTGCAGTTTTACATGCCATGGCACTGAACCAAGCAATCTCTTAAGCCTGTCATACTTGCCAGCACAGTAATTCCACATGTACCCTGTCTTAATCAAAAAGTTCACACATTTAGCCACCTCTCAGGTCAAGAGCACATGATCACTCTCACCAATAGGTGGCAACATGGTCATATTCATTACAGTCAAATTCTCAGATGCTATTACTAAGTTAAGCACTCTCGAACCCCTAGTATTTTCCATTACATGCTGTCTCAGATAGTTATCCCTTAGTAACTGAATAAAATTCAGTTACTTCCTCACATGTGTCCTCTCCTCCTTCCAATCGATGTTACCATAGTTTAAATCCCCCATAATAATTACTCTCCTTCCACTCATTTGATCAATTTGTCTATGCATACTATCTCCACCATCTATTCCATCACCTGGTCTATAGCAGCACCGAACTGTACATTTTGTTCCATTAGTCTCAATCGCACACCAAATAGCCTCAAATGAGCTCTTTTCACTATCCTGCAATACAACTTCTATTCTCCTTGGCTGCAGTTCATCAGCTATCATCAATAACACTCCTCCCCCCCCATTTTATTCTCTCTGTCCCTCCTGAACACACTATACCCTACACATTCTATCCCACTAACTATATCATCTTCTGTCAGCCATGTTTCACTAATGCAAATAACCTGTGGCCAGGAAGAGCCAACCAAGGCCAAAAATTCTTCCTTCTTGTTCCTAATACTCCTGGCATTAGTATACATGAAATGCAGAGGTCCATTTGTCCCACCCCTATCTTGATGCATTATACTAACTATCCCATTCTGATTTCTTGTCCTTTGTACTGGCTCAGGCACGTTATATACATTCTTACACTCAACTGCCTCACCGATGTCTGCATATCCACTTTCTCCCCTCCTTAATAGTTCTAGTTTCCCTGATATTGCAGATCCACTCTCACTTCACTCAGCAACACTTTTTCCAGTCTTTGCACACCAAATCCATTCAAATGTAAGCTATCCATCTTGTACAAATCCTTTAGCCCATCGAACTAACTCCACACATCCACAAACTCCACACCGTCTGCATAACCTGCGCATAAAGTCATTTGCAATTATGGCCCTCCTTCTAAACTGTCATACAGAGGCAACAGACTCACTAGCCTAAATCTGCCAATCTTTTCTTTCGCTACCTCTAATAATTCCTTCAAGTCCTCTCTCATATCAAATTTATCTCCTTTCAAATCATTCGTTCCTGCTGCAACTATCATTTCTTTCACCCTCTGCTTTTGCTCTCTCATACTCTTACATCTTTAATTTTCGCACCTGGTAAGTACGAGTTAGTCAAACTGTCATCTATCACCTCTTACTAACGAGTCACCATACAACACTCTTTCCTTCATTTCTGAAACACTCCCAATCATACGCTTATTTTTCCTTTCATACACTTGCTTATTTCCATTACCCGAGGTGCCCGGGAAAGAGTTTTGCAGAAGCTCCAACTGCCGCTTCACCCAATGTATTACTCTGCGTAACCGTGCGATCTCACTCATTACAGCTAATTCCTCATTTTTTTTTATCATTCAAACCATATTCGCTCTCTGTATGATTACTTTCACTCTCTCTTTCATCACTGCTCTCATTGCTATCTTGTACAACATCACAATTTACTATCAAACCACTATTTTCTCTCACATTCTGGCTTTCTTCTACAACAACAATCTCACGACCTGACACACACTTTAATTCCTCACTTTCCTTACACTTTTGGCACAGTCTCCCACCACTATCATTATCTATCCAAACTCCAGCCTCTTTTGGGAAAGCATACATCCCGCACATGTTACACTGGACAAATTCCCTTACATTTAAGTTTTTGAACAAAGATGGCAAAGTATTGGACGCCATTGTTTTTCATCACATTGGTGCCATGTGCTACACTATCAATCGTATCTTTAAACTACTAGTTTAAATAAAGCGGAAATCACACAGACACACCAAGTTACCAAAAAACAAACAAACACTACGTTAAGATTAAATCAATTGCCAATTTTTTCTCAAAATAATACTTATCTTTTCGGGAGCTCTCTGCAAACACTACACACCGTGTAGCCCTCTAGCAGACCTCTGATATTGTAATCTAGTTTATATTAAAAACACACAACACTTTGTAAACAAAATTAAAGACATCACACTGAAAAAAAGTGATCCATTCGTCAGCTTTGACATCTCTGCTCTTTTCACAACTGTCCCAATCAATAACAATTCTTCTTTTACAGAACGTAAAAGAAGGTATCAGAGCACTCTTTACATATGTACTATACCAGTGATGGCGAACCTTTTTACCCAGGTATATCAAACATCATTTTTTTTAAAATACTGATGTGTCACTTGCATACATACATTCTAAATTTAACTACATAATCATAGATGGTGACATATCATATTAGGCTATTTATTTAATAGGACATTGATATAAAATCTATGAATTCATATTATACAATTAATTTAATAAAGTGAAATTACAAACTTACATTACATTTAATGACTTTTCTGTTGCTGAGTACTGGTAGAAAATTGCTTTATAGAAGGCTATAGTGTGTACATTTTAATGCTATACAGGTGGCGCTCAAATCATTGCTCAATCTATTTCTCCCTTTCGATTTGATATTATTTAAGGCAGAAAATAGGGTTTCACAGGAGTACGTAGAAGAGAAAATTGTTAGAAGAGCTTTAGCAAAGATTTTAAGAGCATGAAAGTTTTCGGGAAGGCTATTCCACACGCTTAGAATTTCACAGTCTGAATTTTTACAAGCAGTATCATGCAGACATTCCCGCTCAAGTTCTAATTCATTTCTAAGAGCAATAAACTTTCTTTTCCAGATAGGATTACACTGGAAGTCGGCTAGTTGCATTTCTAGATCTTTTAAATCCAACCACTTAAAGCCATCTAATTTAAGATCCATGAATTCTGTTTCATCAGGATACTTTATGAATTGAATTGTTTGTTCCAACATTCGAAATTGCTCAAATCTAGAAGAAAACGGCTCAGTTACTGACTTTAGAACTTCGATAGATTGGTTGATATGTTGTTCACGATTTTTGGGGTTGATTTCGTTAAAAAAAATTTCACTCTTGAGAAATACTTAAAATTCTTACTTTCTAAAATCATGTTGAAATATTTTAAGTTTATTCTCAAAGCTCTTGATCGTGCCAAACATAACATCAACAGATTTTCCGAAACCTTGCAATTGTATATTAAGTTCATTCAGGTGCAATGAAAAATCTGTGAAAAACATTTGGGCTCCAAAAACTAGCTGATAAATGTAGGAGAGGAAATATGATAGAAGCATATAAATTATTAAAGAGATTTTACAGGATTGATGCCGATGACATTTTTAAGACCAGTGCAGGAAGGGAGAGAAAACGGGGCCATTCCTTGAGATTATTTAAGAGTGTGGTTAACAAGGGTGTTAGGACTAGATTTTTTACTTGGAAGGTTGTGAAGGAGTGGAATGCATTGCCAGAGGTGGTTGTCAATGCTTCATCTGTGAATGAATTTAAGGAGAAGTATGATAGGTATTGTGTAAATAATGGTTAGTGTGTCGATGTGGGGTCTCCTGCGATGAGTCTTTTGACTCCATGGAGACACCATTATAATAATATGTTTAGAACTTCTATTACTCAGTCGAGAGACTTGGAATGCATGCACAACAAATTTCACACAGAAATCAAATGAAAACTTTAAGTTTATAATATATAAAGCACATATTTATAAGTTTGTATCGTATAATATTGATAATAATTTTTATAAGTTTTCATAATATTACATGACTATGCAGAAATTATAATGATTAAAGAAAACGTAAACTTAAAACGATCGTTGTTTATAGGCTAGTTACAAAATAAAATAGAAATAGGCTAACTATAAAATATAATTCTTTCAATGAACCGAAACCTACCTTCGCCTTAACTGAGAGCGATCTTACACGATTTATCGCAGTTTTTTCATCAGAATACCAATATCTTTCAACATCCAAGGTGTGTCAGTGCTGACACGCATGTCATAGGTTCGTCATCACTCTGGCTATTTTGTGTGGCAAAGCACTTTCTATCTACAAAAAGAAGACACACCTATAGGCTCACCATTATTCCCCCCCCCTCCCAATTGCTAACTTTTTGTGGAAGCTTTTCAGCAATGTGTCCTAGATTCCTTTACTTTAAAATCTGGCATAGATACATTGATAATGTTTTTGCTATCTGGTCTCATGGCCAGCAGACATTAGACACTTTCCTCAGTCACCTAAACAAAGAACACAAACACATACAATTCATAACTGAAATTCAAAGTCAGAACCTACTTTGTGTTTTCTGACTTTAACAACTTATTCAACTCATACAAGGATCCACTTCCTCTACTAGTCCACTGGAGTATACCATATTCATTGCACCTGTAATTTGTCCTATACAGGACAAAGAGGATGCACAATTCCTATCCAAAAAAATAACATAAACAGCACATTAAATTTAATAACTATGGTAAATCTGGCCTTTCTGATCATGCCTTGAATAATCTAAATAGAATTGACTGGAAAGACACCTGTTGTTTACATCACACCAAACCATGGTATGAACATAAATTTAAGGCCTGTGAAATTCTTATTAACCATCCTAATCTTAACAATAACAATGGTCTAAAAATCCCAAGAATATGGAAGGCACATATGCTACCCACATAACCTTATCATCTAAGAAGTTAATTATTATTATTATTCAGGTCTCCATGCAGTCAGGAGACTCATGGAGATCCTTTCTAGAAAACAGTCTCTCATACCACTCCTTGAACTCATTGACCGTTCTTGCTCTCACCACTCTATCGGGTAATGCATTCCACGGTTCAACCACCCTCCACGCAAAAAAAAACACTCCTCACCCTCTTGCTCACAGCTTCCTTTCATAACTTCCAGGGGGTGGTCCCTTGTCATCGCTCCTTCCTGCTGTTCCATCAAGTGAAAGAACTCCCCAGTGTCAACCCTGTAATTGCCTCTCAATAGTTTAAAAGTCTCAATCATATCACCTCTCCTTCCATCCACCAAACTCTGCAGTCCACATTCCTTCAGCCAATCCTCATAACTAACATTGTACAGTCCTGAAACCATCTTTGTTATCAGCCTCTGCACCCTTTCCACAGTTAATTTATCCACTTCAAATCTTGGGGACCAAATTTGAGAACCATAGTCTAAGTATGATCTGATACAATGGAAATGATAACTTATCTCTGCAGGTCAGCATCCTTCTCAGTATTACAGAGATCCTCTGGGTTAACTTTACCACCTTTGCAATATGCTCCCTGAATTTCAATTTTCTATCAATCATCCCTTGATGTCGTCTCCCCTACTTCCTCCAGTACAGCTCCTCCAATCGAGTATGCAGCCTCCCATCGATGTATCCCAAACTTTAAGACTTTACATTTTGCTGCATTAAACCGACACCCACATTCATTTGCCCATTTGTCTAGTTTATTCAAATCCTTTTGCAGGGCTGCCACATCTGCACTATTACTAATAACCCTTCCCAGCTTCACATCAGCTGCAAACAACTGAATATCTCCTTGCAATCCATTGACAATGTCATTGATATAAAGGTTAAACAATATAGGTTAGGTCCCAGTACTGAGCCCCGTGGAACTCCTCTCTTAACCTTCTGCCTCCTTGATATTGCCCCACCATACACAACTCTCTGATATCAGAGAGCCAATCCTGAATCCTGTTGACTAACCAAACATCTAAATCCATGTGCTGCAACTTAAATATCAGCTCATGTGGCACCCTGTCAAATGCCTTTGCAAAATCCAAAAAAATGGCAGTATATGCCTTTTCCTCATCAAATGCTGTTGTCACTTTATTATAAAAGGCAATCATATTACTAAATTATAAATAAGACTGTAAATAATCCAGGATCTTAACTCATATAACAACTCTCATGTTAAATTATTCTGTAATAAAACTATCTATATGAATTTGTTCTCTGATGATGTTATAAATAGAGGTCAGGCCAGTAGAATAGCAGTTCAAATCATTTTCTCTTTCGCATACTGTTTGAAATGTAATATAGCTTGTGTGTGTACTCCAGATGACCTTAATATGAAGGTCAAAAAGATAAGGAAATGAAGGCAATTATTTGTAACACGGTTGTAGTCTCTGAAATGGATGATGCTCACCATGTAACACTAGAGGAAAGGATTCATACCTTCAGTGACATTAAAATAAGGTAAGATTAACTGATGAAGCATAAAAAAAGTTTATCTAGTGTACTTAGCCAGGCACTTTTACACTAAATGCTTGATGAATTGGTCCTCAATGAGGAAATGAGGCACTATATGTTCAGGTTTCCTAAATTTATCAACTTATGGATCTAATAAAGGACCTCTTTTCAATGCTGGTCAAATTCAATGTAGTGACTTCCCAAATAATTATTTGTATCACTGGTAAACATCCCTGAAGTGACCATCTTTTCTCTACTAAAAGGGTTGTTGTGGTTTCTCTCCACTCCCACACTTTTTAATGACAACTGTTTCTTGCACACTTTTAATTTTTTTTTGAGTCATCCCATAAACAAGGTTATACAACCCATTTTATTAGTCAGGGGATGGTTAGTGGTATTAGGAGATGTTATAAATGAAACCAAGGTAACTCAGGAAAAGTAAGTGCAGTTTTTATGGAGTAAAAATGGAAATGAATATGATATCACTAAAGATGAAATTAAAACCACGTATATGTGTGAAGTGAATAGCAAAAAGTACTGGTAGGTTTGAATTTATCCATATATAATTTTTCTGTTTGCTTAACTTTTCATAGTTGCTGGTTTGAGGTGAAATTGGGCATACTGTGTAGGTAACATGATGTGCCGTTTTCGTTACAACAGTGCACAGATCTGGACTACCAGATTTCATGGCAATGAAGTTGTGGAGAGGATCCGAAGGAAAGTTACAAAGATTTTGGTAGGGCTGTGGAATGCTCCCTATGAGAACAGATTGATGTAGGCTTCAAAAATTAGCTGACAGACAAAAAAAAGGATAAGACATGATAGAAGCATTTCAACTATTAAAGGGGTTTTATAGGATTGACACTAAAGACTGATTTTTCAGTACTTGGCAAGAAGGGAGAGAAAGCCATCATCAGTGGAAGATGCATAAGAGTGTGGTCAGCAAGAGTGTTGTTACTAGATGTTTTGCTTGGAAGACTGGTGAATAGGTTACCAAAGGTGGTTGAGAGTGCTTCATCAGTGAACAAGTTCAAGGAGAGGTACTGTGTGAATAGGATCTCCCACAATGAGTCTTCTGAGAGATAACAACGTAATAATAAATAATAATAGCACCTTTTAAACAATGTCAAAGTGAGTGAACAAGAGAAAACTGAATAGGTAGTGCTTGGTGAATCTGAAATTTGAGTAGTCAGGAAAACTGCAGCTTTTGTGGAGCAAAGATGGAAATGAAAATGATATCACTAAAGATGAAATTAAGACCATATACAGTGGTAGTTTTGTCATTATCCACATATTTTTCTTTTTGCTTAACTTTTCATAGTTGCTGGTTTGAGATAAAACTGGAACATTGAATATGCTGCAATGGATTCCATACCTTGGCAGCGATTCCTCCCTCCCAACCACATGCACCACTTCTCAGCTTCCCACACATCCAGTAAAAGTGGGCAGCAATGTTATTCACTAACTGACCTAGAAGAGTCCTATGCTATTACTGTTAGGTTGTCAATTATACTACTTAGCAGCCAACCTGCAGAGTAACCATTTTAAAGCTATATAGTCAAGAGATTGAATCATTCATCACAGCAAACAGAAAGAATAAACTGGGGCCTTTGTCTCAAATCCAAACATAGTAGTATTATACCAAACAATGAAACTTCTACTGCACAGCGATGCCTAGAACCACAAATAATGGGCCTTTCTTCTGAAGGATGTGGGCTGGACACCATACCTCAACCTTGCCTACACTCTAGTTCATTCTAGTCAACAGACATTAACCATCAGCATATATCCATAGTTACTGATGCAACCACCAACTTCATGGTGCAGAAAGGGATTTAGTTCCTGAAGAGTGACTGGACTATACCAAAGTTTGGCATAATCAACACATTGTATAACTAAGAACACCAGTTTCATTAAAGTTTAGGACTTTACAAATTTCCTAAATACTGAAATTATGCAATCAACTTGCTATCCTGAAATGAATGTCTTCTGCCACATTTCATGCAATTCCCTTAATTCCTACCATTTTTCCCTTATTAACATACTACAGTTGCATCCTCTCTCTTTTTTTTTTTTTTTTTGCTATTCACGATAAAATTTAATACACTTGCACATTATTGTCCATTTTTGCATTGGTAATAAAAAATAAAAAACTGTGCGCCTAATTTGCATTCCTTATTCGCAAAATCAACAAATATGCACTATTTATAACCGTTGGGTAAACTTTTGCTAACACTTAATAGTTTCAACAGATCTATTAATTGTAACCTGGGCCCTCTAGCTTCTATGCACACAATACAAAATTTTGTACCCTTGAGAAACGGAATAAAGTAATAATGTGCATGGGGTAAATGGAAAGTGATTTCAATCAATATTTCTACTAAAAACGCAAGTCATGTTGACGTTTTCAAGAATATGAATTCTAAAGAGTGCGCATGGAAATTAATAACGATTATGGATGGTGGGGGGGGGGGAGCTTGTGGGTGTGAATTCTAGGAATGTTAATTTCAATTCTTAATCATGAAATAACAACCCTTCCTCACACATATATAACCACCACCTCCAGGCTAAGTGAATCGCAACAAATCACAGCTTCAACTTAGTGAATAAAACAAGTCACCTGCAATATGCTACAGACAGCTCCAAAATATGTCGATTTTTTTTAATGGCATTTAAACGGAAATTTTAAGTATTCTTGTGAATAACAATACTGAACAGTCCCAAGAAAGTCAGATTTCTACTTAAACATTAGAATCAATATAACACACTCCGGTGTAGTAGTGCTTGTAAACTGTCGTAATTTATTTATTGTTATGAAATGTAAAACTGAAACATGCGCGGTGAAATTCTCTAATATTAAATTAAGAAAGCATACAGTTGTACTTACCAATCTATCAACACGCCTTTCATAACATGCACCATTCTGTCAACAGAATACAATGGCTAAACAGCAATGGTTATAACATGAAGCGCCTTCTATTTTCAAAGCTATACTCACAGCTGCAGCGCATATTATAAAGAAAAAACACCGATAACTTAATAAATAAAGTAATTTATTTATAAATGTTACATTATAAATAAATAACCACTCCTATAACACTTTTTTATTTCCCAAAGGAAGATGGCTGAACTTCTTTATATTTAAATAACTTAATATGCATAATCCAGGACTGAAGATTATGGAACACACCATCATTGTCACGTGCACTACTAAATAAAATAAAATAAAATAAAATATCAGCCTTCTAAGGCTTTCCTAGAAGTCAGGGTATGTTTTAGCCCAAACTACCTTTTAAAAAGTGGGAGGTCTGTGTTAGCGGAGTTCAACTCTTCCCGTGAATCAAGGTTTTGGGTAAGAGAGGAAGAGACAACTGCCATCATCTCGTGCCCTAAGTCCTAACAGGTATAATAATAATAATAATAATAATAATAATAATAATAATAATAATAATAATAATAATAATAATTATTATTATTATTATTATTATTATTATTATTATTATTATTATTATTACAACGGGCAACTCCAGGGAGTCATTAGACTCATCGAGGGAGGCCCCGAATCATATTCATCACAGCTATTCTACATTCATACAGTATCTATCATACCTCGCCTTAAACTCATTCACTGACACAGCATCCACTACAGACTCTGGGAGCGCATTGCACTCATTCACCACTCTACAAGTAAAGAACCCAGCTCTAACACCTTTACTAACCACACTTTTCCCCAGTTTCCATGGATGTCCCATGGTCCTCCCACAACCAGCCCTGTTCTCAAAAATATCTTCTGAATTAATTTTATAGAAACCCTTCAGTAATTTCAATGTCTCAATCATATCTCCCTCCTCCGCCTATCAACCAATTTTTGCAACCCACAAATCCTCAACCTGTTCTCATAAGGTTCATTCCACAGACCTGCTATCATCTTGGTCACTCGACTCTGGATCCTCTCCACCTCCTCCCCATCAAGAAGAAACCTAATTGACCAAATCTGGGGACAGTAGTCGAGATAAGGTCTTATCAAGGCTCGATACAGAGGAATAATAACCTGCTTGTCTCTGCTTGTCAACGTATTCTTCAGCAACCAAGTGATTTGATCAGCTGATTTGGCCAATTTTGCAATGTGTCCCCTAAACTTCAATTCCTTATCCACCAACACTCCTAAATCTCGTGCCTCATCAACTTCCTGGAGTACAGTTCCACCAATGTAGTAATCTGCTGCTAATCTTTTCACCCCAAAAGGCATAACCTTACATTTTGCCACATTAAATTGACATCCATTCACCTTATCGCAGACCTCCAATCTATCCAAATCATCTTGCAAAATTTTGACGTCATCTGCATTCACCATTGCCCTACCCAACTTTGCATCATCCGTAAACAAATGAACTGTTCCTCTCAGATCTTTTCCTATATCATTAATGAACAAATTAAACAGCAGTGGTCCAAGAACAGATCCTTGTGGCACACCACTAGTCACAGGTCGTCTTGTGGATTCTACTCCTGAATAAACCACTCTCTGATATCTCTCTGTCAACCACCCTCCTATCCATCTCACCAACCCTATATCCATCCCCATATGCTGCAATTTACTGATTAGAATTCCATGTGGTATCCTGTTAAAGGCCTTAGCAAGGTCCAGTAGAATCATTGTAAACCCATTACCCTTATCCAGTTCAGCCGTCACTGAGTTATAATACGTGAGCAAGTTACAGGCATGACCTACCCTTCCCAAAACCATGCAGTCTCCGATACAGTATCCCATTTTCTTCTATCCAATCTTGTATTTTCCTCTTGACTATTTTCTCCAAGACCTTGATAATGATTCCTGTTATGCTGATTGGCCGGTAATTTTCAACAGCAGCCTTGGAACCACCTTTATGCAGCAGACCTATTTTCCCCTCTTTCCACCCCCTTGGGACTGACCCCGATCCGAGGCTTAAATTAAACAAAATGGTCAAGGGCACTGACAATTCTTTAGCTGCTTAATGTACAACACGAGCTGGTATACCATCCAATCCCACGGATGTATTGACATTGAGGTTCTGTAATAGACTAGTTACCTCTATTTCATTCATCACAATTCCAGTATAAGCTGTTGGTTCTTCCATTCCTGCAATGTCACCACCTGGATGATATACTCTTGCAAAGTGCTCGCTCAGTAATTCCACAATATCGACTGATTCGGTTACCTCCCTACCCTCAGCATTTTTTAAGATCATTCTACCATGAACATTTTTCCTTTTACTTGCAACATATTGAAAAAATTGTTTGGGATTCTCTTTAGCCTGCATGGCAAATTTTCTTTCGTAATCCGCTTTTTGCTTTTCTTACCACCCATGTTACCATCCTGGCCTGAGCTTTATACTGTTCCTGTGCCTGCTGGTCGCCTTTCTCCTTAAATTCCCTCCACAATTGTTTCTTTTTTGCAGCTCAAGCTTAACGGTGTTATTCATCCTTTTAACCCCTACTTGATTTATTATTCGGACTCTTGGTATACAGTCAACCAGTGCATCCTGCAAACACTTCTTAACCACCTCCCATGCACTATACATCCAGCCCTTGCAGTTTTACATGCCATGGCACTGAACCAAGCACACACCTAAGCTTGTCATAATTACCAGCCTTGTAATTCCACATGTACCCTGTCTTAATTGTAAATTCCACTCCTTTAACCACCTCCCAAGTCATGACATTATGGTCACTCTCACCAACTGGTGGCAACATGGTCATGTTCGTTACAGCCACATTCTCCATTGCAATTACTAGGTCAAGCACTCTCTGCCCCCTGGTATTTTCCACTACATGCTGCTGCAGATAGTTTTCCCTTAATAACTGCATAAAATCCAATTCTTTCCTCCCATATGCCCTCTCCGCTTTCCAGTCAATGTTACCATAATTGAAATCACCCATAATAATTACCCTTCTTCCACTCATTTCTTCTATTTGTCTATGCATACTATCCCCACCATCGATTCCATCACCTGGTCTATAGCAGCTCCCAATTGTATATTTTGTTCTGCTAGATCCTATCTCACACCAAACAGCCTCAAATGTGCTCTTTTCTCTATCCTGCAGTTCAACTGCTATACTCCTTGGCTGTAACTCATCAGCTATCATGAATAACACTCCTCCCCCCCCCTTTTTTTATTCACCCTGTCACTCCTGAACACGCTATACCCGTCGCATTCAATCCCACTAGCTTTATCATCTTCTGTCAGTCATGTTTCACTAATACCAACAACCTGTGGTCAGGAAATGCCAACCAAGGCCAAAAACTCTTCCTTCTTGTTCCTAATACTCCTGGCATTAGTGTACATGAATTGCAGAAGCCCATTTGTCCCATCCCTACTTTGATGCCTTATACTAACTATCCCATTCTGATTTGTTATCCTTCGTACTCGCTCGGCATAATATACTCATTTATACACTCAACTGCCTCCCTAAAGTCCGCATATCCACTCCTCCCCTCTTAATAAATCTAGTTTCCCTGAGTCTGTACATCCACTTCCACATCATTCATCAACACTTTTTCCAGCGTCCGTACACCAACTCCATTCAACTGTAACCCATCCATCTTATATAAGTCCTTTCGCCCATCGAACTCATTCCACACATCCACAAATTCCACATCACTCTCCATGCATAATCCACACATAAAGTCATTGGCAATTATGGCCCTACTTCTAAACACTTCACTGTCATACCGCGGTAAAATACTCACTCTCCTAACTTTCTCACTCTTCTCTTTTGCTGCCTCAAGTAATTCCTTCACATCCTCTATCATTTCCATTTTGTCCTCTTTCAAATCATTTGTTCCTGCCACGATTATCATCTTTTTCACCCTCTGTTTTTGCACTCGAATAGATTCGCTGACGTCCTTTATGTTCGCACCCGGCTGGTACGACTTCGTCAAACTCTCGACTATCATACCTCTTAATAGCGAATCCCTATACAGTACTCGCTCCTTCATTTTATTGACGTTTACGAACATTCTATTATTTGTCGTCACAGACTTACGCCGGTTATTAATCGGTACGTTCAGCACACATTTTTCCATACGATCTAGTTGCCTTTTCGTTCTGTGTATCGCACCATTCAAACGCGCAATTTCACTACTCGCATTTATCTCACCATTTTCATTATTAATCAAATCATCCATTCGTTCTGTATTTCTACCTTCATTTACACTTTCAACGACGCTCTCACACCTATCTGGCACTACGACGCAATTCCTTATCACACCGCCATTTTCTACATTCTGACTATCGTTAACGATAGCACTCTCTCCACCCGAAACACGCTTGAGATCCTCATTCTCCTTACGCTTTCTGCACATATTAATTCCACTATCACCCTCTAACCAGACTCCCACCGCTCTTCGGAAAGCATACATCTCACAGACAGCACATTGCATAAATTCGTTTATATCAAATCTCGTAAACAAACATGGCGACTTGGCCGCCATTTTTTTCTTTATCGGTGCCATATGTACGCTATCTTATCTTAAAAATAATACTTAAAATAACAGAAAACCCACAAAAATTGCACAGACACACCAAGAAACAAAAAGCAAACAATGCTACTTAAAATTCTAGTAAAATTGCCAAAGTTAACACAAAATACTACTAATCTTTTCAGGAGCTCTCGACAAGCCGACGATCAAATCAAATTACTATAATATCCAGTGTCTAATATATATTATGATTGAAATAATGTGAATTCTATGATCAAGTTTTTTTTTTTCAGTTTGTGGGGTTACACCCGAGATTCCAAAGTAAGAAAAATAAAATAAAATAAAAACTATTAATATAATTACGGGTATTATAGCCTGTTTTTGTTTAGGAGTGTCTCTTATTTTAATACATTGGCTAACATTACTCAAAAAAGGGGTATATATATATATATATATATATATATATATATATATATATATATATATATATATATATATATATATATATATATATATATATATATATATATATATATATACAGTATATATATATATATATATATATATATATATATTTTTTTTTTTTTTTTTTTTTTTTTTTTTGGGCATTATGGGTGAGTACAGAAGGCAATATAATCATGGACAAACAAGACAACGAAACAATGCTTAGAATATCCGAAACTATTGCCATAAAATGCGATTAAAATTCTATCAACGTCCACCGCCCCTACCTAATTTCCGAATGTTGGACGATTCAGAACTTACAAATTAAGCCACGCCTCCGGCCATGTAGCGACCACAAATGCCTTAATTTGGCAGATGTAACTTGCAGCCTTGACATAGGCCCTACACTCATTCCCACAAGGTTCCAATGACGTTCAGACGACGTCCGAAACGGTCCACACCCTGTTAACCCCTGTCCCAGTTTCCACATAAGGATATTCTTCCCCTTCGTTCCCCCCCCTCCCCCCGCAAAAAATGCGGCCCTAAACAAAATAACATATATATATATGTAGAAAGTAAGACCAGGTTTAAAATAGCTTGGTATCTTTAACAAATATATATATATATGTTATTAATAGTAACCCAGGTTTCCAATCTTATTTCCCGCGTCAAAACGCACCCCTATGTTTCCCCCCCTCCCTCTATCTTTCCCCCGTTTATAAACAACCTTCAGCAAGATCTTGGAATTGGAAGGCATCATAGAACCAAAAACAAGGTATGTACAAAATTTTTTCCACCTCTTTTATTCTGCCATATTGCCTTCTATACTCACCCATAATGCCCTAAAAAATATATATATATATATACCCCTTTTTTGAGTAATGTTAGCCAATGTATTAAAATAAGGGACAGTCCTAAACAAAAACAGGCTATAATAGCCGTAATTATATTAATAGTGTTTAAGAGGATTAACATGGGAATTTTCCCTGAAACTATACTTAAAATAAACACAATTTGCATATCCTAAAGATTTTCTAATTCAGTAACCCAGTGAAGAAGAAACTAGAAAATTTCTCTGGTCAGTGACCAGAATTTCTCTAGAATCGAACTTACAAGGGTCTTTATTCATACTATGGAAGCAAATGATATTGCCATAGGATAGGGTAGCACAACCCAAAAATAATGCAAACTAAAATAAGAAAAATGCCTGCATGAAATATTGTATATATTTATCACAGTTACTTTATGAATTTATATTTGTATTAATATTATTTTTCAGGTCTCGTGGGCCCAAAAGTATGATTGCTGGAGACCAAATATATGTAGACTATCATGTGTGTCATACGTTACTTTGAATACAATTAGTGTTGGGACACACACACTGGCTACTCCAGTAATTCATTCCTCTCGCTTACCACCCTGCATGCAGAAATATCTCCCATCTTCACATAACCAATATATAGCTTCCAGAGATAACCCCTTATTGAGGAGTCACTGCTGGAAGCTGTATATTGTTTGTGAGGAAACGAGAAGATTTTTCTGTGTGGAGAATGTTAAATGAGAGATACGAATCCTCTTCCATCATTCGTTATCCTATGCAATAATTCAACGGTATGGCCACTATCTGATGAAAAATATCTGAATGTCTGCTCATCCCAACTCTCAATGTAGTGTGAAAAGCACTATTATGGGGTTGATCTACTGGTCATAACAGTCTTCCATAATTACAGGAAGGCTTTCCAGTAGATTTCATATCCCAATTTGAGTAACAGAGTTCCATGTGGTATTCTGTGAAATATCTTTGTGAAATCTAGCAGAATCATCCTGTAGCCATTTCCTTTATCCAACTAAGCTGTCACTCTATTGTAAAAAGTTAGTAAATTACTAAGGCATTACTGACCCTAAATAAAGTCATGTTTCCAATCGATTATCTGCATATAATAGAATATTTTCCTCCAGACCAACTGCAATGTCATCGATATATTAGTTAAACAAGGGTAGTCTGAGGAGAGAACCCATTAGTACCCCAGTAGTTGCTCTAATTCTATTAGATTTAACTCATCCATACATAGTTATCTGATAGGTATCACCCTTTGATACCTGTCAGATAACTGCACTCCAATCTGTCTCAAACCTATTTTGCATATTATATATATTCATTTCTTTGAGTATGTATTATAACCTGTTGTGAAGAATTCTGTGAAATATCTTGGTGAAATATAAAAGGAACAAAAAAAAAATCAGCTAACGCCTTTTTGTTCCCGTATAGAGAGTCGCTGAGGCCGTTTTAGCCTTATCTAACTTTTGGAGACTGAGTGGGCAGTTCAATCTGCACTGGTAGCTAATCAGAGATAGCTGGCCCAAGGCTATCACTTATTCATCGGTACGCAGTGAATAAGGAGACTAGCAAGTGCCGCCATCTCGTGGTCTTAAATACTAATACAATATTTTTAATGTCTGAAAAATAGTGAGAATTCGACGGCCGATTTTCTTGAGTTTACGGGACGAAAAACCAGAGTTTCCGGGAGAAAAACCCGTTAATCCGTGCCAGAGGCCGAATAACTCAGGAACCCGTCGAGAAAAAGCTTAGAAAATGTTCCACTAGTCAGCGACTAGATTCGAACGCCTTTTGTCATGCAGTCAAGCACCATAGAATGCAAACGCCACTTCTACTGAGTATATTTTTATTAACACTAAAGCATCTATGTACAATCAAAATAAATATATATACAACTATTTACAATATATACATTTGTACATAGAATGCTTATTCTAATTGACATTTTGATTTACATTTCTTGAGGCTATACTTCTACTGAGGTTATTTGTATCAACAACAGCAGCTGTGTACATTTAAAAATAAATATATATACAGCTATTTACAATTTGTACATAGGCTGCTAATGCTATTAGGCATTTTCATTTACTCGTTACAATATACTTATGACACCTGTTTTACAATCACTGTTTAAATAAGATACAACATCACATGCTCAGTTTCTATTTTCCTTATTGTCCTATTCAATTGCTTGAGCTGTTATTTTTGTTGGTATATGTTACATAGTGATTTCAGTCTATTTATAAGTTCCATTATCAGATCAGTCTATTCTCGTTTATATATATATATATATATATATATATATATATATATATATATATACATACATACATACATACATATACATATACATATATACATACATATACATATACATATATACATACATATACATATACATATATATACACACACACACATATACATACATATATACATACATATACACACACATATAAATACATATATACATATACACCCACACACACACCCACACATATATACATATACGTACATATATATGTTAGCATTGACATTTCCATATGTACAATTCGTTTTACATATATCTTCATTTTATATCTTTGTTCACATATTTTGGAAGACTATTTTATTAACTTAATTTAAATGCACATCTTATTCTTAAAATACATACATTGCTTATGTTTTTATTTACATTTATATATGCATATATTTTGGTAGTATCTCTATATCTCATGCAGATTTTATTTTTTTTGTAGGCACTCTTATTTTTACAAAAAAGAATTCCATCTTGCTTTAACATTATATTGTTTGCTTAACTTAAGAGGTAAATCTGTAGTTTCTTATATACAAAGTTTTCTGAATTGCAGAATTAGTTACAGGTCTATAAATGGATAATATATCCTATTAACATTTTGGGTTATTATCATGTTATGAACTTATGTTATCTGCATTTCTTACAATTGACATTTCTACCGTCCTTGTGTCTGTATATACAAGAACATATATATATGTCTGGTAGTATATCTTAATCTACATATTTATTACTAGAGTAGTATTGACTTATCTTAAGGAGTAATTTGCTATTTACTTTTCATTTTTTTTTTCTTACACAATTAGATATACATATATATATATAACATTCTTATCCCTTATATATAGGCGTACCTATATATTATTATTAATATTTTTATTATTTTTTTAAACTTTTACTTATTTATTTATTTTAATTATTTTATATACATATATACTTTTTTTTTTAATTTTTTAATTTTTTTTTTAATTTTTTTTATTAGATTTGATATCTTGTTGTCATTATTCCTCTCGTTGTGGCGAATGAGCCTACGTTAACAGCACCTTTGTCTGGGATTATGCTTTTTGTTCAGATAGTGGGTTATCATTATTGTCTACCACTAACTACGGGGGTTCCATTATCGGTATAAGTTTTATTTTTCCTTCTTCTTCTCCTTCTTCAATTAGGCCGAGTTTCCTCCATTGCTGTGTTGTTATGCTTTTGGTTTGTGTAGTGTTTATGATAATTTCCTTTAAATAATTGTTAATTTTTGCTAGTATGTCTGGTCTGGTGTCTCTTCCGTGTATTTTGTCACATCTGTGGGACCATATTGCATACATTGTTATTATTATGATTATTAGTTCTGTTTTTTTCATTTTTTGGTCTTCCAACCAAAATAATGTGCTTTCAGAGAATGGTTGTGTCTTATGTAGGAATTTCTGTATGGTGTTCCATACTGTGGACGTTTTGCTACAGAACATCATAATATGATATATTGTTTCTGGGTCAGGACAGAAATGACACTTCGCTGGGCCTTGTAGTGGGATTTTTTTTGCTACACACCACATTTTTGTGGGGAGACAGGCATGGTGTACTTTATAGAAGAATGTTTTGTATTTTGGTGATATTGGAAGTCGGAAAACTTTGCTAAGCACTGGACAGCCTAATTTCTCCTTTTCTTATTTCCCTGTGTTGGGGAGGTGGGAATGTCACTTGACTTAATGTTTTATATAGTTTTCTTGGTTTAATTGTCAGTAAGGTTTCGGTATCTGAGTATTTCATTATATATGTGTACCCTTCGGCTATTTCTTTGAACATTCTCGGGCTTGGTTTTTTTATATCTGAAAGTGAGCTTATAAACCTATGCGGCAAACACTTTTGTAAGAATGTTGCCGCATAGGCATGATAGGTTTTTGTGTGTGCTCGGGCTCCTGTTATTGCCCTGCCGATGAGAGTTTTCAGATGGATGTTTAGCAATGCTAAACCTCCAGCTTCAACTTCATGGAAGAGTGTTGATCTGTGCATGGGTTCATACTGAGGGCCCCAGATGTATGTAGCGCATAGCCTGTGTATTTTTTCGGCCCACCTTCCGTGATACGGGGTGTTGTGTATCTTGTACCACAGGTGAGATGTTAGGTAGATGTTGCAAACCCGGGCCCTTCCTCTGACGGACAGCTGTCTAGGGCGCATTGCATTAATTTTCTTCTTTATGCCGTCATGGAGGTCTTTCCACTGTTCTTCGTGTGATTCTGAGCTTCCGATGTTGATGCCCAGAACTGGTATGTAATTATTCACCTGTATTTCTGAAGGAATCCTTGGTTGGTTTTCCCACTTGCCAATTATTTTGCAGTGGGATTTTGCCAGATTCACATTCAGTGCTGAGGCTTTGCTGAAGTCTTTTATTATTTTGAGTGTTGTGTCCAAGGATTTTTGTGTTCCTAGTGTTAAAGTGATGTCATCAGCATATGCCAAAATTTTGGCGTCACTTTCTCCGTGTATATGTGTTCCTTTGATATTGTTGTTTGTGTTAATGGCTATAATGAGTGGTTCTAGGGCTAGAACAAATAGAGCCATGGATATTGGGTCTCCTTGCGGGATGGAACATTTTTTTGGGAAAGAGGCTGAGAGATTTTTATTAATGATCAGCCTACTTTCCGCGTTTCTGTACAAAAGCTTAATCGTTTCTTTCCAGTTTACTCCAACTCCTATTCGGTCTAGTGTTTCAAACAGGTATTGGTGGCTAACTGTGTCAAATGCCTTTTGAATATCTAGACTCATTACAATACATGGATTTTCTGTGAGGCTGTAATAATCGCAAATGCATTGGAGGTGCATTATTGTGTCAAGAATATTTCTTCCTTTCACTGCACCTGATTGTGCTGGTGAGATAAGTTTATGGAGGTGCTTTTGTATTCGGTTTGTAAGTATTTTAGATATTATTTTGTAATCAGTATTCAGTAGGGTTATGCCTCTCCAGTTTTTTATGTCTTGTAACTTCTGATGATCCCCAACCTTTGGTAATAGTACAATGTGTCCTGTGTTGAATTTTGCTGGCATTGTCTGTGTTGTAATCATCGTGTTGATCATTTTAATAAAAATATGTTCAAATTTTGGGAAGTATTCTTTATAGAATTCGCCTGTTAGTCCGTCTTCACCTGGTGATTTGTTATCCGGGAGCTGTTTCACTATAAGACGGCATTCTGCTACGGTGATTGGTGCGTCGATCTCCTCAGCCTCCTGCTGGGTGATTTTGGGGAGGAGTGAAAGGAATCTTTCTCTTTCTTCCTGACTGCTGGGTTTTTCTTGAAATAGTGAAGAAAAGTATTTTTGAACACCACGAATTATTTCGGAGTCTTTATTTAGGGTTTGGCCTTCGTATGTTATGGTTTTTATTCTCTGTTTTGCGTTCCGTTGTTTCTCAAACAGCCATGCTGTCGAGGTCTTCCCTTCATCATTTTCAATTATTTTGAGACCAGCACGTAGCCACGCTCCTTCTATTTCCTGAAACTGTTTCGCTGTTATGCGGTTTTTAATTTCTTCTATTTCTGTTCTGATGTTTTCATTATTTTTGTCATGGTGGTGATACAATTTTGATAATTTCTTCGTGTCAGCGTTCTGTTTGTTCCTTTGTTGATGCTTTTTTATTCTACTAATTTTGATTGCTGTTTGTTTTGTCATGTGTTTAAATTTCTCCCAGGCTGTTACAGCATTTTCTATGGATTCTATTTCCTCAACTATTTTCTCTATGTTATTATTGAATTCATCGTCATCTTTAAGGTGTTTATTAAATTTCCATAGGGGGAAATTTCTGTTTGTAAACTTATCAGCTGTTTCTGTTTGTTGATATTGTAGTTCAGCCATCACCATATGGTGATCGCTGAACATGACAGGTGTGTGTTGTACAGTTTTGACCTTTATATTTCTGAATGTTTGGATGTATATGAGGTCTATTCTAGAGGCGTTTCCGGGTGCAAAATATGTGAATTCTTTCTTTTGGGGATGCAAGATTCTGAAGGCATCTGATAGGCCACAGTGGGTGAAAACTCTTGTGAAATTTTTCTGCGGAATTAAGTTTGGGTGTTCTTGATCCTTTTGTGGTTGGTCTGTAAAGTTCATATCTCCTGCTATTATTGGGTTATTTTTTTGTTGAATATAGTGTCTCACTTCCTCCCAGAAGGTGGTCTTATGATTATGTGTGGCTGGTCCATATATGTTAATTATGTTGTGTATTTTTTTCTGCCAAAGGAGCTCGACCTCCAGAACTCTATGCCTGATTATGACATTATGGGATAATATTTGGAGGTTATGCGATTTTTTTATTAGTGTAGTAACTCCACCTATTCCATTGGTCTGAGCCTCTTCGGCAACGATATGGTACATTGTTTGTAACTTGTATTTGAAGCTATTTGATGGGTCAGTGTTGTTGTGTAGTCTAGTGTCTTGTATCATAAGTATATCGGGTCTGTGTTGAAAGATTAAATTAACTGTTAGTTGAATCGATGTTTTATTATTTAGCCCGTTTACATTTAGTGTGATGATTTTTATATTGTGAGTCATAGTTAGAAAGTTGAAAGTTTTCTAGAGCCTTTTCTTTCCGGACACTTAGCTATTTTTTTTTCTTTGGGTTTTGACTTCCGGCTTTTGGTGATGTTAGGCGTAAAATTCATTTTTGCTCTCTTTACTGGGGTCTGTTTAGTATTCCATTTTGATTTCTCTACTTCGTTTTCTAAATCCGTTTTACTTTTTTCTGTAATTTGTGTTACCGAGATGGTTTGAATTATTTCACTGTTTGGAAGTTCTTCATCTTCAACTGGGCAATTGTTATTTAATTCTTCATTTGTGTTATTCGGAGTGATTTTTTTTTCTCTGTAGTTTCAGGTTTTGTTACTTTTTCTGAATTTGAAACTGACCTTTGGCTGTTAGTCTCCTCGCCCACCCGGATAATTCCTTCCTTTGCCTTCAGCGGAGAGTTAATCTCATTACATTCCTCGTGCCCGTGGGTGTTAAGCCCTGGGGTGCTGCTCTCATTGACCTTATTCTCTGCCTCATATTCAATACTTGAGGTTATTTCCTGGAAGTCTTCTGCTTTTTCAAGCTCATCGCATGTGTTCGGTTGACTGCCCAAAGGGCACGGGGCCAACATGGAGGCATATGTCTGCCCTGGACATTGTTTAATATCGTTTCCGATTCTCTTGCATCGCTCACATTTAGATGCTGTACATTCTCTTCTTAGATGACCTACCTGCCTGCATCTGAAGCATACAGGAGGTCTTCCTGGAATGATTACTAAGCCTGGCATTTTAGAAACTTTTATAATGTACGGGATATTTTCTATTCTGGCATCGTCATTCAATGTAATAGTCAATCTTTTTTTGTTGGATAATACATGCGCCCATTCTTTATCTTTTATATTGGATACATTTTCAATACATTCTATTTTACCAAATGATTCAAAGTGCATGCCAACTAATCTATTAGATACTTGGGGGGGGGGGCAACCAATGAATTAAAATATCTAATTTTCTAGATCTCACAATGGTGATAATTTCACATGTATGGTTATTAACATTAAGCTATTTTAATTTAGCAAATTTTTTTTCAAAGAAACATGTTTAAATGAAATTATGAAAACATAACTGAACTTTTGTAGCTCAGTGGATGTGACGTTTGCACACCACCGCGCTAGGCCGCACGAAAGAAGTCTTGGTTTCGAGTCTAGTCGGCGACTAGAGGAAATTTTTCTAAGCCTTTTTTCGACCGGTTCCCGAGTTAGTCGATCTCTGGCACGGGCAAGCAGGTTTTTCCTCCCGGAAACTCGGGTTTTTCGTCCTGTAAACTCAAGAAAATCGACCGTAGAACCCACATTATTTCAGACATTAAATATATTGTGTTAGGGTTAGAGACCACGAGATGGCGGCACATTTGAGCCGTCTCTCTTTACTGCGTACCGCTTAATTAGTGATAGCCTTGGGCCATCTGTCTCTGATTGGGTACCAGTGGAGATTGAACTGCCCACTCAGTCTCCAAAAGTTAGATAGGGCTAAATGGCCTCGCCTACTCCCGTATATACGGGAATAAAAAGGCGTTAGCTGATTTTTTTTTTTTTGAGAACTGAACTTTAAGGAGCCAAGGTGCCATGCATCAGCACCTCTTACCTTGCCTTTCAAACTTTCGATGATATCCAGTTCTGTATATGGGGCGCCAGAAGGATCACACTTTAGGATGCAGGCCTTGCTCCAATCTAGTTCATCTGGGAGATTCAACGATGAGAGAACATCTGAATCGAAATCCTTCGTTGTACTGGCAGCAGGTGACTGAAAGACGGTCGCTGGTGCCTGTTCCATTGTGTTATGTAGATTTGTTACTGTAGAGACTGGGGATGTATCCTTCAGAGATCCAGTAGCCTTGGTACTTGAAGAGGTATTGCCAGATGAAACATTTCCTTCCGGTAGTTGTTGAAAGCTAGTAGCCTTAATAGGTGAGCTTGTATTAGCAAGTGAAGATTTTTCCGCGATCGACGACATGCTGTATGAAAGCAGACGGTACGTTAAGGGCAGCGTGCCCGCACTGGTAAGGCTTAGCAGCACTAATCCTCTTACGCTCGAACACTAAGGAGCACACAGAAACACGTCTGCTCTGGTCAGAGTTCACGCCACTTCTGTACGCCACTTCTACTGAGCTACGCAGGCTCTTAGTAAAAGGAATATTGTATATCAATTTTCCTTATTCAAGTCTGCTGTCACTCTGTTGTAAAATGTGAGCTGATTAGTGAAACAAGTCCTACCTTTAATAAGGACATGATTTTCTCTATAAAAATTCGAGGTCCTATGTACATATGTCCGGCTAAGATTTCTCACTCTAATACTTTAATAATTACTCAAGAAACACTGACTGAATCAGTTCTTTCTCCACGCTTGCCGAATGGAAACAGCTTGTCCTCTTTCCATTCATTATGAATTTTGTTTGGCCTGTAGCTCAGTGGAAGTGCTGCTTGCATCCTCTGCTGTAGGTCGCACGAAGACAGACATTGTTTTAGTGTAGTCACCGACTGGAGGAACATTTTGTAAACCTTTGTTCGGCTAGTTTCCGAGATAATCTATCTCTGCCACGGGCAAGTGTGTTTTATATCCCGGAAATTCGGGTTTATCATTCCGTGAA
Organism: Typopeltis vanoorti; assembly: GCF_054136105.1. NCBI lineage: Eukaryota > Metazoa > Arthropoda > Arachnida > Uropygi > Thelyphonidae > Typopeltis > Typopeltis vanoorti. The sequence continues at coordinate 146,196,630 of NC_143556.1, forward strand.
CTCAAAAATATCGATCGTAGAACTCCCATTATTTCAGACAGTAACATATTCTGCTAGTATAATAAATTTAATTTAATCCTTTATCCAAGTGTGAGCAAACAAAGTTTGCACCTAAAAGTATCTTCAGGACTGGGGTAAGGAAGTACAACACCGGGAAACTCGTTGTAAAGGTGGAGCAAGCTAACATCCCTCCTATCTCAGTATCTCCCATAATGCAAAACACATATCCTTGCGAATATATATATAATGTTATGTATTAAGAGAAGGGCCACTACCCAGGCTAGTTTCGACCTTTATTGAGATCTCTTCTGTGGGAGCCAGGTCCAGAAGTGGAGATACCAGGAAAAAGCAATAGCGAGGTCACTTTTACCTATAGGAGCTGCCAAAGGTGTGCCACCTTTTTATTAATTTACTCTAGATTTAGAGAAAGATGTTGAAAGTTTATTTTTCACTTGGTTAGACTATAATAAATTTAGTTTAATCCTTTATCCAAGTGTGAGCAAACAAAGTTTGCGCCTGAAAGTATCTCCAGGACTGGGGTAAAGTAGTACAACACCGGTCAACTCGTTGTAAAGGTGGAGCAAGCTAACATCCCTCCTATCTCTGTATCTCCCATAATGCAAAACACATCTCCTTGCAGATATGTATAATGTCATGCGTTAAGAGAAGAGCCACTACCCAGGCGAGTGAAGAGACCTCAATAAAGGTCAAAACTAATCTGGGTAGTGGCCCATCTCTTAATGCATAACATTATATATACATATTCGCAAGGAGATGTGTTTTTCATTATGGGAGATACTGAGATAGGAGAGATGTTAGCTTGCTCCACCTTTGCAACGAGTTGCCCGGTGTTTGGATTAAACTAAATTTATTATAGTCTAACCAAGTGAAAAATAAACTTTCAATATTGTGTTAGTGTTTGGTACCAAAAGATGGCAGCACTTGTTTGCCGGTCTCTTCATCGGTTGCTGCCTAATACTATTGATAGACTTCGGGCAGCTATCTCTGATTGGCTACCGGAGAAGATTGAACTGCCCACTCAGTCTCCAAAAATGGATTGGGCTAAAACGGCTTTGTCTATTCCCTATAAAGGAATAAAAGGCGTTAGTTAGTTATTTTTTATTAGGAATTTTGTTCGTGCTGAGACTCAAGTTAAACAATCATGTTATGTCTATAACAAATTCTTTAGCACATTCAATTAACACCAGTGCTGATATGTCATCCAAACCCACTGCCGTATTATATCAATTCAGTTATATTTATAATATCTCTACCTCTTCTAACCCTACCTTTTAATCTATATTTAAACTAGCGTTCGGAGAACTAATAGGTCTGCCGGAAATGTATATCTGAACAAAATGATTACTCGAATCATTTCCAATTCATTCCACACATTTCTGCCACATGTATTTAGCAAAGTTATCCTACCATGAGTATTCTGTTTAATCACCACATGGAAAAAAAAATCCCCCAGATTTCCTTTAATCCATCCAGCAAAATTCTCATTTGATCCATCTCACTATTGACACTTGTCACATATTACATGTTCTATAACATTTAAAAAAAAAAATCTGCTTCATGCTTTTATCATCAGTTTCACACCCCTGTGATTAAATCTTCTGACTCTGGAAATATAGTCAGTTGCAGTTTCCTTCCTTCAAAGTTTTCCGCCATCGTTTTCCCGTTTCTATGCACTACTAAATCCCCTACAGTGTACTCTTTCATATTATGGCACAGCCTCAAGAAGCCTTCATAGTTCGTCGTAATCATCTCCTTATAGTTCCACGTACATGCCTTCTCACATGCATTGTTACTTCCCAAAACAAAATTTCATAATCACTTTCACCAATTGGAGGTAAAACAGTTCTCATGTTTACGATCTGATTCTTAGATGGTATTACCGGATCTAATATACTCTTGCATTACGAATTCCTTCCGTAACGTGCTGCCAAGGTTGATTATCTCAGTAATTCTATAAACTATTTTCCCTTCCTCTTGCATGATTTCCTCTCTCTACAATTTGTATCTCTACAATTAAATTATGCTGTAATGTTAATGTGCAGGTGTAGTTCCAATTCGTCTTCTATAACAGCACCCTGCTATGTATTTTGTCCTACAAACATTCTACGCACCAAACAGCCTCAAAGTCTTTTATTGAACTACTGACAAAACAAGAACCATTCCCAATTTCTATTCTAGATGGCTGCTCTGCTTCTATAATAATGATGAATACATACCGTCACTTCATATTCTACCTGTCTTCCCAGAATACATTGTAACCATCGGATTCTATCTCTAAGGGTTTAACCTCTTCTGTCCATCACCTCTCACTAATACCAATAATTTTTGGGTCAGATGGATATCGGCTTTGTTGTTTTCTGCATATCTAGCAGCAAACCGTAACGTAAAACTATGCAAACATGAATATTTTAATATTTTATTTCCTAGACAGTGTAGCTCGAACTGTTTTAGTTGTAACGAACTTTGGCATTGACAAATGAAAGTAGGACTTCCGATGATTTCAGAAATATAGACGAGAAAAATTATGGTAAACAACTGCCACCAACTTGTAATCCTAACTTTTAGCAGATGTAATGTTGACTGAAATAATGAGTCCTGCAGGCAATTTTGCTGAGATGGATTAGGAAGGGGGGTCCCTACTTTTAAAAATAACTATGACGATTGTTTATAAATAAAAAAATAATCAAAGCTGGTTAAACCCTTGAATTTCCTAAAATAAACCGAAAACTAATTCAACATGTTTTGCTTTCTCTTTCTCTTTTTCCCCCTGACAGCATCTTCAGAGAGATTTGTGAAGAAACCAACAAGATCTAAAACGTTTCAAACAGTCGTAATTATTATTATTGCTGACAACTCCATGGAGCCTAAGACTCATCACGGGAGAGCCTCTACTTCGCTAAATACACTTCGCCCTCTACACTACTACTTAATTCTCCAACTATGACACTACTATCATTAATACAATCTACTGCCTATTATCACCAACAACATTATTTTTTGTTAGTAAATTGCATGTGTGCAGAAAGCCGACTTGTCTATACGAGGGATGAAAAACCCGGGTTTTGGGCGAAAAAAATCCTTATACCCCGTATGAGATCGACTAACTGACCTTCAATTGAAAATATAAGGATTCCCCTCCTCTCAACTGGAATCGAACCTAAGTGTTTTCTAATCGAAGGGCGAAATGTTCCGCTGTTCTTCCAATTGCGCTATGGAGGCACCTCTCATAATTCTTCACATAATGATACGCAACTCGGAAATGTTCAAATACTTAGACTCTGAATGGGCTGTTTAAACGTTTTAGATCTTTTTTATTTGTTTATTTCTTTAGGTGTTCCGAAGATGCTCTCAACAAAAATGCGAAACATGTCGCAAAACATTCCATATTTGGATATGTTTTGTGTTAAATAAAAATAAAAATAAATTAGCTAACACCTTTTATTCCCTTATAACGGAGTAGGCGAGGCCTTTATACCCTATCTAGCTTAGGAGATTGAGTGAGCAGTTTATTCTCTACCGGTAGTCAATCAGAGATAGCTGGCCCATGTTCATCACTAATTATAGGCAGCCGCCGATGAAGAGGCTGGCAAACAAGTGCTCCCATCTCTTGGTACCTAACCTTAACAGGATATGTTACTGTCTGAAATAATGTGGGGTAATACAGTCGATTTTCTTGAGTTTACGAGACGAAAAACCCTAGTTTCCGAGAGGAAAAACCCGCTTGCCAGTTCCAGAGATTGACTAACTCGGGAATTTGTCGAAAATAGTGTTAGAAAAAGTCTTATTTTTATGTTTCGTTCAGTTTAATTTAGTAAATAAAAGAGAATAGATGGAAGAGACGACAACATGAGGAGGAAGATTGAAAGAAAAGTGAATTGGGAAGTATGAAAGTGGGAAAACTGAAAGTAAGGAGAAGGAAGTGGCATAGCTGGGGAGGATCCCCCCCCGGACGGCACTTTGACCTTCACCCTATACGTTGTTTTGAATTTTTGTAGTATTTTTGGTGTGTACTGAGAGGGGAGGCAAACTCAGGGAACGCTCCAGACGGCAAAAGCTCTAGCAACGCCACTGGGAGAAGATACTTTATGGAGATTCGAGGAAAACAGGTATGCTTGCTTAATGAAATAGTGACCAAAGCACGTTTCCATGCGAAGATGAAGAATGTTACCGAAGCTGTGAGTTTAAACAGGGCATAAGTGTAAGGACTGATTGTTTTTGCTGCCACCAATGATTTTCAAAGGTGGAAAATCAGCGAATTGGAAAATATGAAACAGTTGCTGATAGAAACAAAAAAGAAGAGTGAGATAGTAAAGCCTATGTGTAAGTTGCATTGGTGCAACTGGACTGAATTGAGAATAACGGCCGTTATTCTGAATGAGTGAATGAGGAATGGTGTGAAATTTATAGATGAATGGAGTGGAGATCAAAGGGACTAAAGGACTCGTATATGTCTAATGGGCTGCATTTAAATGGTTTTTGGAGTTAGATGTTTGGAAAGACTTTGTTTAGTAGGGGATTGGCAATGCAAAATCACGGAAACTAGAAATAACTGTTCGCACTCATGTGTGGGTTCATCCACTGTTGAGACGAATGTGTGTATACAGAATATGCAACGCTGAATGCAGTTTCACAGGTTTTAAATCAGAATGAATTGATGATGTCATTACTCAAGGGTAACTGTAGGATCAATAGGGTGTTGAATTTCATGTACATGAATGCCAGATATATCCAAAACGAAGGAGAGGTTGTGGCATTGTTCAGCTCGACTTGGCCAAAAGTTATAAGCATCAGTAAGATCTTTGTGACAAAAAATGATACAGTTACAAGGAGAGAGAATGTAGTGGATATATTTCTAGGGAGGTTACAAGAACAGCACATGAGGTGTGAGATATTGCTGAAAAGAATTCCCATCAAACAAATAATTAGATATTAAAGAAAATTTTAGGTGTGGGAAAGATGGTTCATTTGAGGGTAATTAGTGTGAATAAAAGGACGAAAGGAGAAAATGTATTGTTGCTTTGCGCTACAGATCTAGGGATTTATGTAGATGCTACGCATTGTAGATTAACATAATGAGTGCAGGCAGAGCAATTATTATGGAGAACTTCAATTATAGGAAGAACGTAGATTAGAGGAAGGAAAGAGAGCATGGCAAGATGGAAGTGATATTTATAAATATATTTCTGATGTAAAAATAGGGAGTCTCCTACTGATGAGACCTCAATCAGGGGCGCACCAGTAGTGTCCGGCACCTGTGTGCAAAACTTTAGTTGGCGCCCCTATACCCCTCCCCCAATAAAAAAAACACTTTATAGATACGTTATTTTTAATATTTGATGCCAATAAAGTGAGTATTTAATTTTGAATTTTATCTCGTAAATAGGAGGGCATATTTTTAAAGTCAGGATTATTAGCTACACGTCGCGTGTGTTCCGATATAAAAGGATCAGACTTTTCTAACATCTCAATGCGAGTAGTCTCGCATGATGGTTGTTGTTGTGAAGAATGTTTTTTGATTTCAGTGGTGATTAGCGAGTTTTAGATATTGTGAATCTGCTTTGTTTGCGGAATAGAAGGTAAGAATTTAAATTTTGATACAATTTTCTGACCCTAGCCAGGTCTATTCGCCATCATACCTATCCGAAATATATCTTAATATTTCGTACACAAGAATGGAGAATGTAAACGATATCAAGGACGCCATTCAACAGCTAAACAAAGATATGTCACTTGACATTCTCAAATTCATCCTTAAGAAATTTGATACAAACTATCCTGGTTGCTTGAATCTCTTCACTCAAGTAAATGACACTGAAGATGATGATTTGGACATAGAAGAGGACATTACACCTGTTCTACCTACAAAGATTCCCCGACAGTTCGATTGTTCTCATGAGGAACAATCTAATAAAAGACGAAGAACATCGGGAGGTGAATTGGAAGATAATGTAACAACTCAACAAAATCAGATCTCCCAAGACAGAAAAGAAAACGTCCCTCCAGTTATCCTTCGAGATAAAGACAAATTGACCTCAGTCTCAAGATCCCTAGGAGAACATAATATCAATTTTTCCTGGGCAAGAAATACTGAAGAGGGTGTAAAGATCCACCCTACCACTGTCACTGATTATCGCTTGATGACGAAAATGTTTGACAACTCCAAACTGCCCTTCTACACCTTTGCGCTAGCAAGCGAGAAGAAATTAAAGGTAGTTCTAAGAGGAGTGGCTGAAGGCATCACAACTGATGAGATCACAGCTGACCTCATCAATCAAGGACTGACTCCAACCAAAGTCAGTAGAATGTTGAGGTCAGATAAAACACCAATGCCACTGGTGTTGGTCGAAATCTCCAACACACAAAAAAGCATCTATGAAGTAACGGACATCTGTAAGCTTAAAATCACAACCGAACCGCTAAGGAAGAAGGCATCGGCAGGGCAGTGCCACAGATGCCAGAGGTTCGGGCATGCCCAAAAACTGTGCAGAGCTGCATATAGATGCTTAAATGCGGTGAGGGTCATCAAACCAACTCCTGTACCAAACCCAGGTCGACACCTGCCTGTTGTGCCAACTGTAGAGGACCACACCCCTCTAATTACAAGGGTTGTCTTTTCCATCCAAAAAACCGTGGATCATTAAGAAGTAACCACGCTCCTCCAAGAAATGACACAATGCACGTCTAAGCAGTTCGCCCTCCAGATCATATTACCTCACATTCGACAACACAGGAAGGCACTCGACCCTCAACTATGTCCAAATCATATGCGGAAGCGGTAAGAACCCAGACTTCATCACAAGAGCGAACAAGCTCTAATCTCACATCAGCTTTAACCTCGTCACTTGCAACAATGCTGCATGAATTCAGCAAAGCAAGCACCTCACCATCCTCCAGAAAAAGATTCTACCTAGAAACCCAATCCATATTAACAGCTCTCTATAATGTTTAAAAAATTTAAACCAAAATCTCTCATGATAACAGCATGGAATGCCAATGGCTTAACAAACAAAATTCTCGAGCTGCAAGAATTTGCAAAAAGATACAATCCAGACATAATCTTGATCAGTGAATCCCACCTCAGACCATCAAACAATCCAAAACTAAGAGGTTATATTTTATACAGGACAGACAGACTTAACTCTAGTGGAGGCGGAACAGCTATTTTTATCAAAACTTATTTAAGCCACAACTCGCTGACCAACCCCCAAACTCTAAACCTTGAGGTGACGGGTGTGGAGGTGCACACAAATAACGCTGGCAAACTCAAAATCTACGCAGCGTAGATTTTGAGTTTGAATATACAAACCTCCCAGTATATTCCACTATTGACAGCAGACTTAGACTCCATCCTTGGCTCCACGGATTCCATAATTATAGCTGGAGACCTTAACTCCAAACATACGGCCTGGTTCAGTTCGTCAATCAACACCAAAGGCCGTACCTTATACAACTACACATTACTCAACTCATCAATAGTAGCTGGACCCACTGAGCCCACCCACTACAGCTCATCAGGAAGTTCTGATGTATTAGACATAGTTATCCTCAGAAACATCAAATATCAATACCAGCTGGAGACAGTAGAAGAGCTTAACTCAGATCATAATCCCATCCTACTCAGGTTAGGACTACAAGACCAACTCTCTCCCCATCATTCTTTCATACCATGGGACAAGCTCTCTAAGGTTCTTCCAATCCACATCGGTCCTCCCCCTGTCATTCGTAAAAAAGAAGAAATAGATCAAGCTGTAAACAATTTAACTAGGCAAATCAACACAGCAATAGCATCAGTCACTCTAACCCCTGTCTTCTACGCTTCTAAGATCCCAGAAGAGATAATGGACCTGATTAGAGCCAAAAACAAGGCCAGAAAGCGATATCACAACACCAGAGCCCCGCAGGACAAAGCAACCTTAAACACATTGAACAGACAGGTTCGAGAAGCCCTCCGGGTCCACAGGAACTCCAAATGGGAAACCAAACTGAAAGAAATCAACCCAGAAGATAACTCCATGTGGAAGTTTGTAAAATCTCTTCGTACCAAAAGACAACCACTTCCCCCTTTAAAGACCAATCTTGGAGTTGCACACACAGATGAAGAAAAAGCAGAAGCCCTAATTGACAATCTGGAAAATCAATGCAGCCCATCTTATGCAAACTTAAATATCAATCTTATTTACAAAGTTCATCGTAAAGTTAGAAATGCACTAAGTCAGCCTAAGGATGATTCAGAAACCATCACCCCCACATCTCCAACAGAAATAATAAATATCATTTCCCATCTGAAGAATAAAAAGGCCCCCGGCCCTGAGGGCATTACCAATAGAATAATAAAGCTACTCCCACGGAAAGCCATAATTCATCTAGTTAATATTACCAGTTCCATTTTAAGATTCCAATACTTTCCCTCTGATTGGAAAATCGCGGACATTATACCTCTGAAAAAAACCTGGTAATAACCCACAACTTCCCCAAAGCTACAGGCCCATCAGTCTTCTTTCCTGTTTGGCAAAGTAACAGAAAACGTCATCCTATCAAGACTACAATCAGCAGTGGACCAACAGAAAATAATCCCAAATGAGCAATTTGGGTTTCGCAAAGCTCGCAACACGGTGCAACAAATTCACCGACTAACAGAACATATCACTCATGGCTTTAACTGGCACCTTCATACTGCTGCTGTATTTTTGGATGTTGCCAAGGCCTTTGATAAGGTCTGGCATCAAGGCCTTATCTTCAAACTAATTGAAAACAATATCCCAATTAAACTAGTGAAACTCATATATTCATATATCAATGAAAGATACATGCAAGTAAAACTCAACGGAATTGTTTCTTCAAGGCACAAAATCCTGGCGGGAGTACCTCAAGGTTCTCTTCTGGGCCCAATACTTTTCACAACTTACATGGCAGATATTCCTCTCAACCCAAAAACTTCTACGGCTCTTTATGCCGACGACACCACTATTCTAGCTAGATCGCTCAGCCCTCACCTAGCAATCACTAGACTCCAAGGAAGTATCAATGAGCTAGCAAACTGGTTCACCAACTGGAGAATTCAAGTAAACCCCTTCAAAAGCTAAGCCATGATGTTTTCAAGAAGAAAGATCTGCAACAAAGAAGACATCCTGCTCTCTGGTCAAAAGATCCCATGGCATTCAGAGACCAAATATCTTGGGTTATTGATGGATAAGAAACTCCTTTTCAACAAACACATCAATCTCATTTGCTCCAAATCTTCCAAAGTCATAGCTCAGCTCTACCCATTGATCAACCGCAAGAGCAAATTGAACCTACATAATAAATTGCTTCTTTACCGGATGATAATACGTCCAGTCATTACCTATGCCTCACCAGCATGGAGTCACACTTCAAGATCAAACATTTCAAAATTACAGAGAATCCAAAACAAATGCCTTAGGATGATCCTGGATGCACCGTGGTTCATCAGAAATTCACAAATTCACCGAGAAACCGGCACTCCATACATCTCCTCTCTTCTTCGTGATCTTGCAGAAAAATTCTTCGTGAAGTCAAGTTCACATTCAAACCCACTAATCGTGCAAGCTGTCAATTACAATGAGACTGATTACTACAAACACAAAAGACCGAAGGCTATTCTTCTCTCAACTGATCATAGCTAACACTATTGCCCTCAGAGGGCGAGCTTAATTGCTCACAAATCTCCCATTCCCAAATAACTCTCATTACAGATAAAGGGGAATATGAAAAGCATTTGTGCTTCACCCATCCTGTCAGTAACGTCAATGGTCAAAAAAAACATCTCAATGCATTTTAAAAAATTGCCATTGTTGCGATCGTAAAAGTTTATTACTTTTACCACGAAGAGCTACATTTTGTTCGCCTAAGAACTGTACTACAAAAATTATTCTTTTTATAACTTCATTCCAACGTTTCCTTTCGTTCTCTAAAACTGTTTGTTGCAAATTATCAATACATGTTTTATTTCTTAAGGATGTAATTAATTCTGTCCATTTTTTGTAATTGTTCAAATGATTTAAATTTTTCTCATGACGATTCAGGTACATTGTAAGATGTTGCCTATATTCTGCTGATAACAGCAAAATACAGAATAAATTTTCTTATATATGTTTAGAGCAAGTGCGAGTGTGAACAATATGCGAGTGTGATTATAAATAGATCATAAATAGATTATAATAAGAGTGATTATAAATACTTTTTTTTAAGACAAATCTATAAAATATTAAAATGTAAACAAAAATATAATTTATTTTGATATAATTTATGAATAATATCTTTTTTAAGTATTTCCTCCTCACCTGAAATCTTTGGCGCCTGTGTGCGTCGAACACATTGCAGGCGCGCCCCAGACCTGAATAAAAGTTGAAACAGGTCCGAGTAGTGCTATTCCTATGATGTATAGTATTATACATACCCAGAAGGTGTACTCCGCATATGGGATACTAAGGCAATTGATGTGAAAGTATATAAGTAGCTCTCTCATGAAGATAATTCCAGATACTTTGTTCGCTACCCTTGGATAAAGGATTAAACCAAGATTATAATTTCTTGCATCTTTAATTTATTGTATAACCAAGTGAATAACCTTCAAAATCTCAAGATATTTGTTTTACATAAAGGTAGCTCTAAGACAGAAGTAGCAAATTACATACCAATTAATATAACATGAGTTGTGGTTAAAGGTAAATTCCAGCAGCGAATGGATTAAAATACGATAATCTATGGTGACTAGCATGACTTTGTGAAAGGTGGGTTTTGCCTTAGTAATTTATTCACATTTTATAATAGAATGACAGCAATATGTAAGGAAAATGTCTACATCACGATAATGCTCGACTTTGCAAAGGTATTTCAGAGAATACCGCATGGAAAACTATCACAATAGTTCAAGCAAATGGGAATGGATATGAAGCTGGTAACATGGATTGATGGATAGATAGCATAACAGAGTAGCATATGATGCAGTGGAATCTATGAAAATGAGGGTGATTAGTAGAGTACCTTAGGGTTATGTACTAGGGCCACTGCTCTTCAGTTTTAATATTAGTGATATATGAAAAAGGTTGAAGGAGGGATACTCAACCGTTTGCTCAAGATGCAAAAATGTGAAGGGGAACAGTTGATTAAAGTGTTGTAGATATCAATCAAGATGATTTAAATCGATTGACATTTTCAGTGAAGGATAATAATTGTCAAATTAATGTTCTCTCTTCCTCCTGGAAAGTGGGGTTTTTAATTGAACTTAGAAAAATCAGCTGCAGAATTCACGCTATTTCGAAAGGAATACCCACTGTTTGGATTTAGGAACATGAAATATTAGCAGTTGTCTCGTGTCCTTTTGTGACAAAGTGCTTAAAATCATGAACTCGATTATCATTGCCAACTAAAGTCAAAGATAGCTGATTAACAAATTCCAGTAACTCTCTTTGAGGTATAAAAGAGGATTTTTTTATGCTAAAGGGTGATTCCGTTTAAGAAGAGAGAAACGGAAGGGAGTAAGCAATACAATAAACCACGCAACCAATTTCAAACAGCAGCAAAATTCGCTCCCTTAGTAAGTACTATCCACCTCAACTCTATGAAATAAATATCGTTCTTTCCTTGACAAAGGAATGACTATTTACTTTATCAGATATACCATACCTAAGAGAAGAATATAACCTAGAAACCAGTTATTTTCTGTTCGGCTGCAATTCGTATCATGCATAGCTTCCTTCTGTCATCAAATACATTCATCAATCTATATTATTTATTATTTTTAAGTAGTGGACTTCCATGGAGTCAATAACTCGTCGCAGGAGGTCTTCCATCACACATACACCGCTCATCATACCATGACTTAAATGAATTTCACTGCATTGCCATTCTCCTGCACTCACCACACTTCAAGGCAATGCAATCCAACCACTCATAACTCTCAATGAAAAAAAACCTACTTCTCACTCCTTTACTTCCATCCTCCTTATACAGCTTCTAAAGTTGGTATTTTGTTCTTCCGCTGTCCCCACCTTCTCTATGAAAAACCTGATCCACATTAATCTAATAATAATCTCTTATTAACTTATGTCTTGTCATGTCTATCCCCTTGTCCTTCTATCTACTAAACTCTGCAATTTGCATTTCTTCAATCTACTTTCATACTCTACATTAAAGAGACTAGAAACCACCTTAGACAATCGTTTCTGAACTCGTTCAGACATCTCTTCATCCTTTCGAAAACCTGGTGACCAAGCATTACACAAAGCATCATAACATCCTTTCTCCTAAATGCCAGTGTTCCCTGCTTTATTCTCATAATGCGCTGTGCTGGCCTCACAATTTTAGCAAAATGACTACGAAATTTCAGGTCCCAATCCACCAACCCCTGTTCCATCATTTCCTCCACCTCTTCTAAGACATCCCCTTCAATCTTATATGCTACATCCCATCTGTGCTTTCCAAACTTTAATACCTTACGCTTTGGTACGCTGAACTGGTAGCCCATCAATTAACGATCGCGAAAGTCTAAACAAAGCCTCCCAGGCAAGGCTGCAACATCCATTGTACTCTTCATTGGTCTTCCCAACTTTGCATCATTTGGAAACAATTGTATATCACCTTTCAAGTCCATCATTTACATACAAATTAAATGGAAATAGACCCAAATATATCCTTGAGGCACAGCACTGGTGAATTTCCTTTTGGGATATCTCTCCCTCCATACTCAACAACTTATACCTATCAGACAGCCAATCTCCAATCCAATGCATTAATCCACTGTCCAAATGCAATAATCCAGTTTAATTACCAGCTTGTCATGTGGCAATCTATCAAACGCTTTAGCAAAATCTAAAATACCACCGTGTATGCTTTCCATTTATCCAATGCACTTATCACCTTGTTATAGGTCTTCCTTTAACAAACCCATGTTGTTCATCAAAAGGAATATTGTTGTTCTTAACCCAGATCTGAATCCTGGTTCTAAATTAGCCTCTCTAATGCTTTTACCAAACTCCAGACAAACAAACTGGTCTATAATTCGAAGCCTTATTCTTATCCCCTTTATGAAGGGAAATAATTTTATCCTCTTTGCACCCCTTTCACACTTAGTGTTCTTCACACTAAGAACACTCAAGTTAAACAGGTAAGTGAAAGCTGTTATTAATTCTCTGGAATATTTCTTCAAGACACGCAGTAATATACCATCAAGTCCTACGGTTTTATTTTAAATCAAATATATTCAATTTCTCATATACCACCAGCTTCCTCACCATCTGTGGCTTCTCGATTCCCACTGCTCTCACGTTCTGCACGATGTTACTTTCACAAGGATGAAATATTGTACTGTTGAGATAATCAAATCTAAGACCCTTGATCCTCTTGCACCTTCTGTTACTTGCTGAATAAAGTAGTTTTCACTCAAAAACTGAAATTTCTTCTTTGTTTCCAGATACTGCCTCTTCATTATCGTTATTGTAATCACCCTTTACTTAGTAGCTAGAGAGATTTCTTTATACATTTCCTCCTCATTCACCTCCACATTACCACTTTTATAGCAACACCCAAATAAATACTTACATCTGTTGGCCCCTATCTAGCACCATACTGCTTGAAAACCACTGCTACTGTTCTCTCCTTTCATCACTTCTGTAGGAGATAACCCTCCACTACCATCAACAGTATCCCTGCCCCCCTCTTGTTGTCAAGTGAGCCATTGTCACTTGACAATGTCTCACCTATTTCCACAATTTTTGAGCATTACTCTATTAATGCTACAATTTCACTTCATTTCGAACTTCTGGCATTTATAAACGTACATACTATCTTATTTCTGATTCGATAACAAGCCTCCAAAATCGCACTCCTCAGATCCGACTCCTCCATTCCCCCTTTGCTTGTCTCTATCATCACTGATCTTCCAAAACTCTCAAGACCTGTTTATTTCTCCCACATTCCAATTCTGTGTTATACACACACACACACACACACACACATCCACTCTATGCATGATCCACTCTTTTCACACAGTATCTCCCTGTCTGCCCGTCCCGCTTCGTTTGGCTTGTGTTCCTTCTCTCCCCTCTCTCTGTCATGCCACTCACCTCTGATGAATCCACAAGCTCCCCTACTCTATGTACCTGCTGTTCCACGTCACCTCTCACTTCCTTAGTTTTCCATTCACTTCAGCCATTAGTCTCTATTGCAGCAACAAGTTTCTCCAGCTGACTCGCACCAAATCATTCAAATGCAGCCCTGCACTTTTATGATTCCATTCTTCACTCGAATTCATTACACATTCACAAAATGAATTCATTTCCCTTTACACATCTCAGATTGCATCCCATTCTTAATCCTGGCACGTCATGTGGAAAAGAGAAACTTACAGACGAAGCTGGGTTTAGCCAAATAGAGGTTGTCAAGACTAGATCTTCACTTTGTAGCGAATAGTTGAGAAATTATTATTGATACTTACAAGGAATCAAGACTCATCAAGGGAGGCTATACTTCATCCAAACCAGTTGCAACACCACCTCTTAAATTCATTCATACTAGATGCACTCACCCCTTTTCCACACATTCACTGCTCTGCAAGAGAAAAACTTAGCTCCTACCCCTTTCTTGACTGCGAACAAACTTAACTTCCATGTCCCCATTTTCTCTCACCCCTACCATATAACAAATTTTCGTCAAGCGATATCCTATAACGCCAATTAGAAGTTTATAGACCTCTGTCAAATTTCTCCTGTTATCCAGAATCTGTAATCCACATACTCGTAATCTGTTCTCACAATCTAAATACCATAATCGGAATATAATCTTTGTTAACTCTCCTTTGCGCCTTTTCAACAGATTTCTTTATCCACTTGGAACCTGAGAGACCAAATATGCGCACAATAATCCCGGTGCAGTCTTATCAAGACCTTATAAAGAGGAGAAATGATTTCTTATCCTGTCTTGTTTCGCTTCAACATCACAATCTATATCTAAGTATGCAACTTTTGAACTTCAAATTCTTATTCATCATTACACTAAGATAACTAGTCTCATCAGTGACTTGTAGCAAAACCTCGCGAATCTAACATGTCGCTTGAAATCTTATTACCCCAAAGTGCACAACTTTGCACTTACTAACTTTAAACGGTAAGATATTTTCGTTTGCTCAAATTTCCAGCCTATGCAAATCATTTTGCAAGTGCTAGATAGCAGTATCATCCCTGATTGCCCTGCCTATCTTCGCATCGTCGGAACAACTACACATCTCGACTTAGTCCCTTCCTAATGTCATTAATGTATAGATTGAAAAACAATGGCCCAAGGACTGAACACTGAGGTACACCACTTTTCACCTTAAATCTGGCATTCACACCCCCAATATACCACTTGTTGATATCTGTCTGTCACCCAACCACTGATCCAAGTTAAGAGTTGATATTCCAATCCCATATTATCCACTTTATGCAACAGCCTATCGTGAGGTATCCTACTAAATGCCTTAACAAATCCAATATTATCATAGTGTATCCATTCCCGTTATCCAACCCGGCCATAACATCGTTATAAAATATGACCTTCCTTTAGTAAACCCTAGCTGCTCCTTGCAGAGTATAGCTTGTGTCTACCCATTTCTGTATGTGAGTTCTTACCAACTTCTCTAAAATCTTGACTACCACACTAGAGATTATTATTATTATTTGACACCTCCAGGGAATCCAAAGACTCATCGATGGAGGGCACCTACTCTACAACTCTCCGTCTCCACCACTCAACCTCATCATCTACACCAATGCCATCTACTGTTCACCACCACCAGTATTTTCACGGACAATGACAAACATTGCCAACAGCGGGATTCGAACCCACAGCCTTTTGGCAGAAGAGTGGATAAGCAGGGCCGGCGGAAGCAGGCATGCAGAGCATTCGGTGCATGCAGGCGTCGCTACGAAGGGGACGCCGCCGCCGGAGCACGGTTGATAAGTTCATTTTTAAGAAACAAAATTTTTATCATAAAAACAAAAAATTCTTAGAATGATCAATATTAAAATAAATAAGGCCGGATACACCGAATAAAAATTTAAAAAAAGTTGTATATTGTCGCCTTTTTGATCAGCCGGCTGTTTACAATTTTGCAGCGAGAGCAGGCATACAACCCCCAATATCATCCACTTAATGCTTGCCTGCAGAATGTTGTCTACTGCAGTCTAGCTAAAGTGAAACGGTGAACGGTTTTTTTGCGCAGAAACGAATTTTCGTACAAAACATTTGTTGCTAGTTGACCAGTCATATGGTACGCATCTCAGTAGGCTACTGACAGTAGCGCAGTGCGGACTATTATTTAATGTGATGTGTAATAATTTCTTGTGGGTATAAAACAGAAAAAAAAATCAGCTAACGCCTTTTTATTCCCGTATATTGGGAGTAGGCGAGGCCATTTAGCCCTATCTAACTTTTGGAGACTGAGTGGGCAGTTCAATCTCCACTGGTACCAATTAGAGATAGATGGCCAAAGGCTATCACTAATTAAGCGGTACACAGTGAAGAGAGACGGCTCAAATGTGCCATCTCGTGGTCCCTAACACAATATATTTAATGTCTGAAATAATGTGGGTTCTACGGTCGATTTTCTTGAGTTTACAGGACGAAAAACCAGAGTTTCAGGGAGGAAAAACCCTCTTGCCCGTGCCAGAGATCGACTAACTCGGGAACCGGTCGAAAAAAGGTTTAGAAAAATTCCTCTAGTCGCCGACTAGACTCGAAACCAAGTCTTCCTTCGTGCAGCCAAGCGCCGTGGTATACAAAGGCCACATCCAGAGCTACACAAAATAGAAATGGCATCACAAATTTAAAAAGTTATCCGGTGCACAAAATCGTGTCATGCTGTGAAAGAAGCAGATATTAAGAAACAAACTGGGGCTCAATAAATTTGATAAAATATTTTGATGCATATTGTAACCAACTCGATACATCAGAAATAAGAGTTGAAGAACCATGCACCTCGTCCAGTTTGCATTAAATACTATTGCAACTATTGAATAAGATAACAAGACGCATGATTTAAGTGAAAAAAACAGAAGATTTAGTTGTAGTTGACCACGAAACTACCACATTGTTAGTCTCTGCAAATTTAGAAGATCCAGGTGATTGGGGAAATATTGATGAAAAATTACGAGTTGTTTTAATTGAAATGGGGCCTGTTCAAAAGAAAAATATATATCCCAGAGATACATATGGTCGTAAATTTGGCAACACGTATTATAATAGAAAAATGGAAAACGGGGAGCTCGTGTCAAGAATACGGCTCATTTATTCCGAAACTTTAAATTCTGTTTTTGGTTTTGTTGCAAACTTTTCGCACCTACTGAATCAGGTAGTCTTGTAGAAGGTTATAACAATTGAAGAAATGTAAGTATATAACAGAAATATAAGTATAACTTTGCATAGACATGAGACTAGTTTAACTCACATGAAAAATTTCTTAAAATGGAAGGAACTTGATAAAAATTAAAAAACAAAACAAAACAAAAACACTACTATTGATTGCCACACTCCAAGCATGTATGAAATGGAATAGAAACATTGGACAAGTGTTTTAGAACGAATTGAAAATTATAAAACGATTGAAATTATATAATTCCTTGATAGCCAAAATTTAGTGAAAAGGTAAATTTTTCAGTAAAGACAGTGAAAATGAAATATTGGAAACTTTAAGTAACGCAATCATGGATACAATTTTATTATCAATTCGAAAATCTAAATATTATTCCATAATTTTAGACTGTACACCTGATGCAAGTAAAACAGAACAAATGACCAGTATTATTCGCTTTGTTTCCTGTGACAATGGAATTGTCAAGATCAGGAAAACCTTTTTAGGTTTTATAGATATATCAGATTCCACAGGACGTGGTTTATGTGCAACAATAATGGAACAACTGGAAAAATGGAACATCCCCATTGAAGACATGCAAAGTCAAGGGTATGACAATGCGGCAACTATGAAAGGGGAAAAAAATATGGGCTCCAAAATTTCCTTTCGAACAAAAATCCTCGAGCTTTTTACGTGCCATGTGTTGCTCATACTCTAAATTTAATCAGCCAAATGCAGCCAAAGTGAATGCAGATACAATTAATTTCTTTGCAATTATTCAAGAAATATACAATTTCTTTTCATTCTCTCACAAACGTTGGGCAATCCTTTTAAAGTTCGTAAAAAAATTAACATTGAAACAGCCATCAGAAACGCGATGGGAAAGTAAAATTAATGCATCCGCCCTCTACGATATCAGTTAGGAGAAATTTACGATGCACTTTTTGAAATTTTAAATAAATAATGAAAATTTTAATGAAACTCAGCATGAAGCACAAACATTATGTGCTAAAATAAAGCACTACAAATTTATTTGCTTTTTTATAACTTGGCATAATTTACTTAACAGAATAAACCCTGTGAGTAAAATGCTTCAAGACAAAAATATGAACATTACACTTGCTTTACAATCTATCGAAAACTTAAAAATATTCTTACAAAAGTATCGATCATATACAAATTTTAAAGAAGTTCTAAAAACGGCAAAAGAACTGAGTGAAGAGGTGGATGGAGAACAAGAATTTAAAACTGGTAAAGAAGTTCGACGACGAAAGAAGACACGACAATTTGACTACGAGCTTTATGATGAAACGCCACAATCGCCAGAAGATAAATTTAGAGTGAATGTGTTTTATACACTTCTAGACGTTGCAATGTGTTCGTTAATTTTGAACAACTAAAAACATATTATGATAATTTCAATTTCTTGTATAGTACTATAAATTAATAACGAAGATTTAGGAAAAAATTGTGACGATTTAGAGATTCTCTTGAAGGACGGCGATAACAAAGACGTAAATGCAATAGAACTATATGACGAGTTATGTGCTTTCCGGGATATTTTTCGGAAGGATAATTTAAATATTCAAAACCCTTTCGATATTCTTAATTTTATCGTGTCCAATAATTTTTCTTTCCCTAACTCAATGTCGGGTCTCCCTCGATGTGTCTTTTGACACCATGGAGACACCGTCAAAATAATAATAATAACTTTTCAATTGCTTAAGAATACTATTAACCTTGCCTGTTAGCGTAGTGAGCGGTGAACGTTCCTTTTCCTAGTTGAAATTGATGAAAAAGAAACCTACTTAAGAACAAGTACGTCACAAAAAAGGCTTGCTAGCTTGGCGTTAATAGCTATTGAAAATGATATATGTGCGGAATTAGACTTTAAGACCATTATTTCAAATTATGTGAATATGAAATCAAAAACCCTAAAATTTTAATAAAAAAAATTTCGAGCATATTTATGCAATTCAATTTATTTTCTGTTATTCTGTAAAGATGTAATTTTTTGAATATTTATATTAAATGTTGTAATTATTTCTGAATTATTTTCTCATCTATCTTGAGTTTCTTTTATTTTCCCAAAAGAAGTTCCACTTATAAAAATTATTAAACAAGTTTTACAAGTTACTACGAATTTAGTAACTTGTAAAATGCAAGAATTTTTTAAACTTTAGTTCAAATAAATTTTAACTTTAATTAAAATTCATTTTACTTTTGTTAGCGATTCGGGTCGGTGAGAAGGCTATAATCCCTGTATCATTATATTCAACGATTAAAGCGAAGTGGTTTTATCAAAATTTGCTTTAACTTTTGAGAATTTTTTGAATATTCGGGTATTTAACAATTATGCTACCTAGTCAACAACCCGGTTCGTTACATTTAGCGAACCAACGTGTGGCTGTTCTATCAAAATTAATTTAAGAAATTTCAAATAATTAAAATTTTTATTATCGTAAAAGAACCAGTCCGCACGGTTAGCTTAGTGGCTTTGCGCTTCGCAACCATATGCCTGGGGAAGGAGTGTCCCTTCAGGCATAGCCTGAGGAAGAAGAGGGAGGTGGAGATTTTCCTCTGGAGGAAGCCTGAGGAAGGTGGAGATTTTCCTCTTCTTCCTCAGGTTATGCCTGAGGAAGAAGAGGAAAATCTCCACCAATGTGGAAGAACCCATAACAACAGGGATAGAAGCGCTCAATGGTGAAAAAAAAAAAAAAAAAAAAAAAAAAGAAAAGAAAAAAAAAAGATACCAGTCATATTAAAGGATAAGGAAAAATGGATCCCTGTCTTGTCAGCCCTCAGAGAACAAAACATTTCATTCTCATGGGCCAAAAACTCAGATGAGGGAGTTAAAATACACCCCACTACTGTCATGGATTAGACAGATGACCAGATTTATGGACAATGATAACGTCCCATATCACACTTTCACTTTACCCAGCGAAAAGAACCTGAAGGTAGTTCTACATAGCTGAAGGTATCACTCTTGAAGATGTGAGTACTGATCTCTCCAGACAGGGCCTGTCCCCAGTAAAAGTGAGCAGGATGCTCAGATCTGATAAAAGACCAATACCTTTGGTGCTGGTGGAAATAAGCAACACAAAAAAGCAGATCTATGAACTTACAGTAGTATGTGGATTTCAACTGAGCCTCTTAGGAAAAGAGCATCTGCAGGTCAGTGTCACAGATGCCAAAGGTTTGGACATGTGCAAAAATTATGTAAGACAGCCTTCAGGTGCTTGAAGTGCGGCGAGGGACACCAGACCATCACATGCACCAAGCCGCGCACAACTCTAGCATGCTGTGCAAACTGCAGAGGACCTCACCCTACCAACTGCAAGGGATGACTTTCCAATCCAAAAAATCGAGGATCAACAAAAAGTCAGTCTTGCTCCTCCACATAACATTTTAAGCAACCAAACAGATCGTCCGCCAGTCCGAAACACCTCGCCTTCAACCTCACAGGAACCACCATGACCAAAACATATGCTGAAGCTGCAAGAACGAAGCCTCCTACATCTCTCGAGCTAGAAAGCTCAAACATAACATCCGTTTTAACAGCCTCACTTGCCACCATGCTGCAGGAATTCAGCAAGACACACAAGATAAAACAGTATTGAACAATCTAAACATGCAGGTATGGGAAACTTTTCAAAAACACAGAAACCATCAATGGGAAATCAAATTGGCTAACATCAATACTGAATATAATTCTGTATGGAAATTCCTAATTCGATTCCCGTCGGAGACGTGAGGAGCTGAAGGATCTTCCTCAGCCATAGCCAAGTTAGCCGGTCTTGGGCGCGGGCAGTAGGGTTTTTCCGCCAGTTTATCTGGTGTTTTTCATCCCGCAAGCAGACAAACCGGCCCCATGAACTCACAGGGATACAGCCAAGAATACCTTGAGGCATAGGAGTGACCATTCTATCCTCGAATTTTGGTTACGAAATCCAAGCATGCTTGGAAGGTTGTGGGCCTTAAAGGCCTGTTAAAGCCATTGGGATAGGATAGGATGGAAATTCCTAAGGGAAATCCGCACCAAAAAGCAACTCATACCCCCTATACAAACCAAGAAAGGGACAGTTCACATTTTTATTAACTTGCCAGTCAAGTTAATAAAAATAATACATTCTTACCTGAAAGACAGATATATGCAGGTCAGGGTCGGTGAAATGGTTTCGACAGACGCAGGATCTCGGCAGGCGTACCTCAGGGATCTCTTCTGGCACTTCTCCTGTTCTGAATCTATGTAGCGGACATCCCTCTGAATCCAAGAACAACATTCACTGCATTATATGCAGATTATACTGCACTGATGGCAAGATCACCGAGCCCAAAACTTGCAACTAAAAGACTCCAAACCAGCATACCCATTTTAGAAAATTGGATGGTAGACTGGAGGATCCAAGTTAACCCCCAGAAAAGCTGCTATATTGTTTACTAGAAAGAAAATCCATACCATGGAGGATATTTATTGGGAGTAAAGATTCCATGGCAGACTGAAGTTAAATATCTTGGAATGATTCTTGATAGTAAACTCCTATTCAGCAAACATATTAGTTACATTACCTCAAAGACATCCAAAGTCTTAGCACAGCTCTACCCTATGATCAACAGACAAAGCAAACTAGACATGCAAACAAAATTAACAATTTACAAGATGGTAATTCGACCGGTCATCACTTATGCATCCCCAGCATGGAGCCACACCACGAATTCAAACATTCTAAACCTTCAGAGATTACAGAATAAGTGCCTGAGGATGATTCTGAATGCCCCTTGGTTTATAAGAAACACCCAGATCCATAGAGAAGTTAATATCCCTTATATCTCTTCCCTTCTCCTAAATCTAGCTGAGAAGTTCTTTACCAAGACAAGTAACCATCCAAACCCGTTAATCAAGGAAGCCTCGGAATATAATGAAGCAGAGAGATTCAAATATAAAAGACCAAAGTCTATCTTAAGTTCAGCTGAACACAGCTAACTTCACTGCCCTCAAATGGGCGAGCATATAGCTCACAAACACTCCATTCAAAGTTCTTTCATTACAAGACAAAGGGGAATATGAAAACGCAATTTTGCTCCACCCATCTAGCCAGAAATGTTAATGTTAATGATACATTCAGATATTGCTTCATTTAAGCACTTTTTCAATTCCGAGGCAATGTCTATATTTACATTGTGAGTCAGCAGCTAGCATTGAAGGAAGCACACTAATTTTACTCTTATTCATCATATATATATATATATGGATCGCATAATAAAAGACGTAGCATTAAATATATTAGAATCGGAGATATCTAACTTAACTTTTTACTTTATGCAGATAATGTACTCCTAATCATATTCAGTGCGTCTCCAGGATTCTCAGACTAAATTGAATTACAGCTGACACAAATTTGACATGAAAATCGGCAATAAAATGACCAAAATCATGACAAGACAAGAAAACTTCAGCTGCATTTTCGGTGGAGAACCTACAGAACAAGTAAAATATTGCAGTTATTTTGGCTGATTTTAGTGAAGGCAGCAAATTAAATTTCAAAATAGAAAACAAAATAAAAGCTGGTATGGTGGGGAGCCAGTCGAAGAAATTTATATGGAATAAGATAGAAAAAGACTAGTGAATGTATCACTAGTCTTTTTCATACTGCGAAAATTTCCGCATACCCCTACGCTACCCACAGAATTGTGAGAGCCCAGTTCTGTTAGGGGAGATGTGCGCATCCAACAATCGCGTTTATTAGTAGAGAGAGAGTTGTCTAGCTGTACGGGTTAACATGCAGTGGGGAGATTATGAGAACTGTGTAGTGTAACAGCACTTCACAAGGTTGGAAAGCAGCCACCTGTTATTTTCAACACGCAAAAGACACTCGGGATCAGTAGGATGTTTGTGTATCAGTGGATCTTTTTATTAACCGTTGTAATGATACAGAAGACATATCTGACCTCCAAAGAACAGGTCGGCCACGCTGCGCCAGCATGCAAGTTTGTGAGGGCTGTGAAGGCATGCCTCTTCTGCAACTCTGTGAGAACGCAAAAAAGCAATGTCGCAAGATTAACATTTCGCAGAGAATGATGTCACGTGCAGTGTAGTGACCGATGACCTCAGGATGAGTATATTGTTCACATGAACACTTCCTAACACCACAACTTATGCAGCAAAATCAAAGGCACTTCTCCAGCAGTACGCAAAAGACAGACACAGCGATATCCTCTTCACAGATGAGATTTTTCAATATTGAAGAGTCGTTTAACTACCAAAACGACCAGGTATATGTCCCTGATGGTCACACACGACATGCCATAGCACCCAGGATTCAGAAAGGTCATCACTCTGCATCAGTGATGGTTTGGTGGAAGTGATATACCGGGGATATCCAAGTTGCATTTCTGCAAGAAAGGGATTAAAACTTCTAAATGTATCAAGACAGCATGATGGAACTTGTGATACAGCTTGTTTTAGAGTAGGCAATGGATCGTTCAACAGGACTCAGTCCTACACACAAAGTGAGGACTACACAATAGAGGTTGTAAGTGAATGTGCCTGATCACATATCACCATCTGATTGGTCTTCTGGAAGTCCCAATCTGAATCCATTGAGACTTCAAATTTGGGTCAGAGCCTGCAAGAAACAACCCAGCATTGCCAGCTTGAAGGTGGATTTAGAGCGAGCAGTGACAACATTTCTGTTGAATGTTGTGTGTGCCATCTTCGATATGTGGTCTCATAGATTTCGGGTGTGCATGAAGGCAAAAATGGGTATACTGTATTTTTTGAACATTGAGTAATACTATATGCGCATTATACATGTAGTTCGTATGTGATCAAAGCTCTAAGTGATTTATGAATAGATTAAAGGTTTATGTACTGTTCAAGTTTATAACAGTATTTTTGGCTAGAAAAGGTTAATTAACCATATACAAGACAGTGTTCAAATCAGTTTTAAGATACAGATCTGAGAGTTGGGTTAAAAATAAAACACTTCATCAAAGATTAGAGACCACAAATATGAGATCAGAAAAATTAGGTGTCTAAACAGATGGCATTAATAGCAGAATCATATTAAAAATGAAGATATTAAGAACTTGACATTGTTTGCATTCAAGAATGCATGAGTAGGGCTATCTAAGGTAGTATGGTCACTTAAACAGAATGGGAACGGAAAGGTTAGCAAAACAGGTGTTTCATGCCAAGATGGCAGGAAGAAAACCAAGATTTAGGTGGACTGATTCAGAATAATTTTGTAGAATAATCAGAGCCATGATCCTGTTCGAGAAGTAGTCTCCAAACAAAGTTGGTGATATTGTGAATAAGGAACGCAAAAGGTATAGGATTAATCTTACAAGGGAATTTTACATAGGCTCATGGAATGTTCAGGTTCTACAGATGGGTACTAGTGAGATGTCTGTAAAGACATGGATAGATGTAAAATTAACATCCTGGGAATTGCAGAGACCATATGGAATGGAGGTCACTTCAAAAGACAGGATGGTAGGCTAGTTGTTTACTCAGGAGACTCAAAACATTATCGGGTAGCTGTGATACTGAAGACAGTTCAGGCAAGAAGCTTTCTCAGTTATAACCCAGTTAATGATGGATACTTTCTATTAGACTCAAGGCTCATCCTACTAATGTATCAATCTTGGTAGTTTATGCACCCACACGGATAGGCCTGATGAAGGGAGTGAGGAATTCTATGAAAAATTACAGACTGATTTGGACTGCCTACCAAGAACAGGCATACTTTACATCTTAGAGGACTTAAATGCAAAAGTGGGAAAGAGTATGAGTTAGGCTAGAGTGAACGTAACACCACTGGTGAAAGACTGTTGCAATTTGTCCACGCTAACAGATTAGTTATTACTAATACCTGCTTTCAGAAACACCTATACTTGGTTATCTAACATTGATAGGTCAAGGCACCAGATTGATTACATCCTGGCTCTCCAGCAGTGGAAGACAAGCATCTCTGATGTGCATACTTGTCCTGGAGCAGATTGTGATACAGACCATCAGCTAGTAAGAGCCAAAGTAAAACTAAGACTATGAAAAGTTCCAAGTCAGGCACATCCCACTAGACGATGTTAGAGTACTTCCTAGTAGATTCACAGAAGAAACATCAACTCAGTTGTTTGATTTTCTTGGAGACCAATGAGGAGAACACACCAGAAATGCTTTGGGAAGACAGACGGACTGAAGAATATGAGAGATTATGCAGAGAAGTCAGAAGAGTTATAAGCAAGACAAGGACAAGTTTTGTACTAATAAATGTGAAAAGATAGTTCCATATGAGGAGGCACAATTATAAAAGGATGTTTTATTTAGTTTGTGACCTTAAGTACAAGTTTAAGTCCAAACTGAATGTCATCAAAGACAGGAATCGAGCATTACTAACAAAGGAACTGGAAATGAAAAACAGGTGGAAAGAATACTGTGAGGAACTGTACAACAGAGTAGATAAAGAAAATTTGAAGGAGCCCCCTCACCAGGAAAATTCCAATTTGAATCACTTAGGCATGAAGTTGAAAGAGTAGTTAAGCTGCTAAACAGCAATATTGCCACAGGTAACTCTGGTAAATGAAGATGACAAGAAAGCAGGTACATGAACTTTTTCAGTCAACAGTTAATTATTTTCATAACTGGCTTTAGTGTCAAGGAATGATCAACAATATTCATAATCTGAGGAAAGAAAAAAAAAGTTTTGTAACTAAGAATAGTAGATTTTCAAAATATTCACTAAATGCATGGAATGTACCTTTTCACCTACATTTATAATGTTGTTTAAGATATCAAATATTTATAACAACATTTTTAACTGCTTAAAGAGTTAGATGGAATTTTCAAATGAGTGAGCTGATTTGATTCTCCGGCCTTAATTTATAAAAAAAAATCATTGTTTGGGGAAAAAAAAAATGTGACTACAGCAGACAAAGAAATAGCTAAATTGTAATTGTTGAAACCTTAATCAAAAGACAAATACTAATAAAAGACAAACATATGGGCTCCTGAGCACAGTTTGCATCTTTTAAGGTGCAATATCACGGCATCTCCAATGCTCAAGAAAAGATCAACAATGTTCATATGTATTTTCATACACGTGTTTCAAATTTAACTATAAATAGTGATGGATTTATAATATCTTCTATTTCTGTAGTGAATTATATTATGAGAAATTATATGTCCAAGAATATCTGTCATATGAAAGAAAAAACCTAATTGATGAACAGAAGTGAAAGAACTGGAGCTGCTAGAAATAACAAGTTCTGATGCTAAGTAAGGTGGTGAAATTACAATATCATTCTGTGTTCAAGGCATGTGACAAAGAAGTGGCAGTATTTTGGACCTTAATGAGTTGTTTATGGTCAAAAGTACTAACAGTTCCACAGCAAACAAGGTAAATCAGCATCATGTGTGCAAAATGGTATTACATTCACAGGTATAAAATTACAGATCAGTTTATATTTGCTATACATATAAACTGATCTAAATGGCTTTAGAATTTTTAAAAATCTTAACCCTGAGCTATTATTTCAACATTTATGATAATACTTTTAACTATTCCTTGTGAAATTTTTTTTTATACATACTTAAAGTATGATGCTTCTATTTTTATGGGAGGGGGAACTTGTTATATGATGGGGGGGGGGGGGTCTGGAAAGTTCTGATAAACACTTAGAACAAAAATGCTATTAGAGCAACTGATATAACCACATGAAAGAACATACTAGTAACAGAGTTATGAAGATAACTTATATTCTTACATCCTTGTATGTTCTTTATGACTACACAAACACACGTAATAAGTTTTAATAAGTAAATATTTCATCCTAAGTATCTTAGGACATCTTCAGTACAGTTAATTCAAACAATACTAGGAATAACATATAGTTAGGGTGCATGATTACAATGGAATCCCAATATGCATGCAGTAGTGTGTTATAGAATTAAATTAAATCTGAAGGGTAAAAAAAAAAGATTACATTAAAATAAGATAACATATATAAAAATTATTTTAAACAATTTTGTATGAAAATTTTCCATGCTTTAGGAATAGCACAAACATTATTACAGTTTAGATCTGGTCTGTAAAGTAGGGCTTCAGCACTTTTTTTATATAAATGTTCATGTTTATATAAAGATCTATGTAGAAGTTTGGTCTTTTCCCAATGGATCCTATGGGTTGGGTTTTCAACTCCGTGTTGTGCGAAGTGTAAATTTATGCTAGAAAAAGAATCTCCACAGGATATCTCCTTTCTGGATTTACACATCCAAAGAAAAGAAGATGGTTCCATCTCCACTTCTATCGCAAGCCTACATTTTCAGGTTGCTACATTCACAATTCTTCTGCTCATCATCCATCTCAAAAATTTGTTTGGCATCATTAAATCATTAGTAACCAGAGCACACAGATTCTGCTCCTCTGAAGAATCTCTAAACCAAGAATTGGAAATAATCAAAAATACAGCCATACTAAATGGATACAATCTTAAAACAATTCAAAAAATCATCAGTCACTTCCCCACACATCAACCTACACAAGCACAAGCCCATAGGATTCTCATACCTTATGTCAAAGGCATCTCCGAACATCTTCCAAAAATTATGAAGAAATACAAACTTGCCACTACCTACAAACTAATCAACCAGATCTGTAACTTATTTTCTCCTAAAGATAAACTCTCACCTCTGATGCTACTTGGCATGTACGAGGTTCCATGCTTCTGTAAATTGTCTTACTATGGACAGACAGGTAGATCTGTTCATAAATGCATTTCGGAACATCAAAACCATATCTGTCTTATCAAACCACAGAAATCTGGCCTTGCACAACACTGAGTTGAAAACTCAAACCATAGGATCCATTGGGAAAAGACCAAACTTCTACATAGATCTTTATATAAAGAAAGTGCTGAAGCCCTACTTTACAGACCAAATCTAAACCATGATGACGTTCCTGCTATTCCTAAAGTATGGGAAATTGTCATACAAAATTGTGTAAAATAATTTTTAATATATGTTATCTTATTTTAATGTAATCTTTTTTTTTCCCTCCAGATATATTTGAATTATATAACACGCTACTGCATGCATATTGGGATTCCATTGTAACCATGCGCCCTAAATGCATGTTATTCCTAGTATTGTTTGAATTAACTGTACTGACGATGTCCTAAGATACTTAGGATGAAATATTTACTTATTAAAACTTATTACGCATGTTTGTGTAGTCATGAATTCTCCACAGATTTCATTGTACAATAAATATTGTATGTTCTTTCTTGTGATTACATCAGTTGCTTTAATATAATTTTTGTTCTAGGTGTTTATCAGAACTTTCCAGACCCCCCCCCCCTACATGCAACAGAAGGTCTATCTACATAATAAAATATAAAGTAATGGTTTCAGATAATAGGCTAAGCAATGTTTTATTTTAGGCATTAAACAATGCAGTTACATTAGAAGA
This sequence comes from Typopeltis vanoorti, assembly GCF_054136105.1. NCBI lineage: Eukaryota > Metazoa > Arthropoda > Arachnida > Uropygi > Thelyphonidae > Typopeltis > Typopeltis vanoorti. The sequence goes on from NC_143556.1 coordinate 146,225,469, forward strand.
TTACACAAGCAAAACGATGTAAAAGACAGCTAGTCTCTTTTTTTTTTTTTTTGGAAAAAATGTTAGATACACAATACATGTCAGATAACAATGTGACTTTATATGCACTGCAAGTAAACTCTGAACATCATAACACATACTGATAATAAAATTTATTTATACCAATGCAAGATCAATTTAATATTACTTAAAATTAGAATATTTATTTTCTTATACGATACATAAGAAACATACATTCATTTTAGCATTTTACTGAAAATCAGAATTAACAATTTTTTTCTTTTGAGTGTACAATGAATGAACTTTTACACACATACCATATGTATATTGTACTTCTTTTGTTTCCATTAATTAGACTATCTGCAGTATGTAAAACTGCAATATCCAAATATACACATATCTTTAAAAGGATTAACTCAGAAGGTAAGAAGAAACTGAATCAATTATCCTCTCAATGTTATTCCAAAACCACATTTTTTTTTTTTTTAAAGCAATTATAAGGAATTTAAAATTTTGGGTCTGTTAATGCAACTTCTATGCATTAAAGCATCTGAAGTTCTAGTTTCTTTACATTGTTAACTGAATTTCTCATTTCTTCATGGAGTCCCTAGTATGCAACAGAAACTCACTGGTTGCCTTAATGACAATTCTCAGAAATGCTAATATTGATATTTAGAGAGTTATTAATAAATTTATTATTAGGTGACACCTCCAAGGAGTCCTTGGACTCATCATGGAAGGGCACATTACTCCACCCACTATACAACTCACCATCGCTTCTATTTAATTCTCTTACTACACACTATGTCACTGCTACCATTAACAAACAATGCCATCTACTGACCACCACTAACAGTATTTTTTATCTATAAATTGTGTGTCCTGTTGGCCGATTTGCTGTATGTACAAGCAGTACAAAAAACAAATGAATTACTTATTGTTAGTTACAGTTCTTTGTATATATATTTTTAAAGTTATATTATCAGTTTTTGAAATACAATTTGTAAATATTTGATTTTCCTATAAAAATTTTCTACTCCCAATTTCTCCAAATATTCATGTTTGGATAAGCTGGGAATAGCAGAACTGTAATTGAACAATCATTATTTATAAATACAGATATATGAGAATGATGTGTTGATGGGAATAGGGACAGGGGAATGGTATTTTCTGTGCATGTGTTGGGAAGGAAGAGTGCTGTTGATGACGACAGAGGAACTGCACCTGCTCAAGATATGAGAGAGGTTGTCGGTAATTTTGAGACAGTATGGTGTGAGGTGGAGGTAGTTATTTAAGAGAGATTCTACTTATAGGAATGGAAATGTGAAAGGTAAAGACAAGGAGATGTTTAGGAAAAATTCTATACCAAATAAGAGGAGGTGATTTTAATTATGAAAATACAGAGAGCAGCTAGGTGCAAGGAAAACATTTTTATTTAGTTTCTGACAGGACTAGCTTAGGCAGCAATAGAGGAAGTTTGAAGATTTCTGTCCCCTATAAGATGGTGAAAGTGATCATAAGGTAATAGTGGTAGACAGCTGCATCAGTTTCTGGTTAGTATAGGATGCATGTGAAAACATAAGGTAGCTTCATATTGAAAATTTCCTGCTGCTTGGAAACTTCAAGGAATATTTAAAAGCGTAGCAATCTGATGCTATTATAGAAAGTTAGGAAATGAAAGGTAGAAGGCATGTAAAATAGGAAAATGTAAGAGATGACAAATAATCAATTACATGAGGAACATAAAGAGCAAGCTAAATGTGACAGAGTTGGTAAGTAAAGAGAAAAGAAACTAATATCCTAGAGCTCTTTTTGGTATTGAGGTCAATGGAAGAAAGAGTAATTACAGAAGGCTGATATAGTTGATGGAAGTGGCAGAAGAAGATAGTTGAAGTATTTATTATCAATAATAATCTTGGAGCCAACAGACTCATCACAAGAATTCTCACTCAACCAGCAACATATCTACTATACTGAATCTAAAAAAAAAAAAAACTGTTCATATAACACTCAGGCAATGCATTCCATTCATTCACAACATAAAAAAAATCTACTTCTCACTTCCTTCTTCATCATCACACCCTATTACAGCTTCCAGAGATGGCCTTTCATTCTTCTTTACTTGCTTTCTGTGCTATGTATAATCCCTTCTGTTATCTATGTATAAGATCTCTCTCATTCATCTATTAATCTTATAAAATCTGCTCACTAAACTCTAATGCCTTAACTCTACCATTAGTTCAATCTCTTTCTCTCTCTTCCTCTCCCCCTCCATAACTGACATTCCATTGTCACTCAGCTTTAGCCCCATCACCAGAATTTCCCCATTAAAGGGAAACCAAATGACCACACTGCACACAGAAGACCAAATATAGTCTGATGAAGGCAGCCTTATATATAATGATACAACCACTTCCTTATCTCTATTTGTCTGTGTGCTCCTTATTATAGGCATAAGCCTTGGAATGTGCCCTCTGAACTAATAAGCATTACATAAAGATACTTCATCCAGGTAAGAATGATACAAAGTTTAAGGATAGAAGAATTCTGGAAGAGAAGGGACTAATAATGGATGAGAAGAAGGTATAAAGTCAACTTGATAATGACAGGCCTTGATGACATAACATGTTAATTAATAAAAATATTTATCAATTATTTACAATTATAATTATCATCATTATCATAACACCTCCATAGAGTCAACAGACTCATCATGAGGTAGTCTCACTCAGCAAGAAATATCTATTATATTGAATCGTTAAACTAATTTGCAACACTAGTGTTCACAACAACACATTTTGGCAATGTACTCCACTCACCACTTTCCAGATAACAAAATCTTCTCTTCATTACACCTTTAACACAACTTGCAGCAAATGCCTCTTCTTTTCCTCCTTTCACCCTATGCTAGTATAATTTGTTCTGTATTAATCTGGTAAAATCATTTTGCTAATGAAACATCTCTATTATCACTTTTCTGCCTATTTATAAATTCTATATTCACATTTCCTCAGCATCTCCCATAACCAACATTCCGGAGTCCTGTTATTGACTTTGTCACTTATCTCTGAACCTTTTCTACAATAGTTCATACGCAATCAATTTGTTAGTGGTACTTATCCAGTGGTACAAATCTCATCCACCTTCTTAAGCAGAGTATCAATATTATACATAGCCATAAATCTTTGCACTCTAAACTGCATTCCCACTCAGTTTACCCAAGCTAAAAGACCATTTAAATATTCCTGATGGGAGTTAACATCAGCATCACTCAATAATAACTCTCCCAACTTTTCATTATCAGAAAACAACTGTGAGTCCACATGAAATATCATTACCAAATAAGCTAACCAGTGGGACCCAAAGAAGAGAACCCCGAAATACACCAGTGGTTACCTTTCTTTTCCAGGCCACTGTTCCCTCATGAGCAACCTGCTGGTATTCTTTGATGAGCCAGTCTCTTTTCCATCTCCACCTTCTCCAGGTTGTATGCCAACTTGGAGTGTGATGATCTATCAGTTGTCTTTGCAGAATATCATTGTATGAGTTTCTCCCTTACTCAACACAGTCATTGCCATGTCAGAAGGCAGATAACAGATATCATATGGTAGCAGTAGTGTCCTTCAAGTGTAAATACCCAAGTTTGAGGTCTTCTAAGACACAAGGAACCTTTATAAGAGATATTCAAATGAGTGTGAGTTAGCATGATAAGGAGGTAGTAGGGTTTCCTCCCCTCTTGAAAACTTAATTTTTCTCCAACAAAACAGACAGAAAACTGTCCAGAACGTGATAAATCCTAGCAATCCACCGAGGTGCAGTTTACTACCACAACTACCTGGGACAGATATTCATAACTGATGTGCATTACAACTGATATTCATTATTAGACCTGACATGAACTGATATGTTTGTACATACAAAAATGGAGGTATCAAAATAAGGAAAACTGAGTTTGTTCACTCAAGTCAGTGTTTTGTTAATAATGGAGACTACTATCATGTTGTAATAAACAGAGATACCACTAGGTAGAATTAAAGGAATTCTCCTTTCCTTATCTTTGTAATCATGGGAAAGAATATTTCTCTTGCCATCTTTTTCATTTGAAAGCGACTGTGTTTCTGATGTCCTAATAACTTGTTCCAGAAATTTATCGTTGTCCTTACACGTTGTCTATAACCCATTATTTTTCCTTCGAGAAATTGAGATGCCTCATGAGATGTCCTATCCATTTTTTTTTCTTTTTTTCCCAATGTCCTAATGATATTTCTCTCCTCTCTTAGTATTTCCTCATTAGTTAGTTTTCCACCCATGCAATTCTCAGTACTCTTTGCAAATGCAATAACTCAATGTTTCCATACTTTTAATGTTCAGTTTTGACAAAGTGAAAGTTTTACTTGCATAAGAAGTAATACTCCAAACATGATTTTATAAATATTTTTGAGTTCTAAATTTATACTGGAGAATATTTTCCATAAGGATTGCCAAACACAGTGTAATAATTAAAGAAAGGATGACTGCCTGAAAGATATTAGCAAGATGTTTACATGAGGGAGAAGTATGAAGAGGAAGAGTGAAATTGAAAATTACTAATACTATGTCACAAGAATCCATTTTAGGGTTATTATATGCTAGTGATACTGGAAGCGGCCTAAATGGGAATAAACATTTAGAATAATAGGAATATATTTGCAAAGAGAAGAGTGACTAAGGCATTATCAGGTCTCTGGAATGTTGGGTTTGAGAGATGATTGAAAGAATATGACTGAAACAAATAAAACAGTGAAGAATGTATGTCAAATTAATAGAAAAGAGATTTTTCACAGAGAAGAGGAAGACAGAACATACAGTGAGTGCAGACATTGCAAGCAAGCTTAAGTAGCAGCTTGATGAAAACTGTATCTAAAAGTGATATCTATCAACATCCCATGATGAGTCTTTGGAATTGGGAAATCTAAAGATTATGATGATGATGGCAGTGGAATAAAAAATAAAACTTATAAAAAATGAAGTCAGAGGTTAACAATAAGATGATTTTTTTTTTCAATTAATAAAAAGGATTCACTTTCATTTTTAATAAGTTCACTTTTAAATTTAAATTTATTATGGGAACCTAGTGAAATCAAAAAAATAATTTTAAAAAGGGGATATATAATATTTACAGAAAATTAAACAACAGAGATAGCATAACAGTTAATTGATACCAATTATTACATAAAAATATCTCAGGTTATTACACAAAACTTGGAAAAATATTGCATTTTAAGAATTTAGTGTACGTTTTTACAGATTATTTCTAGTTGTCAAGTTTAATAATTATATTATCACCATTTCTCCATAGAGTCAAAAGATTCATTATGCAGTCTTTTGAATCTAGAATGATTTAAATAAATTGCATAAAATGTATGAGTCAAAAAAAAAGAAAAAAGAAATACTGTAAATAAAATAAATACAAATATATAACTATACATAATGTAGTTATAAATACAATAAAAATGTTATAAAATGGGTTTTCCATTCAATTTATCCTAGAGCCCTAAACTAGTTTTCTAATAAATTATGTCTCTCAATGAATCATAGTAGTAAATTATAATTAACAGAAGCAAACATTATCACACAATACGATAAAATGATGGTCTGTTCAGTTTAATTTAAAAATAATTATGTACTAGTGTATGTAATGCAATTCATAAATAAAAGATAACAGAATTATTTACATAACATCCAAATGACTGATGACCTTCTTGAATGTGAAACCAGTTCCAAGCTTATATAAATGATAGGACTGGATTGTGCACAAATATTATGACTCAATGATATAATAAATAAATAGAAAATAATAAAAACTCATTGTTTTATATACGTATGTATTTATTAACATATCACAACCTGAGAATCATGTAAAGTTCATACGTAAATTATTTCCTTAATACAGTCTTGAATGGAATTTTTTGAGACAATATTACCTTCTCAGAACGATTCATGTCATTATTCTCTAGGATTCTTTAATGTATTCTTAAAATGGTCAGTCTTTTTCTTTCTTTTCTATAACAATACAGAAGCACAACAACTTTTACATTTGGAATTATCAAATATAAATGGTTGTTACAACTCATCCTCATAACAAACCTCCATGGAGTCACAAGGTTCACTCTATAAGATCTCACTTAACCAGTTACATATCTGTCATACTGAGTCTTATGCTCATTCACACTCTCAGAATTCCTAGCAAAATCTACTCCTCAGACCTTTCTTTATCATACCATTATATAACTTCAAGGGACAGGTATTATCAACAATGGTATTATCTTTGATGGACAGCATGGATTTGTTAAAGGGAGGTCATGTTTCAATAATCTACTTACTTATTACAATAAGGTGACTGCTCCCATAGACAGAGGAGAAGGATACACAGTAATATACTTAGATTTTGCAGAGGCTTTTGATAGATTACCGCATGATAAGTTGATAGTCAAACTGGAGTGGATGGGGTTGGATATTAGATTGGTGCATTGGATTGGAGACTGGCTATCAGATAGGTATCAACAAGTTGTGTATGGGGGAGCAAGTATGAGGAAAGATTGAGAAGATGCAACTTGCAGTCTGGTGGACAGGAGGAGGAAGGGAGATATGATAGAGACCTACAAGTTATTAAGAGGTTGTTATAGGATCAATGCTGGATAGGTTCTACAGAAAATAGTGGGAGATCAGGGGAGAACCAGAGGTCATCCCTGGAAGCTATATAAGGAGGGTGTGAGTAGGGGAGTGAGAAGCAGGTTTTTTTCATGAAGAGTTGTGAATGATTGGAATGCCTTGCCTGAGAGTGTTGTGTCTGCAGAGAATTTGAGTGTGTTTAAATCATGGTATGATGAGCTATGTGTTATAAAAGGACCTCCTAGATGAGTCTTTGACTCAATGGGGTCTTGGGTAATAAAATAATAATAATAACAATAGCCTCTTGATCTCTTTTTGCATGTCTTCTGTATTAATCCTCTAAAAATTCTATCATCAACTTAAACATCATTATCATATTCACTTTTTTCACATAACTACTAATCTCCACAACTCTAGAATGTTGGAATAGGTTACATTCTGATATTGCCCTAGTCACTCATTCATTCAGTGCAGAAACTGGTGACTAAAAGTCTACAGAGGTTCATTCAATGATAAGGAAGTGGTTGCATTACTGTACTGCTTCCTTATCCTAGCAGCAATATGCTGCTCTAGAGTTTTTTTTTTTTGCAAATCTTGCAATGAATCCTTTGAACTTGAGACCATTATCTCCAGATGATCTTGTCCATCTCTTGGAGCAAGGTTTCTCCAATACAGCACTACTTAACATCTCTGTGCTCCAAAGTGTAAAACTATACTTAATATTAAAATTTCAACCTCACTCATCTGTACAAGCCAAAATCTATTTGAATCTACTGAAAGGATCTGGAATCATCATCTTCATTCTTTACAACCTTTTCACAACATTGCATCATCAAATAGCAAACAGTTGAATATCTTTGTCAATTCAAATCAAATATCATTTGCCAATACACAAAACAGTAGTAGCCCAAGAACAGAATCTTGTGGCACATCACTAGTTACCTTCTTTTTTGAGACATTTCTCCTCCATAAAGAACTTGCTGGTATTATCTCATCTAGATCATAGGTGGCCAACAGCAGGCCCGTGGAAGGATAAAAACTATATTAAATTATATGTATTATCAATTTAGCTATTACTTTTGATCACAAATTTTCTGATCGATATACTAGTTATATTCATTATTTCTGATGACAGAAACAATTTATATTCTCAAGACGGAATCAAAATTGCTTTAAAAACATTACTCAATTTATAAAATCTACTGCTTCTCTGTGCGAGTTGTAATAGTGGGAGTGGTAGATTTCTATGTGCTCCAGAGTAAAGCATCATTGAAAGTCACTTGCTCTGCTCTGGTTACAGTGATCAGTTTCAGAGACTCAGTTTCACAGTTAACAGTGTTATTGTTGCAGTTTGTGTCCCCTGGTCAGTTACTTCAGCCTTTGTGTACTATAGTAAGAAACGTAAGATCTGTGAAGAAAACAGGTCATTTCAGGAGAAATGGGAAAATGAATTTCTGTTTATAAACCATAACGACAACAAACTACAGTGCCTTGTGTGTGTTTGCAAGTATTGTCTGTGCACAAGGAATATAACCTCAAACGCCACTACATACAGCACCATGCCGCTAAATACCAAGAATATGTTGGACAAGCATGTACTAAAATTGTACGTAATTTGAAGAGAAAGGTTAGTGCTCAGAAATCTATTTTTACTAAACCAACATCAATACAAAAAAGCTCACTCTTGGCATCGTTTGTTGTAAGCACAGAGAAAGCAAAAGCAAAAAAATCATTATCTGATGGTGAATTTGTAAAACACTGTTCTGTGAAAATGGCACGTGCATTTGGGGAAGATAAAATTGCCAGTGAGTTTGAAAGTGCCCCACTATCAAAACAAACTTTTTATTATTAATTAACTTAAGGAATTCACAACGTACACTAGAATATAAATTAAATTAAATACGGTAGGTATTTATCATCAAATCACGTAATCCCAAATTGTGTGAAATTTAAGCCCCATTTCTTTTCACAAAAGGCTCTCCGAATTTATAACCGGGCCAGCTATGTTCTGCTACGGGAACAAATTGCCGCCACTCGCGTTCTCCTAGCTGACGCAAACAAAGCTATTCGGGCGCTTGAAGAAGAGCTTTCCAACACGTTAAATCACGAGTTTTGGTCAATTTTATTTGACGTCTCATGCACTGCATCAGATAAAGAATTTGAGAAAATATGGGGTCGACATATCTAGAAATTTGAGAAATTAAAAAAGAACTCTACCTCCGAACCAAAACTGGTCAATTTTATATGACATATCGTGCACTGCGTCAGATAAAGAATTCGAGAAAATATGGGGTCGACATATCAAGAAATTTGAGAAATTAAAAAAGAACTCTTTCTTCAGTTATTTTGAAGCCTACAGCACTCGTCAAATACGTGGCCACAGCTTCGCCATTGCTCCCAGAAAAATACCGACCGAGGATATAATGATCCAGATTAAACGTGGGATCTGCCACCTTCCAAACCACATTGCCAACAATATTAGACTGGATGTAGCTTGTGTTCTCACCAAAGCAAGACCACCAAAAAGCAACATATCCAATAGAGAACACAAAGCTCTGCAGGAAATGAAGAAAAACAAAGAAATAGTAATCACCAAAATGGATAAGGGAAACGCCACCATAGTATTCAACCAAACGGACTACACAGGTAAGCTTAATGCTCTATTATTAGATTGGGTTACTTACCTCCTATTGAATACCATCCCAGCAACTCACAAATCAGAAAACTCCATAGGCTCCTTAAGGTCACTTCTTGGCCTGTAGAAGTTACTAACAAATTAAAACCGTTTAACTCTATAAACCCCCCCCCCCCATATATATGGACTCCCAAAAAATACATAAAGAAAATGTGCCATTACGTCCCATAGTGGATGGCATTGATTCCCCCACATACAAATTAGCTTAACATTTGGCCAAAGAGCTCACACACTATACTCAGAGGCAGACTTAAGCATGGGCTTTAGCCAAGGGCCTGTTCAATCAAAGGGCCCCCTTCACAGTCAAAAAAATAAAAATAATTTAAATTACAAATTTAAGAAAAAATAAATTATACAAAATTTTTTCATACCCAGGTAACGTTAAAATCGTTAATTTGCAATATTATTGGATTTGAATTAAATATCAAATATCAATGTTTTAAATGACAGTAAATACGGCACCGTCTTCTATCGCCACTGTCGGTAGTTGGTAAAATCAAAATATATTTTGTCATTTGTCAATTATGCAAATAATATAACAACCTCGGAATGGGAGTGCAAGTCTAGCTCATCCAGCTCATCTAAAGCTTGTTAGCTTAGCATAGCTCTCACATATATACTTTCTGCTCTCACCGTTTCACATTTCAAGTTATGTATAGTACAGTATAGTTGAATATTAAATAGTCATTTGTTCGGTGAAATGTACTGTTCAGGTATTTCGTTTCTTCACTGGTAAGTATCTGCAAAGTTTACTAAATACTAAATAAATATACATTAAACGTTAAACAACCTAATATTTAAAATTTTTTTGAATTGGAAAATAAAAATGAAAATCTAAATGATATTAGGTGCAGTAATAAGCGAAAGAGAGAATAACTTAACCGAAGAGAAACAGAAAAAACAACAAAATGTATAAAACAATAGTGAAGAATTACTAGGACTACAATCACTAGCGAGAACCTCTAAAAACAATGTTGACGTTGACGGACATTCAGTATCAGATAAAAATATACAAGACCTAGACAATGACCAGCTCTCCGAAGTCTCTGTTGCTGTTTTGGAAGAAGATAGTGATAAAGAGGCAGAAGAGGCTTTAAAAAATGCAGAGTTGCTTACTAAATATGTTGACGTAGGTGTGTGGCCTACAGAGCTAAATGATAATTTTATTAATCACTGACTCTCACATGAAATGACTTATTTCCAAAATAAAGATCCAAAAAATATATATCCAGTTTCAACAAGGTATTACAAAGAACAAAACAGATCATTTTCAAATAAGTTCTTTACAAAAAAAATTAAAAATGGTCAATTACTGGAAGGGTCTTGGTTGCTATTCTACCAGTATGGGAAGTGTTTCTTGTCTAGTGTGCAAACTTTTCTCTGAAATCCCTTCTCAATACACAACCGGATTCCCTGACTGGAAACATATAGGACCATGTTCAGAAAGTCACGAAAATTCTAATGAACATAGGAAATCATTGTTAGTATGGTTAACACGTAAAGAAAATAAGTCTGTTATTGACACACTTGCAGGAGCAACTAAGAAAAGATATGGAATATTACCACAATGTCCTAAAATGTGTTATTGCAGTTGTGAAATATTTAAGTGTAAGAGGCTTAGCATTCAGAGGTCACGAGGAAATATTTGGCTCTCCGCACAATGGTAATTTTATGGGGGCTCTGGAATTACTAACAGAGTTCAATCCATTCATGCGCAAACATATTCAACAACGAGAACTGTGACCAAAGCCTTTCACTTCGTACTTATCAAAAACAATTTAAGAACAAATAATACAGATTATAGGAAAACAGGGAAAGTAATAAAAAGAATTATAGCTGAAATAAGTAGTGACGATGCAAAGTACTACTCAATTGTGATGGACTCGACACAAGATTTGTCCCACAATGACCAACTAACTATTATAGTACGATATTGTTTTGAGGGAAAAGTGTATGAAAGATGTGTATCTTTCATCAAAATTTGTAGTCACATTGGCCTATCTTTATTCAATTCCTTACAAAAATTTCTGGAAAAAAATGGACTACCATTGGATAATTGTAGAGGACAGTCTTTTGACAACGCGGCAAATATGTTCGCTGATTATGTGCCGTGTGCTGCGTATTCCCTAAATCTAGTTGGAGGAGAAGCAATTAAAGTTGCAACTCAAATTGTGAACTTTTTTTGGAATAGTGCAACAAATATATGTTTTCTTTTCTGCATCTACCCATAGGTGGGAGCTTCTAAATTGTGAAACAAAACTAAAATTTTCGATAAAAGGTTTAAACCAGACTAGATGGTCTTGTCACTATGATGCTGTTAGAGCTTTAAAAAATAGTTATGGTGATATCATGGACATGTTAAAAATGTTTAGTGACAATATAGAGGAGAAACTTGATTTTCGAAGAGAGGCACAGAAATTATATAATGATTTGGTGAAACTTGAAACTGCGATTTTAACTGTTTTTTGGGAAGAAATTTTAGAGAGATTCAATTTAGTTAACAAAAAAGTTCAGACCCCAGGCTTAGACATATGTGAAGGTGAGAAATTGATTACGTCATTAGAAGTGTTCATGAGCAACTCATGAGAACAATCAGATCAGAAACTAAATGAATACAAGGAGACAGCCAAAATATTAAGTACTAGTGTGGAAAGAGAATATAGTGATTTAAAAAAGAGACGTATTACTTCAAAATTTTCGGAAAAATCTACAGAGAAAGTTTCGCTAAATGAAGCAGAAAAATTTAAACGGGATACACTATACGTTGCATTAGATAAGTTGATTATGGATTTAAACACAAGAGGCCATGTCTACAGGGAATTTAGCAAAAGATTCAAATTTTTAATGGATTTGCAAGACATTAATATCGAAAATATTGACTTGGAAAGTGCACGTAATGTTATTGATTATCATTCGGATGATAGAGACAAACATTTAGTCAATGAATGCATTCAGTTAAAATCCCCTACTTACAGACTAAGCCAGACTCATATGACTCATGCAGTGATATATTCAAGCTAATTTATGAAAAGAAACTTGTCGATGTTTTTCCGAATTGCTATACAATCTTAAAAATTTTTTTGGTCTTGCCAATCACCAGCTGTGAGGCAGAGTGATCCTTCTCCAGGATGTCCTATATAGAAAACAAATATAGGACAACAATGACGAATATAAGATTCAATTATTTATCAATTCTTTCCATAAACGGTAATTTAACCAAAGAATTACAATGTGATGATCAAATAAAAGAATTTGCACCCCAAAAATGCAGAAGAGTTACTCTTTAGATGTCTCTTTAACGTATTAAAAAAACTTACATTATATAACTCCTGGAATGTTTTATTTATTTTATTTTTAAGAATAAGTATTATTATTATTATTATTTTTTTCTTAGTCTTTATTCTTGACGTGAGAATTTGTTGTTTCGTTTTTTTGTTTGTTACTAAAAGTAATACCTAATATATTTTATTTTTTATTTATGTTTGATATTTGTTATGTACAAAACCTTTTTTCATTATAACTGTATATAAAAGTTTGTATATCCAAGTGCATCAAATAAAATAAAAAAGTTCTTCAATGTCTGTTGCCTATAATTTTTTCTATTAAAAAAGTTTTTCGAAAAATAGCAAACGAGTTGCCACAACTAACCTAAACTTGGGTTAAGTGGATAGACCCCCAAAAGTTAACTGTCCACCACTGACTATACTGGCAACACACCATCACACATAAAAAACTCAGCCCACTTCAAAGCCAGCATAGAAAACCTTACACTCCAACATACTGACATAATGGTCAGTTTTGACATCTCCTTTTTATTCACAAATGTCCCACTCAAAGAAACTTTAGAACTAATCCAAGCTAAATTTCTTCCCAATATCTCAGCCTATTTCGTTTGGCAGGGAAAATTCTACAAACAAATAGAGGGGCCAGCCATTGGTTTACCACTCTCCCCACCCTTGGCCAACTTCTTTATGGAGCCTTTTGAAGAGAAAGCCTTAAACTCTGTCCCACAAAAACCAACTAGATAGCTTCGCTATGTTGATGATGTGTTTGCTATTTGGCCACATGGCTCTGATACACTCCTCTCCTTCTTAACACACTTAAACAACCAACATCCCCAAAATCAAGTTCGCCCTGGAAAAAGAGGAAAACAACAGCCTCCCTTTCCTAGACACACTCGTCACCTGCCAGCCTGATGGAACCTTGGTTTTCTGTTTATGGAGTTATTAAGACACTATACAACAGGGCTAAACTAATCTTTCAAAAGACAATGCCCTAACCACTGAACTAAATCACATCCTCAACACTTTCTCACTCAATAGCAACCCCCCCCCCCCAAAAAAAAATCCAAAAAATATTGAAACCAGTAAACCACAACCCCCCCCCCCTTCACAACAAGGATTACTCTAAATCCATTACCATTCCCTACGTTCGAGGCACCGCGGAAAAAATTACCAAAATCTTAAAAAAAACATGACTTGACCCCTCGTTACAGACCATATAGAAAATTGGCAGCCCTTATCCGCTCCAACAAAAACCAATCACTTCCCCTAGACCTACCTAGTGTATACCAGGTCCCCTGCAGCTGTAAGCTGTCCTACTTTGGCCAAACAGGCAGGAGCGAATATCAGAATTTCAGAACACAAGGACTACATCCGTTTTCACCAGTATAGCCATTCTGGTCTTGCAGACCATGCTCTGGATACACCGTAGCAAGTTCAAATTTGAAAGACTTTTCATCGAATCAGCCTCAGCCCTAAGAAACATGCCAAACCTCAACAAATTTGGTTGCATGAGACTGCCCCAAATTTGGGAGACGTACATCAGGAGATCTTCAGCCCAACGGCCAAGAATACCTACATAGCCTGCTAGGGGACACCATCAGGACTTTTAGGAGAAACAATAGCTTCCTCGCTTCGTCCTCATTTACTGTGTGTAGTGCCTGTGTGCACGTGTCTTTATTTTAAATTCCTTTGAAGATGGCAACGTGATGTTGCCGAAATATTGGAAATATATATTAAAGTTAAATTTAATTTATATTCTAGTGTACGTTGTGAATTCCTTAAGTTAATTAATAATCATGTATAACCAACGTATAAGCCTTCCTACGAGAATTACTATCAAAACAAACTGTAACAAAAAGAGTTGAGAAAATAGGTGTTCACATATTAAATAAATTAAAAAGTGTTATTACAGATTCAGCTTACTTCTCATTGGCTCTGGATGAATCAATTGACATAACAGATACAGCTCAACTTCTAATTTTCATTTGAACTGTTTCCAAAGACTTTGTTATTAATGAAGAGAAACTAGCATTAGTCATTGCATAACACAGGCAAAGGTCAAGACATTTACGATGCAGTTATGAAGGTTGTAAATGGTACTGGTGAAATCAACAATCTCACAGCAATTGTGACTGATAACGCCAAATCAATGCATGGCACTCAAACAGGCTTAGTTGGCTTACTAAGGAAGGCTGGAATCAATTGCCCTGTATTGCACTGCATTATACATCAGGAGGCGCTCTGTGTGGTAAAATTCTGGAGACAGAGGATGTTATGAAAACTGTAATGAAGTGTGTGAATCTAATTAAGGGCAGAAATTAAGCCTTGACACACTGCAAGTTTCTTTCTTTTCTAACAGAAATGGAGGCAGAATACGACGATTTAGTGTTGTACACAGAAGTACGTTGGCTAAGCAGAGGGAACTGTTTGAAATTGTTTTTTGCTTTGAGAAAGGAAATAAAACAGTTTATAGAGGAACACAAGAAGACAAACAAAGAACTAATCACAAAACTATGTGATCCTCGTTTTAGCAGCTTACTCGCCTTTCTAACAAGACATCACACACCACATGAATGAACTCAACGTGAAGTTACAGGGACATAACCAAACAATCTCAGATTTAGCTGCCACCTAGATGGGTTCATAAGTCGACTGAAGTTTTTAAATTCACCCTAGTCAGAGGAAACTTGGTACATTTCTCTTCTTGCAGGGAGTTGATGGAGGAAAGCCATGAAAGTGACTTCAAGTTTTCTGTGCCAATTAGACCAACTTTTGGAGTAATTAAGTAAGTGATTTTCTGACTTCAGTGACATGCGGCCACAATTGACGTTATTTAACAACCCAATGAAATGCAACATTTCAGAGCAGCATGGCACTATTCAATTGGAGTTGTGACCTTCAAATTAACCCCTTTTTCCAGGAGTGGAGATAGGCATTGACTTTTGGAAACTGGTATCAAGAGAAAAATATCTCTTGCACTAAGTGATTTCAGGTTGAGAATTGCATCTATGTTTGGAAGCACATACATATGTGAATGCGCTTTCTCAACTATGAGGGCGGTTAAATCGTTACAAAGAAGCCGACTGACTGATGACCACCTTCAGGATTTGTTACGAATATCGCCATCATTATTGAAAATTGACTTTGATAAACTTGTTGGTTTTTTTACATGTAACACAACTTAATGATACATGTAAAAAAAAACAGAAATATGTAATTAAATTTAATTTAACAACTTATATTTAAATAAATCAAGTATTTTATATTGTTCTCCCAGTATTAAAACGATTTAACAAATGTATTAATAATCATGTATAACCAACGTATAAGCCTTCCTACGAGAATTACTATCAAAACAAACTGTAGCAAAAAGAGTTGAGAAAATAGGTTCTCACATATTAAATAAATTAAGTGTTATTACAGATTCAACTTACTTCTCATTGGCTCTGGATGAATCAATTGACATAACAGATACAGCTCAACTTAGTAATTCAATACTATATTTGCTAAATAATTATTGCCTTGAAAAAATGCAGTTTATTTTTATTTAAGTTCTGTCTAAAAGTGTGTGGCCCGTGATGCTGCCACTAATCATATATTGGCCCTCGTATAGAATGAAGTTGGCCACGCCTGATCTAGATAATCTCTTATCCATTAGACTAAACTATATCAATCAAATTAATGATCTTATCAATTCACCACAAAGACACAATTCCTTTGGAATACCTAGGAATGTATAAAGTGCCATGTGTTAGTTTAAATTTTGGTAGTATATCATAGACCCCACCATCATAGGCTGATTGTAGATCATGTAGTGATGTATAGCATACAGTGGCTTCCCATATATGCTACACAACACCAAACCACATAATGACTCCTCAGAATGCATGGAGGTACCATGCACTAACAAGCTACATGGAATCAATAGACATGGGAGGTTTCACTGAGTGAACATAGTACCTATTGTATTTTACTTTTGATTCATTAATATTCCTAGCATTGCACATGTCACTCACTCATTCACTACCTCTTTTCTACAGATCAGCTCTCCATATAAATATATATACTCCTCACTCAGAATTCACCATACTTTTAAAAAAAAAAAATACCAGGTATGACCTTTCATTTTCTCCTCCCTACTCTGCTGTTTACAATTCCTGTGCATTAACACAGTAAAATTCCCTCACCAACTTAAACATCCACCATTAAATCACCTCTTTTCTGCAAATCCACTAAGCTCTGAAGTTTATATTTCCTTAGCACCTCTTCTTATAACTAACGTTCCAGAGTTTCCGCATCAACACAGTGAAAACTAATTGACCAAATATGAACACAACAGTTAATATGCAATTTAACCAACTTTACATATAAGAGACAACTATCTCATTTCAGATTGTCAGTGTGCTCTGTAGTTTTTGCAACACTTTCAATATATCCCCTGAGCTCCAGTAACAGTTGTCCATTACCTCAAAATCCCTGAACCTCATCACCTCCTGAAACACAGATCCACCAATACAGCACACTGTTTAATACTTTTGCATCAGTAGTACAAACTTTGCACTTATTATTACAACTTCAGCTTGCAATAAGAACTCCACTTTCACACTTGGCCTACACTGAAGCATGCAAAAAAATTGTCAGTGAATCTGTCTTTAAAACGGCCAAGAGCAGAAAATTTACCTACTGTCCAAATGGCAGTCATGCCCTCTTGTCTCTTTCAAAGACCACTAGACAAAACTATCTCCTGCTCACTTATACCATCTTCTCTTTCTCATCTACACAACTCTTACAGTGCCTCTCCTCTCCCAACTCTACTAGAAACAGAGCACTATATTCCTTCTGCGTTCTTTTGGCAAAAAAGGCATCAGAAGGATTTTAAATAACAGACCCTGATAATTCTTCATGATGCCATGCTCTCAATTATACTTAAAAAGTTCTATTCCAAAAATTAATACCTGTCCTGTATATCATCTGTACACTTGACTAGAACTCGTCCTACATATAAGCAAGCATATATCCAACTTATTCAAAAAAAAAAAAGTAACATCAAACTACTGACAACTATCATCTCAGTTCTTTCCAAAATATTGAAGCTTCTCCTCTTCCTAAAAGCCCAAAAGTTAATCAATGACCACTAGTATGATTCTGCACTCCAGATTCACAGATGACTTAGTTACAACATGAAAAGGTTTGGAGAAATATGCTGTTGTTCTTGAGTGAGATTTTTTGAGCATCTGATTATGCCTGACATCAAGGCCTGATCAGAACAATGCCATCCTTAGGATATGACCCTCCACCCTCTATAATTGGGTAGACAGCTTTCTCTCTGGTTGTTCACTGCATGTCATGGTGGATAGCTTCCTCTTCTGAAGCTTCTTCAGTAATGCAGGAGTGTCTAAATGTTCTGTTCCATTGCAATCTCTCTTTCTCCTATACATTGATGCTCTTCTCTCATTGGCCAATAATCCTATTCACAGTTGTACTGATGATATCACACTCCATTCACTCAATATCTCATGCAGTGCTACTCCATCATCCCTGCTACTGCTGTATTGTGGAACAGTCTTCCTCAAAATGTTTTCCAAGGAATACAATACATAGGCTTTTAAATCAAATGTAAAGAAGTTTCTCCTTTCCCAATCCACTACCCATACATGGTACTAACATACTATAGGTTGATTAACCACCCTCTCGTGTGTGGGCTCAACATAAAAAAAAAAAAAAAAAAAAAACAATGATCTCTAGATAGCAAAAGAAAAGAGTGAGAGAGTTAGAATGATTAGTCTTTTGCCACGGTATGACAGTGAAATGTTTAAAAGGAGAGCCATAATTGCGAATGACTTTATGCATGGGTTATGTATGACGAGTGGTGTGGAATTTGTGGACGTGTGGAGTGAGTTTGATGGGCGAAAGGATCTATATAAGATGGATGGCTTGCATTTGAATGGTTATGGTGTAAGAAGACTTGAGAAAGTGTTGCTCAATGTAGTGGATGTGCAAATTCAGGGAAACTAGATTCGTTAAGGGGGGGGGGGTAGATATACAGTCCTTAGGGAGGCAGTTGAATGTAAGAATGAATATAATATGCTAGAGCAAATAAGGACAACAAACCAGAGTGGGATAGTTAATATAAGGCATCAAGGTAGGGTTGGGGCTAATGGGGGTCTTAAATTCATGTACACTAATACTAGGAGTATTAGGAACAAGAAGGAAGAGTTTTTGGCCATGGTTGGCAATTCCAGACCACAGGTCATTGGTATTAGTGAAACATGGCTGACTGTAGATGATATAGCTAGTGGGAGTGAATGTGATTGGTATAGTGTGTTCAGGAATGAAAGGGAGAATACAATGGGGGGAGGAGTATTGTTGATGATAGCTAATGAGCTGCAGCCAAGGAGAATAGAAGTTGAATTGCAGGATAGAGAAAAGAGCACATTTGAGGCCATTTGGTGTGAGATTGTGGCTAGCAGAACTAAATATACAATTGGGTGCTGCTATAGACCAGGTGATGGAAAAGATGGTGGTGACAGTATGCACAAGCAAATAGAAGAAATGAGTGGAAGGAGGGTGATTATTATGGGAGATTTCAACTATGGTCGCATTGATTGGAGTGAGGAGAGGACACACGGGAGGAAGGAATTGGATTTTATGTGGTTATTAAGGGATAACTATCTGCGACAGCATGTAATGGAAAATACTAGGGGTCAGAGAGTGCTTGACCTAGTCATTACATCTGAGGATTTGGCTGTAACAAATATGACCAAATTGCCACCAATCGGTGAGAGTGATCATAGGGTCTTGACTTAGGAGGTGGCTAAAGGTGTAGAATTTTCAATTAAGACAGAGTACATGTGGAATTATCGGGCTGGAAAGTATGACAAGCTTAGGAGTTTGATTGGCTCAGTGCCATGGCATGTACAACTGCAAGGACTAGAAGTTGATAGTGCATGGGAGGTGGTTAAAGTGCTTGCATGAGGCAATGGCTGACTGTATACCTAGAGTCCGAATAATAAATCAAGTAGGGGTTAAATGGATGAATAACACCATTAAGCTTGAGCTGCAAAAAAAGAAACAACTATGGAGGGAATTGAAGGAGAAAGGTGACCGGCAGGCACATGAACGGTATAAAGCGCAGGCCAGAAGGGTGACGGGTGTGGTAAGAAAAGCAAAAAAGGATTACGAAAGAACATTGGCCATGCGGGCTAAAGAGAATCCTAAACAGTTTTTTAGATATGTAGCAAGTAAAAGGAAAAATGTACATGGCAGAATGATTTTAAAGAATGCCGATGGTAGGGAGGTAACTGAATCAGTTGAGATAGCTGAGTTACTGAGTGAGCACTTTGCAAGAATATATCATCCAGGTGGTGACATTGCAGAAACGAATAAACCAGTAGATTATACGGGAATTGTGGTGAATGAAGTGGAGGTGAGTAGTATATTGCATAACCTCAATGTCAATACATCTGTGGGGTTGGATGGTATACCAGCTCGTGTAGTACGAGAAGCAGCTAATGAATTGTCAGTACCCTTGACCATTTTGTTTAATTTGAGTCTCGGGTCTGGGTTAGTCCCGAGCAGGTGGAAGGAGGGGAAAATAGTTCCACTGCATAAAGGAGGTTCCAAGACTGCTGTTGTAAATTACCGACCGATTAGCATATGTGGAATCATTGTCAAGGTCTTAGAGAAATTAGTCAAGAAAAGAATACAGGATTGGATAGATGAAAATGGGATATTGTATGGGGGACAACATGGTTTTGTGAAGGGTAGATCATGCCTCAGTAACTTGCTCACATTTTATAACACAGTGACAGCTGAACTGGATAGGGGTAATGGGTTTACAGTGATACTACTGGACCTTGCCAAGGCCTTTGACAGGATACCACATGGAACCCTAATCAGTAAACTGGAGCAGATGGGGATAGATATAGGATTGGTAAGATGGATAGGAGGGTGGTTGAAGGAGAGATACCAGAGAGTGGTTTATTCAGGAGTGGAGTCAAAAAGACGTCTTGTGACTAGTGGAGTGCCGCAGGGCTCTGTTCTTGGACCACTGCTTTTCAATTTGTTCATCAATGATATTGGAAAGGATTTGAGAGGAAGTGTTCACTTGTTTGCTGATGATGCAAAGTTGGGTAGAGCAACTGTGAGTGCACAGGATGTCAAAATTTTACAGGATGATTTGGATAGTTTGGAGGACTGGGCTAGGAAAAATGGATGTCAGTTTAATGTGGCAAAGTGTAAGGTTATGCACTTTGGGGTGAAAAGAATAGCAGCAGTATATCGCATAGGTGGAACCGTACTCCAGGAGATTGATGAGGCCAGGGATTTGGGAGTGCTGGTTGATAGGGAGTTGAAGTTTAGGGGGCACATTGCAAAAGTAACTAAAACAGCTCACCAAATTACTTGGCTTATGAAAAATACTTTAACATGCAGAGAGAAGCAAGTTGTTGTTCCTCTGTATTGAGCCTTGATAAGACCCTATCTGGACTTCTGTGCCCAGTTATGAGCACCAGGGTTTCTTCGTGATGGGGAGGAAGTGGAGAAGGTCCAGAGGCGAGTGACCAAGATGATAGCAGGTCTGTGGAATGAACCTTATGAGAATAGGTTGAGGATTTGTGGGTTGCAGAAATTGGACGATAGGCGAAGGAGGGGTGATATGATTGAGACATTCAAATTACTGAAGGGTTTTTATAAGATTGATCCAGAAGATATTTTTGAAAATATGACTGGTGGTGGGAGGACTAGGGGCCATGCATGGAAGCTGGGCAAGAGCGTGGTTGACAAGGGTGTTAGAGCTAGGTTTTTTACTTGGAGAGTGGTGAATGAGTGGAATAAGCTTCCAGAGTCTGTTGTGGGTGCTACGACCGTGAATGAGTTCAAGGCAAGATATGATAGATACTGTGTGAATGTTGAATAGTTGTTCCAGACATGATGTTAGGGCCTCCTTCGATGAGTCTGTCGACTCCTTGGAGTTTCCCGGAACAATAATAATAATATCATTATTTAATGGTGTAAGGATAACTGGTCACTTTTATTACTACCAAAACAAGTCCTGCCTTTTTTTTCTCATAAAAATAACCTTGACCCATCTTCTTCATGTTTAATAATATGCAAGTCACTAAAAAGGAGCACATCTTTTTCTCTCTAGCCTTTCCTAGAATAAACACACTGCATCAATAATTCTTCCTCGGTGTCCAAAGAAGTAGGCATTCTTTTCTGCTCAAGAACTTCTGTTTGAACCTGTACTGCTCTTCCCAATTTTGCATCATTTGCAAACAGCTGCATATCACCAGTTAAACCCATTCCAATATCATTAATATACAAATTAAACAGCAATGCTTCCAAAATTGACCCCTGTGGCACACCACTAGTGACCATCTCATTTCAGGATACTATATCCCATATACAAATTTCTGATATCTATCTGACAGCCAGTCACACCAATCCAACTCAATCTATCAAAAGCTTTTGCAAAATCGAAGTATACCACTGTATATGTATCTCTCTTGCCCAAGACATCTGCCACCTTGTTATGGTATGTAAGTTAGCAAAACATGATCTCCCTTTAACAAACCCATGCTGATAACCACAAAGAATACTGCTGTTATCAATCCATTTCTGTATCCTACTTCTCACCAATCTCTCGACAGTACTAGGTACCTTCGCCACAACTCCAGATATACAGATTGGCCTATAATTTGTAGCCACATCCTTATCACCATCTTTATGCAGTGGAATTTTACCTTCTTTCCACTCCGTTGGAACCTGTGCTGTTGCAACACTCTTATTAAACAGGCATGCCAATTCCCTGGACCATTCCCTTAAGATGTGCAGTGATATGTCATCAAATCTATTGCCTTATTGACATCAAATTTGTTTCCTCATATATCTCCTGCTCACTCACAATTCAACCATCCTCTATAAATTGATCAGCGAATACCTCAACAATGTCTTCTGCAGCAGTTACCATTCTACTAGTTTCATGTATTAACATCTTACCATAATCATTCTTCCCTCTACTTGCCACATATCTAAAAACTCTTTAGAGTTTATCTTCACCTGATATGCTAATTTCTGCTGTTCTGTTGTCTTATAAAGAAGCTCTCATGGCTTCTTTATACTCTTCATGTAACTGATTATTATCATTATTCATTAAACATTAATGCTTTATCCCTTCATTCATCCATTTTACATCTACCTTATTCAGTCTTTTGACTTTCGGAATACATTCACACACATTGATGTTGTTATATATTTCTTTGTCAGTTTCCAAGCAGCATTTATTTTCTTACTGCTCAACTTGTCATTCCATGCTATAGCTCCAAACTGTCTCCTAAACTTGTCATAATCACTAGCCTTATACGTCCACATATATCCTTTCCTCACAGAAGTCTTTGTATGGCTAGCCACAACCCAGGTAATCACTCCATGATCACTCTCACCAACTGGAGGAAAGTGCGAAGCCCCACTCACAATTACGTCCTCTGACGAAATGATCAGATTTACCCTCCATAATCTAAACAACATCCGAATAATATGTCTTCCTGTCAATCTCCATCTCATGCCACCCTATCTTATAACCATTGCCACTATTATTGCTCTTTCATGTCTACCTTATGTGGATATAATTCCCCTTGCTATCATCATCAGTTCCACTCTCCCTCCCTTCTTGTTCTTTATCCTTAAAATAAATTAAAAAAAAAAAACAAAAAAAACCTTCCATTTCTTTCTATTCCCATTAGAATATCATCTTCATGATTTTGGGGGAATAAATTGCATAAGTGAAACCATTTCATCTCCCTTATTTCTAGCATTTGTTCAATGTTCAATATGCTAGATAAATTAGACATAGAAGATCATGTACTTAAGATTATAAAAATGATTTAAACCAAACAGAAAATGCAGCTGTTTAACTCTGAGACTTTTGTAGTGAAAATAAAAAGAGGAGTTAGAAAAGGTTGTATCCTTTCACCAAATTTATTTAATATATATATAGTGAGACAGTGATGGAAAAAAATTGAAAAACAAAAAATAGGAATTATTATCAATGGTATAAAATACAACAATCTTAGATTTGCTGATGATATCATTCTAATAGCAACAGAAACAAATTAATCAAATTACTGCAGCTACTAAATGAAGAAGGTAAAGAGTCTGGATTAGATATAAATGCCAAAAAGACCAAATTTATGAAAATCTCAAAAGAAAACAGATCCGAGCCAGAAATATTCATGAACAATATGAAAATTGAACACATAGCAGAATAAATATTTAGGCACCTGCTTTACTGCAGATCGAAAGCAAGATTAAAATTAAAATAAGAACAGCCATAGCTAAAGATGCCTTCTGGAAAAATAAAGATTTGCTCAGAAGTTCTGTGGGTATCGAGACTAAGAAAAGAATGATAAGAACATTAGCATGGCCAGTTTTCACATATGGAAGTGAGACCTGGGTATTCAAGAAGAGAGTAAGAGAACAGATAATGGCCTTTGAAATGTGGTGCTATAGGAGAGAGAGCTCTGCAAATCTCATGGACAGATTACATGACAAATACTGATGTTCTACACAGAATGAGAACACAGAGATCTTTATTACAGGAAATGATCCAGAGAAAAATGATATTGGTAGGGCATGTACTGAGAGGTTCAGGAGGACAGAGGATACTAACAGTTTTAGAAGGAAAAATTATGGGAAAAGGATCAAGAGGTAAAAAACAAAGGCCATGGTTTGAAGATATAAGATCATGGACAGGATCACATAGCTATGCTGAAACAAAAGGGAAAGCCACCAACAAAGAGAACTTAGGACAAGCTGCTGACCCTCTTACTGAGGAAGCTACATGAAGTAGTTCACTTTTAGGTCTATAACCAATCTTACCCAAATCACTTGTTGGTTGTGATTTCCCCACCACACCTGCCCAATCATCTTTATCACCACTTACCACATATATCTGCTCACTCAACTTCTCCCATTCACAACCTGATCTATTCCAATTATATGTGTACATTCACCCATCATCATACGTACATTCACTACTACTTCCAACTTTCACTCTCCCTATGCCATGTCTCCCTGTCCACTCAGGCTCCTCCTATTTCTCTGTTCCTCTTGCATTCCCATTCTCTCTTTATCTCTCACACTATTACTGTTTCCATTGTCAAGCACTTCTGTCTCTTCAATACCACTTTCCTATTGTTCACTTCATCTATTACTTCCTGATCTCTTGCTTGCATTACACATGCACTTCCGTCTGGCAACAGTTTCTCCAGTTCACTTAATCCAAAACCATTCAAATGCAATCCATAGTAGTGCATTGATGAAATGCCACCCCCCCCCCCAGAAAAAAAATGCAGACCAAAGCACTACTATTCTTATCCTCTATATTAAGGGGATTTGAATAGATAGCTAACTATTAAATAAATAACTTTCACACCATACTTCAAACCAGAAACCCTATCTGCTCACCAAAAGACAATTCCATAATTTATCACATCCTGAAGTGTTAAAGGGCCTTTTGACTAACTTGGCTTACTGTGAGTGACAAGAAGATCTGTTAACATCCATCTTGGAAAATACATTTGTTACTATCATTATGGCAAATAAAATGCAGATTGTGTTTTAGAAATGCCTTCCCATGGGATTTGATGAAAAAAGACTAACATGCTATATTCTTATTACCACAAACCTCCATGGAGTCAGCAGACTCATCATGGGAGGTCCACTCAATGAACAACATATTCATCATATTGAACCTTAAACTCCTTGACACTTCTAGCATTCACAACACAATTCTGATAATGCTGCACTGACCTACAATTCTCCATGTAAAAATAAATCTACCCCACATAACCTATTCTTCATCACTCCTTGCACAATTTTCAGGTCTGGCCTATTGTTCTTCTCCCTTCACTCTTTTTGTAATCCTCTTTGTATTAATCCAGTAAAATTCCCTTATTAACTTAAACATCTCTATCATATAACCTCTTTTCCACCTATTGACCAAACTCTGCAATTTACATTTTCCTTTGTCACTCATATTTAGACCTTTTCAATCTTTCACATCACAATATAAACTAAGTGACCAAATCCGAATATACTCTTTATTGCAGCAGCCAATGCAATGCACAGAGTTTGTAACACTTAATGTGCTCACTAACTTCAGTGTACTGCCAATCATCACCCGTATGTCTCAAAATCTCATTCACTTCCACACAGAAGTCAGTCACAGAGACTATTTTTGGAGTCAGACAACAATGACACACTCTCCAAACCTCAACAAGGATGCATTAATTTGAGTAAAATTTGGGACATAGTCAATTTATTCTTATTTTTAAAATTATTTCCAATGAACAACACACATACACTATAGAATTATTAGACAGCTGGAATACAGATGAGCAGATATCTATAAATAATAAATAGATAAAACACCACATGTCAGACAAGATTCAGTAGCTCATTTTCAAACATGATAACATTTGCTCTTCAGTAGGCAAGACATTATTGATGGGTTGAGTCCCATCAATAATGCAAAGAATGTGTACATTCCTTTAACATTTCAGGTGATTTAGAAGTAGCCAATCTCACATGGAAATGGTAGGATTTTTTCTCCCATAAACTAACGCTTCTCATCTTCCTTTTACCCTCTTTTACCTTGTGTCGAGGATTTATTAATCATCGGACCTCAAACCATTCACAGGATAAGGTGGTCAGCCATATGCGCTTTTCATCTGCAAAATACTTTCCATCTAGGAAGACATAACAGCCAGATATCAGATTGCAAAAATGATTACTGATAGTCAAGTGTTATTAAAATTACAGATGGAAGCAAAAGTTTACAGTGCTTATTTGACTGATGTACTGTGAATACTATTATTATTATTATGTGACACCTCCAGGGAGTCCAAAGACTCATCGAGGGAGAGTGTGCCAACAGCATCGAACGATTGAACCCCTTATAACTACTAACCATGCTCAAACTTGCTTAACTTTTTGCTGAGCCATTAATAGCAGAGGCTCTACCAATCAACCAACCTTTGACATCTTTCATGAAATTAACAGTAAGAAAAATACTGGTAAGAAGCATATTGCATTTAATTAATAAAATATAACTTGCTTCAAGCTAGTAAACTATGGTACAAGATAAGCACCTATTATTTCAAAACATTATAGATATATATTTTGAAAATTTTCTCAATGTCAAGATTGCAGCTAATTATTTAAGATATCTGGATATCTTGGTGAAAGTTAATACCCTCGCAAATATCATGTTATTTCTAAACAAATTTTGTTTTCATCAGTCACTTAAAAAATTTGTAACATGTGTCATTATTGCTAGTGTATAAGGTTATATAAAATTGGATAGCTAGAAACAGCAATAGCAGCTGTAATATATTACAATGATTTCTTGTCAATTACAAAGTGTCATACAATTACAATACAACTGTATTCACTAAGTCTTGTTGACATATGAAAGAAGTTATGAAGGCATAATACTTTTTCCAATCATAATGACTTAACAAGAACTTTGGTTTATATCAGAAACATTGCCAGCCCTTAAAGTTGCAATGTTTGGACACTTGCACTATAGACAACTTTTGTTTAAATATCGAAAACTATAGTTAAAAGGTTATTATTATTAATAATAGTAGAATATTTTATTTTACAGCAGGATCTGGATATCTTGCAATCTTCTTGATGCTGCCATTGGTTTATGGTATATGTTAAAAGGTAAATGACTTTCTTTGTTAGTAATATTTCTTAAGGAACCCATCAGACCACATTTGGATTTGTGTGCTCAGATTTGGTCACTGGGAATTGAAGGGGATGAAAAATGTACAGAACAGGTATTTCACGGTGAACAGATGGATAACAAAAATATCAGAACTGTACATGTTATGAGGATAGACTAAGAGTATGCAAACTGCCAAGTTTGGTTAATAGAAGATTTGATATGACTGAGATATTTAAACTGTTGAGGTGTAGTTACAGAATTAATACTGAGGGTTCTCATATAATAGATAAAGAAGCTAGGACAAGAGGCCATCCCTGGAAGTTACAAAAGGAAGTAATGAGCAAAAATAAGTTTTTTGGATGGAGGGCAGTGGGAGCATGGAATACACTGCCTGAGAGTTATGTTAAAGATACCAAGCAATTTTAAACCTGGTTTTACTCCATTTTTTCCAAGTAAGCAAACAGACAAAATGTCAAGTTTGCGCCTGCAATATATGCAAGACTAGCTGATCCCACAGGTAGTGCAAGACCAAGGCAACTCGTGGTAGAAGTGGAGCAAGCTCTGATCACTAATCTTAATATTTACCCTTAATGCCAAAACACATATTAAGATTAGTGATCAGAGCTTGCTCCACTTCTATCACGAGTTGCCTTGGTCTTGCACTACCTGTGGGATCAGCTAGTCTTGCATATATTGCAGGCGCAAACTTGACATTTTGTCTGTTTGCTTACTTGGAAAAAATGGAGTAAAACCAGGTTTAAAATTGCTTGGTATCTTTAACACAACTATACCCAAGTTAAAAATACTTTCTACTGCCTGAGAGGTTGGTGAAAGTACAAATGGTGGTGGTATGACAGACTTTGTACTGACTAGTGTTGACCTCCCAATATGAGTCTTATAACTCCATGCAGGTCAAGAAAATAACCACTAGTGGACAATGATTCAGTATGGTGTTCTCTGAGTTATATTTACCAAATCATGTGTGCTTTTGCCAAATTTAATGTGGATAATGAGAAACACTACTGCTAGTACTAAGCAAATACAACCAACTACAATATAGGCTATTCCAAGAAAAGGATTTTTCCCACCCAACCATGATGTATTAGACAAGATCATGCGTTTTGTGCCCTTAAATGAAGTTACAGGATAATTATATTCGATTTCAAGTTTATACATGCCACTTGGTAGCCCATCTCGAAAATTTGCTGCAGTATGATTTACACGACGATATAGCTTTCTGAAAGTCGGTAATGCTGCAGTACGCATCCACACAATAAGGTCCTCGTTTTGGAATCCATTGTTATCGGCATATTTGCTGTGAGGATCTAGTTCCCATACATTTTTACGCCAGTTCAGTGGATGAGTAGTACCTTGAAAAGCTTCCTTAATGCCCTTTCCTGGAGGATTTCTAAATTTTACATTTTTATCGGTTGGCCAAGCAATGCCTGTGGTTAATATTGGAACAGGTATTTCACGATCAGCTAGATAAAAAAGTGTGAGTGTATCATTAAACAAGCTATTTGCAACAGCTCCACAAGGTGCGATTGGTGTTGCTTTTTCACTGCGATTAATTTTTACAGTTTTAAAAGGTTCACAGTCGCTAGAAGGGTGTCTTAAATCACCTAACAGTTGTCTGTCATCCCTTGATTTAACATAGCGCCGGTGATTTTGATAGTAATTTGTAAGCCCATAATAAATAAACACGTCTGCTTTAAACTGCAATGTCAGGTTAAAAGTCATATGGCATTTACACTGGTAACTAATATTTTGTCTAATTGCGTCTGCACACGTTTTGTTACCGCCATTAATATCTTTACAATATGTATAATTCAATTGATGCTCCTGTACTTCGTTAGAAGACACTAGCAGACCGATGCCAATAGGAATAAATGCCAAGCCTATGATGAAAAATGTCGGCAACACTGTTCCTGCAGTTAAAATTGGTTGCCATGCCGGCATTTTTTGTTGCTTGAAAGCGCTATTTGAGGGGCGCTTGCTTTTCAGATGGGGTTCTTCGGTCACCGGTGTGGACATCTTAGAAATTGACTTTCTGTGAGATACCAGTATGACAGGAACCTAACCCTAATGATGATCCTGATCCAGATTGCAGTAAAATTGTATTTAAAATATCGCTGCTTTCATGCAAAGATTAAATCATTGTGCAGATTATAGGGATATGCTGTTTTTTCCCCCATATTTATTGTTTAAAAATATATATAAATCGTAAAACTACAACAACCAAACCTTATCTAGGTAATACTGTTCACCCCGCTGCACTATGGAACTTGATCTATCCTCTGACGTCATAAAATTGTATCACATGCTCAAACCAGCTATATTTTTGGTACACATTTGTATAACGGCGTAAGATTTTTCAGGTGTTTTATGTATGTAATCCCCCGACTTATATTCATAGCAAAATAATTAAAATGCATTTATTATTACATAAATATTTTGTTTTCGTAAATATATTTCTTATTAACAAAAGTATCTTGTTTGAATTAAAAAAAAAAAAAAGGGTCAACGAACGTGGAGATGGTTGAATGCAGTGCTGATGATGACCAAGAGATTATTTTAGGTTCATTAAACTCTTTAAAAGTTTAAAAGCTGGTATCAAAAAAAAAAAAAAAAGCGGATAACAAAAACAGTATTGGGTTTGTGGAATTCTGACTATGAAGACAGGTTGAGCAAATGGAATTTGCAGACTGAGAAATAAGCGGAGGAGGAGTGATATGATTGAGACAGATGGTTAGGAGAAGCTTATCGGATAGATACTAAGGATATTTTGCAAAGTGTTGAAAGAGGGAATGAGATAGAGACAAGAGATCATCCTTGGAAATTGTATAAAGGTGTAGTACACAAGAGAATCGGGCATTGAACCAATTTAAGACAAACTCAGGTAGATATCTTTGTTAGAATGCATCTTACTATTACTTTCCTCAATGAGTCTTTATTCCAGGAGGTGTTTGTATAATAATAATATAATATTATTATTACTAATGTAATTGTTCAATACTCTGGTAGCAGTTAGTGTTTATAGTAATTTTTAAAATTCGTCTGTGTTGAATTTCTCAATGAAAATGAAGAAGTAAAATCACTGCTGATTATTTTAAGTATGGAGAGAGACTTATTAGTTTTTTTTTTTTTTTTTTTTAAATGTTGTCAAGCAATTTCTCATACTGCTCCTTACTCATTTACTACAGGGCAGTGATGAATGCCCTCCAGTAGCTCATTTCACCTGTTCACCTCTCCTAACAAAAAAAAAAAAAAAAAAAAAAAATCAACGCTCAACAACCTTGCTAATCATAGTTGATGGAAGTTGTTTTCCACTTGGTTATGCGATGAATTATATATTTGATTCATAGCATAACCAAGTGGAAAATAACTTCCATCAACTATCTCTAATCCAGAGAATTTTAATAATAAGGTGTGACACCTTTTGGCAACTCGTATATGGAAATATGACTTATGCATTAGTTTCACCTTGCTATCACAACCTCTGGGTCTGCTCCCACTGATGAGACCTCAATAAAGGTCGAAACTGGGTAGTGACCCTTTCCTTAATGCATAGTATTATACATGTCTTCAAGGAGATGTGCTTTGCATTATGGGATACTAAGGCAAGTGATGTGAAGTCATACCACCTTTGCTATGAGTTGCCCCAGTCCTGAAATTACTTTAGGCACAAACTTTGTTTGCTTACACTTGGATAAAGGATTAAACCAAATATATAATTCGTTGCTAACCATAGTCTTAATTTACTTCCAGGAATAATTCTTGTCTTCTTCTATCCTGTCGTATAAAAATTTCAAAAGAATTTGTTTCTGTATCAATCATATAAAACTTTTTTTAGTAATTTCTGTTTATATATCAACCTCATTTTTGCCAAAATTCTGATGAATGCAGAATTTTATTAACATTGAAAAAGCAGTTATGGCTAAATGAATACTTCGTTTTCACTATTAGATTTAATGGAATGAATACAGCACATAAACAATATAATACATTTATTGGATCCTATATTTCATCAGTCACAGAGACTTCATCAGAGATACATTTTTAAAATAGTAAAAGTATATACACATACAACACTCGAATCAATAAGTGGGGAAAAAAAATTAGACTGAAAACTTAAATGCCTCTGAGGGTTGCCTTGTATGGGTGCTGTTGGGTGGCAAGCCTAAGAATTAGTTTCCCAAGTCTTGGGAAGTTTAACACAACCATATTTATTAAGATTGGACTGGTTTAACAAATCTGCTGCTGATTTTAAGATAAGTCTGACAATTATATTTATTACAGTGAAGCATAGTGGTTTTTTCCATTTGATTCTGTACAAGATATCCAAAGCATGGTTGGCTAGATCAGACTGACCATAGTTATGGTGGCAGATGTATTTCTTATATTTTTTTAGGTGGATGTTGGTAGTTTAATCATAATAATATAATATATAAGAAGAAGGAACCTTGTAGACACTTGAAAGACAGAGAGGAGGGAGTGGATCCTTAGGAGAGCTGATGAGGTCAGCAAGCTTCACATGAGGTTTGAAAGCAGTGGAGAGATTATATTTCTTTTATAGTTATTTTCTCTAATGTGCCCTGAATAAAGGGAATACCAATATTATTGCTTTAGTCTGTATGTAGAGAGGGCACATCATGAGGAAAAACCAATTTGTAAATCTTTCTAGTATTGCAACCATTGGACAGGAAGGTGAGGCGAAAGAAGGAGAGTTAAGCTGAAAGGGAAGCCTAGGTGGAACAGAGGTTGGAGACTCTGTGAACTGCTTTGATAACATCATACTATTTTTTTTTTTTTAGGGGGGGGGGGGATGGTGAAAAAGTTTTGTTTCTACTTGCCTGTGTGGTTGGGTATTCTGTAAATTGAAAAAGAAAGAGTGCCATTGGAAAGATACATCAGTGCTTACAATACTAAAAAGATGAACAAATTGGTGTTTCTTCCATTCTTTTAACATCATTTTATGTAAAGAGACTGAAGTAAAGATATTACTATTCCTTATATTTGGGACATCTCAGAAAAAATAAACAGAACTCTAAAAGAAATATAATTTCTGTATTTTTAAACCTCATGTGAAGCTGGGTGCTCTTATCCACTCTCCTAAGGAGCCATTCTGTTCCAGGTGTTTACAAGGTTCCTTGTTCTTGCAGATTATCTTATTATGGTCAAACTGCCTAGAAGAACACAAGAAATACATTCATTGCCATAACTATGGTCAGTCTGGTTTAGCTGACCATACTTTGGATACCTTGCAGAGAATCAAATGGGAAAAAACTACTGTGCTTCATCGCAACAAATATAAACATGACAGACTTTTCTTAGAATCAGCAGCAGATTGTTAAACCAGCCTAATAAATATGGTTGCATTGTACTTTCCAAAATTTGGGAAATTGATTCTTAGGCCTTCTGCCCAACAGCTAAGGCTAGCTAACAGCACCCATAGAGGATACCTCTTAGAGGACTTTAGGCTTTTAGCTAATTTATTATTATTATTATTGTGTTTTCCATGGAATCGACAGGGTGGTTCATTCAACTGACAACATATCATAGTGAATTTTAAAATACTTAACACTTGCATTAATAACAACACATTCTGGTAATGTGTTTGATTCACTGACAATTATCCATGTAAAAAATTTACTTCTCTTCACTGCACTCTTACATAACTTCTAGGCATGACCTCTGGTTTTTCCCCTCTCACCTTTTCTTTTTATAATCCCCTCCAGATTAATCTGTTGAATTCTTCTAACTAAAACATCTCTATCACATCACCTCTTTTCCTCCTATCCAGCAAACTCTGCAATCCACATTTTTTCAACCTCTCTCCATAGCCAGCAGTCCAAAGTCCTGATATTGTCTTATCACTCACCTCTGGACTCTCTCCAATGTCTCCACATCACATTGAAAACCAGGTGACCATATTTGAGCACAATAGTCCAAAGTATGGTCTGACCAGTGCTTTATACAGTGGACAACCACTTCCTTATCCCTACATGTTAGAGTACCTCTTATCATAGCAGAACTATGATGTGCAGCTTTGCAACCCTAGCAATATGCCCTCTAAACTTTAGTCTACTGTCAACCATCACTCCAAAATATCTATTTTCATCCACTTCCTGCAGTACAGCACTGTCGATCTAGTACACAGCTTTATATTTCTGCATTCCAAAATGCAACACCTTGCACTTTGATATTAAAACTACACCCCCACTACTTTGTCCAAATAAAGAGTCTGTTCAAATCCTCCTGAAGGGAATTAACATCAGCAGTTGCTTATAATTTTCCCCCAACTTTGCATCATTAGCAAACAATTGAACATCACCCATTTTTTCAGTTATTGTTTTGAGTATTTTTATGTATATGCTTTTACAATTTTAAGATTATAAATTATATATTTAGTTTAATCCTTTATCCATGTGTAAGCAAACAAAGTTTGCACCTCAAGTATCTTCAGGACTGGGGTAACTCATGGCAAAGGTGTGACAAACTTCCCATCACTTGTCTTAGTATCCCACAATGCAAAGCACATCTCCTTGCGGACATGTATAATGCTATGCATTATGGGAAGGGTCACTACCCAGACTGGTTTTGACCTTTATAGAGGTCTCTTCAGTGGGAACCAGACCTAGAGGTGATACCAAGGTTGAAGCAATGCAGAGGTCATATTAACTATATGAGTTGCCAACAGGTGTCATACCTTATTAATAAATTACTCTGGATTCAAGAATGATGTTGGAAGTTTTTTCACTTGCTTAGACTATAAATTATATATTTAGTTTAATCCTTTATCCAAGTGTAAGCAAAGTTTGTGCTTGTAGTATCTTCAGGACTGAGGCAGCTCGTGCCAAAGGGGGACAAACTTCCCTTCTCATAATGCATAGCATTATACATGTCTGCCAGCAAAGGTTGGTGGAGCCTCTGCTACTAATGGCTCATGGGAAAAGTCAAGCAAGTTTGAGTGCGGTTAGTAGTTGGAAGGGGATCAATCGGTTGGTGCTGTTTGCACATTCTCCCTTGATGAGTCTTTGGACTCCCTGGAGGTGTCTCATAATAATAATAATAAAGGATTAAACTAAATATATAATTTATAGTCTAACCAAGTGAAAAACACTTCAACACATTTTAAGATTGTATGTCTGATAATTTCTCTGTGAGAAAGAACAAAATATAGGATTTGGTAAACTCGTATTTTATTGTTTCTCTGTGTTGTATTCATTCCATTAAAACCAAATGAGTTTAAACCTAAATAATCCTAAATGCTCAAATACTTCTAAATGTTGATTGTGGTATCTTTCTAAAGAAGCACTGAAGAGAAACTTTTTTCTATGCAGTGCAATGGAATTAATTTTCTAGACATTTTTAGATACCTTTTTCTAAACTGATTTGTTTTAATTTTTTGTTTTGAAAGTCATTAAAAGATATTGTTGTAGGCTTGAGAAGTACATTCCTGTTTACTAATTTGCCACTAAGAGAAACATCATATCTCATGAGGACTTGCCTTTTCTCTCTCTCCTGCACAGTTTAGTTATTTAGATTTCCAAGGCATGGCTGGGAGGAAACTGCTAATCAGCTATAAGACATGACTTTGGATTACAGCCATGTCTGGTAATTTCTGAATGAACATTAAAAATAGCTCAGGCTTACACAGATACAAGCCCTGCATTTGATTGTGCCTAAGCTTGATGTCATTCATCCTTCTTTACTTGATTAGATAGCAGGGGCGAATGCTGGTCTTGAAATTCAATCTTCCTCTTGTTATCATTGAGGGAGTGAGAGATGTGATTGAAGTCGATTAGCGGAATAATGAATTACTGACCATTTAAAACTGTATATTTAGAAATTTATGTACATTTAATCATGCAAATACAACACTTATTTTACAATTGATATTCTATCTTTTTCAATTTAGCTGACCTACTTGAATACAATTCTACCCTACAGTAGAATTCTTTATGAACTGGTCCATAACATCGTCATAAAAACTTGGTTGTAACTTAATTTTCCTAAGCAACATGCATGAATAAAGGCTGGCTGAAGCTCACTGGCTAGAGCTACTTTGACTGCTTATGGCCTGTGTTTAAGCACCAGAGTGAGACGACGTGAAGGAAGCTGAAATGGCTATGATCATCATCAAATTCCTGCCATGTACCCTCAAGGGGTGTACAGGATATGACAGTACTACATGAAAAAATTACATCATTACTAACTTCCTATCTACAATTTTCCTCCAAATCAGTCTGTTACTTGTCAAGACTCCAACATTATCAGATCTTATATTTCTATCGTCTAAGGCACTTTGTACCGTATCAATCCACCTATATCTTGGTCTTCCTCTGGGTCGTTTTCCTGCCTACCTGGCAGAGAACACTTGTTTTGCTAATCTTTCCTCTCCCATTCTATTTAAATGACCATATCACCTGAGATTAGCTCTGCTAGCACATTTCTGGATGCTGACAATGTCAAGTTCTTTCCTAATATCCTCATTTTTAATATGATATTGCAATTGATGCCATCTGTTCATGCCTCTAATCTTTCTCAGGACTCTCATATCTGCGGTCTCTAATCTTTGGTCAA
Source organism: Typopeltis vanoorti (assembly GCF_054136105.1). Taxonomy (NCBI): domain Eukaryota; kingdom Metazoa; phylum Arthropoda; class Arachnida; order Uropygi; family Thelyphonidae; genus Typopeltis; species Typopeltis vanoorti. Next base: position 146,261,419 of record NC_143556.1, read on the forward strand.
GTGTTTTACTTCTGACCCAGCTCTCAGATCCATAAGTTAAAACTGGTTTGAACACGGTCTTGTATACAGCTAATTTAGTCTTCCGACTAATTTCTCTCTTACTCCACATGAATTTATTCAATTGACTTCCCACCATACCAGCTTTGCTGATTCTGTTGTCTATTTCTATATTTAATTTACCATCTTCAGTAAAAATCGTGCCTAAGTAGCTGAAATGTTTTACTTGTTCCACAGGTTCTCCATTCACAACACAGTTGACATTATCAATGATTCTGCCTATTTTCATTGTCTTTGTCTTTTTATTGCTGACCTTCATACTATATCTATTACAACAGCTATTCAATTTAGTCAGAGAATCTTGCAGACTTGTAGCGGATTTATTTAGAAGTATAACATCATCCGCATAAAGCAAAGAGCTGACATTAACATCTCCAATTTTGATATCAGGTTTAATACCACTTTCCTTCATAATGTGATCCATATAGATAATGAATAACAGAGGGGATAATGTACATCCTTGTCTCACACCAGATTTAACATTAAACCAGCTTCCTGTACTTCCTTCAATTCTAACTGCTGACTTACAACTCAAATAAAGACTAAGTATTGCTTGATATAATGCCCCATTGACACCATATAACTGCAGCGTATTGAATAGCTTCTCTCTTGGCACCTTGTCATATGCCTTTTCCAAATCGACAAAACTTAAATACAGATTTTTGTTATATTCCCAGGCTTTCTCGACTATTTGTCGTAAAGTGAAGATCTGATCCTGACAGCCTCTATTTGGCCTGAATCCATTTTGTTCTTCACCAAGCTTTTCTTCCACAATTCTTCTCAACCGTTTCTCAAGTATACTTGCATAGATCTTGCCAGGAACACTCAGTAGGGAAATACCTCTGCAATTCTCACATTCAGTTTTATTTCCCTTTTTATATATGGGTACTATGAGAGCTCTACTCCAATCATCGGGAATTCGTCCCTCTGTCCAGGCTTTCTGAACTATGCAGTGCAGCCACTGTAAGACTTTTATACCACCATACGTCAGCATTTCTGGTCGAATATCATCTACTCCTGCTGCCTTTCCACATTTCAAGCCTTTGATGGCTTTTTCTACTTTAAGTATGGATATGTATTTCTGACTGCATGCCTGGTCAGTGTTTTTTATCACTGTGCTGTCATCACTGCTTGTTTCATTTAGCAATTTTTCAAAGTAATTACTCCATACTTCAAGGATATCTTTTTCTCCTGTTTTCATGTCACCTTTATCATCTCTAACTTCTTTTATAGCACTCTTTCCTTCATTCCTAAGCTTCTTCAACAACCTCCAGAATATTTTGCCACCTTCTTGATATTTATTTTCTATATTCTTGCCAAAATCCTCCCATGACTTTTGTTTAGCTAGTTTTACACACTGTTTAGCTTTCTTACATTTGTCTCTGTATTCTGTAAGAGTAAAAGCTGACTTATTTGCCAGGAACTTTTGATATGCTTTCTTCTTTTCCTTCACTGCCTCTTTAACTTCCTGTGTCCACCAGGGAGTTCTGATTTTTTTATCCTTGCACACAACCTCACCACATGCCTCTCTGGCAGAATCAATCAATGTTTTCTTCAGAGTTTGCCACTGAATCTCCAAGGCTTGATTCCTATTCTCAAACTCTTTCATTTTCTTTTCAATAATCTTTCTGTATTTTAGTCTACAGTTCACATCTGAGAGCTGCTCAACTTTTATTCGCTTTAAAACTTTCTTACATGTTATTCTTTTCAATATGAAATTCAATTTTATCCTGCTCAAGACTAAATAGTGATCACTTCCAATTTCAAATCCTCTGTACACTCTGGTGTCCTGCACCAGGGAGAAAACATCACTATCAACAATAACATAGTCAATGAGACCTTTCTTATTCCTAGCCTCTTCTCTCCATGTGAATTTGTGCACATTTTTATGTTGGAACATGGTGTTAGTAATAACCAGTCCATGTCCTGAGCAGAAATCCAACAGGTATTTGCCATTATTATTAGCTTTGCTCTTTTCTCCAAATTTTCCCAAAATATTTTTGTATGTCTCACAATCATTTCCTACTCTGCTATTTAGATCCTCAACAAGGACCAACTTTTCCTTTTTCATTGTGTCAGTTGCTTTTTCTAAAGCGTCAAAAAATTCCTCCACTTCTACCTTAGTAGAACCTTCTGTGGGACCATAGGCACAAATAAGTCTTAATGTCCAGTTCCCCATTCTCATATTTGCCCACATTACTCTACTTGAGACTGACTGCCATTCAAGAAGATTAGCCTCGTATTTTGTGTTGAATACTATGGCTACTCCTTCTTTTCCTTGATTGTCATTGCCTGAATATAACATTTTGTATTTATTGCTCAGAAAGATCGCACCAGTTTTTGGTCTTTTTTGTTTCAGTCACCCCTATTATGTCGATCTGGTACTTATCTAATTCCTCTGCTAGCACTATTTCTTTGCCATTCAGGCTTCTTACGTTGATAGTACCGATCTTTAACTCTGGTTATGTTGAGTTGGGGTTTGTTTTCAGATTTGTTCCATTAGCTGACTTTTCGCTGTTCGCCCTGGTTCCCTAGCGAAAATAACGGGGGCCTTGTTTAACCGGGCGACGCCCCAGCCGGCATGAAATTTTGTCATGTTGTACCATCATTTTTTATTTTGGTTTAACCAATAAGAATACAATTTGGTCGGCTAAATCCCAAATTGGCAGCCCATCCTCGTTCGTTCAGTATCAAAGTAGATACCCAACAGGGTGCACCACGAGAAGGTGAGGATTGGACATTAGGTCAGAAGCCCTGGTCGGTTCTCCGCATTCCTTTAAAGGCTATGTGGAGGTCTCCTCTCAGTTATACAGCTTTGACCCTTAAGCACCCTCCGAAATGGCTATGAGTGTGCATGAAATCGCAGTGCTGCAGCGAGGACCTGGAAGCTCCCACAACCGAGCTAGCCAAGGTAGGTTTGACTAGACGAGCAAGCATCGGCTTTTGATACCTCAATTATTGCCACGCAAGCTTATGACATCTTCTGTCTACAAAAATAAAAGCCTAAATGGAATGCTTATAAATACATGCATTTATTAACAAATAAATATTACTTCTTTCTCAAGTAGTGAGCTTGTGTAGCAAGCATGGAGAATTCGGCCTTGTTAGATAGCCAAGAAATGTTCTGGAGTACATTATAGAAAAAGAAAACAATATTATTATTATTCAGCCCTCCATGGAGTCAAAAGACTCATTGCAGGAGATCCTTCCTAGGAAACACAGTCTATCAAGACTCATTGCAGGAGGTCTCTCCTAGGAAACAAAGTCTGTCATGCCAATCCTTAAACTCAATGACCGTTCTCGCTCTCACCATTCTATCAGGCAATGCATTCCATAGAAAGAAACCACTCCTCGCCCTCTTGCTCACAGCTTTCTTTCGTAACTTCCAGGGATAGCCCCTTGTCATCACTCCTTCCCGTTGTTCATCCAAGCAAAAGAACTCCCCAGTGTCAACCCTGTAACCACCTCTCAACAGTTTAAAAGTCTCAATCATATCTGTATTTCTTCTATCCACCAAACTCTTCAGTCCACATTCCCTCAGCCAATCCTCATAACTAACATTGTATAGTTCTGAAACCATCTTTGTTATCCATATCTGTGCCCTTTCCACAGTTAATTCAAATCCTGGGGACCAAATCTGAGAACAATAGTCTAAGTGTGGTCTGATCAGGGTCTTATACAACAGAATGATAACTCTTATCTCTGCAGGTCAAAAAAACCATTACCTGAACAGGGAATTGAACCCTGGACCTTTAGGTTAAAAGCCTAATGCTCTACTGACTGACCCATCCAGGCACAAAAATATCTTTCTTAGATGCACTGGTTGCTCATCTTAATGGTTCACTTTCTTAGTTTATAGAAAATTTGCATACACAAGCAGATATATTCCTGAATGCTTCCACTGACCAGTCAGTCTGACGTATATCATCAAAATACTTATTAAAAGATCGGAGCCTCTTGCTATTTAGAACATGATCATTTGCACTTCTGTTTTTAACTAATGGCTATAGGCTTCAAATAATAGATGTTGCACTTTACCCTGCATACCATCCCCTACTTGATCTTAGTAAATCCATTTCCATCTTATCCAGGGCATTTTAGAAGTAGAGGGTCCAGAGGCGACTGACTAAGGTAGTTTTTAACCTCTGGAATGTTGAGTATGAGGAAAGATTGCGAAGATGCAACTTGCGGAGTCTGGTGTAGAGGAGGAGGGGGGATATGATAGAGACCAAGTTATTAAGGAGTTGTTATAGGAACAATGCTATAGAGGTTCTACAGAAAATAGTCGTAGATCGGGGAGGAGAACCAGCAGTTATCCCTGGAAGCTGTATAAGGAGGTCCTTTTGATAAAAGAACCTCCTAGATGAGTCTTTGACTCCATGGAGTCAGGTAATAATTATAATAAAACATTTTGCGGATACCACCTATACATTTTAAATATAAACATTAACTGGCAACCTTTTCTTTCCTCTTAAAGGTTCTTTTAGTGTCAGCAGTATAGTATTTTTGGATTGACTTTCTGAGGAGGGTAATTAATAACTTACTCAGAGCGTACACAAGAAATATAGTCTACAATTATAATAGCCTTCATCTTGCTGAACAAACTTTGGACACATCACAGAGAATTAAATGGAAAAAAAACCCTACTAATATAAGAAGATATAAATCTAAGCAATAATAAGAAATTATTGGCCTGAGCACTAAAATGGCCCTCAACATCGTCAGGTTTTCTCAAAAATGTTGATGAACATGAGGTGTAATTAAAAAAAAAAAAAAAAAAAAAAAAAAAAAAAAAAAAAAGAAATCTGGATAATTTCTTTTTTTTTTCATCATGATAATTTCTCTCAGATAATTGCATTCACATGCTATTCTTGTCTTCTTTGGAGTAGTTTCCTTATGATTTGATGCAGTGAGCTGAGTACTCATGCTGCTGTCAAACTTTTGCAGAAGTCCTATGATTTTAGTTCAAATATTATTAAGAGAGACCTCCAGGGAGTCAGAGACTCATCAAGGGAGGCTTCATACTACACACACCAGCTATCATACTTATTCTTGAATTCATTCACACTGCTTGTACTCACAACATCCAAAGGTCATCCATTCCAATCATGCACCACCCTCTGAAAGAAAAATCTATCCCTCACACCCTTCTTGGTGGCCTTCATTCTCAGCTTCCAAGGATGCCCTCTCGTCCTTTCCCCACCCTCCATCAATTGAAATCGTGTATGACCCTTTTAGAAGTTTGTAAGTCTCAATCATACACCCCTCTTTCTCTTGTTTGCTAGTGTCTGCAGTCTACAAATTCTCAATCTGCCTTCATAATCAGTGAAGATTATGAAGGCAGATTCCACAATCCTGATATCATTTTTAATACTCTCCTTTGTACTCTCTCCAATATATCAGAATCGCACCGGAAACCAGGAGAACAGGCCTGCACACAATAGTCCAAGTGAGGTCTTACCAAGGCCTTGTAAAGAGGCAAAATAACATCCTTATCTTTACATGTGAATGTTCGTTTCGGCATTGCAATTATCTTTTGAGTTGTATTTTGAGCAATCTTTTGCCACATTGCCCCTGAACTTCAACTTCCAATCTATTAGGAAGTTGAAGTTCAGGGGCCCAAGTTCCATTGGCCCAATGGAACTTGGGCCCCTGAACTTCAACTGGGCCAATGTCGTTTAATTTGTATATAAATGATATAGGAAATGGCTTAAAGGGAGATATTCAGTTGTTTGCTGATGATGCAAAGTTGGGTAGCACAATAAAAAATCAAGCTGATGTTGAGAGTTTGCAGGATGATTTAAATAAGCTGGCAAAATGGGCAAAAGATAATGGATGTCAGTTCAGTGTGGAAAAGTGTAAAGTCATGCATTTTGGGATTAAAAGATTACTAGCTGTGTACTATATTGATGGAAAGGTACTCCAAGAGATTGATGAGGCTAGGGACTTAGGGGTGTTGGTAGATAGGGAGATGAAGTTCGGATGACACATTGCTAAGGTGTCCAAGATTGCACATAGGATTACTTGGTTGTTGAGGAAGACACTGACATCCAGAGATAAAGATGTTATTATTCCCATTTATAAAGCGTTGATACTTCCACATTTGGATTACTGTGCTCAGGTCTAGTCACCTGGATTCCTTAGAGATGAGGAGGCTGTGGAGAGGGTTCAGAGGAGAGTGACCAAGTTGGTGAGTGATGTAAAAAATGCTCCTTACATTGATAGATTGAGAGCTTGTGGATTGCAGAGATTGGTTGATAGGCGAAGAAGAGGGGATATGATAGAAACATTTAAATTACTGAAAGGTTTTTATAGGATTGATGCAGGGGAAATATTTCAGCTGTGTGATAGTGATGGAAGAACAAGAGGTGATCTCTGGAAATTAATGAAGAGTGTGGCTAACAAAGGTGTCAGAACAAGGTTTTTTGCCTGGAGGGTGGTGAATGAGTGGAATTCATTGCCTGACTTAGTTGTGAGCTCTTCGTCTGTAAATGAAATCAAGAAGAGATATGACAGATATTGTTTTTTTCCTAGTTTGGGTCTCCCGCGATGAGTCTACTGACTGCATGGAGATACCCGTAATAATAATAATAATTAACACTCCAAGATCCCTAGCCTTATTAGTTTCTTCTAGCCTAACCCCACCAATGTAATACGACATTGGATATCTAATCATGCTTAAGTGACACCTGTTTTTCCCATGCCCACAATTCCAGCTTATTCAAATCATTCTGCAAAGACTGCATATCAGCAGCATTCCTGTTTATCCTACCTGTTTTTGCATAATCAGCAAATAGTTGTATGTCGCTTGTCAAATCCTTCCCAATATCATTGATGTACAGATTGTATCAGATTTGATTTAGATCCTATAAATGAAGCATTTAAAGTGGAAGTCAGAAAGAAATTAAAAAGTTTGGAGAAGAAGGAAGAGAATTAGAAGGACTGTGGGAAGAAACAAAATGTACAGTCATAGAAGCAGCAAAAAAGACTCTTAATAAAGCAACAATAAAGAAAGATTGTAAATGTTGTCAGAAGAAGCTATTCAAATAGCAGAGGAAAGAAGAAAAATGAAACAGCACAGAAAAAAAGAAAGGGTTCGACAACTGAGTGCAGATTTCCAATGACAAGCTAGGAAAGACAAGGAAAAACATCTAATCAAAAGATGCCAGGAAATTTGAAGAAAGCAATATTATGGGTAGAAAACAAGAGATCTGTTTAGAAAAATAAGTGATGTTACAAGGAAGTTTATCCCTAGATTAGGAGATGTAAAAAGTAATGTAGATAAATGTCTGATGGAAGAAGCAGCAGTGAAAAAAAGATGGAAAGAGTATGTAGAGGATTTGTACTAGAAACATAATATTGAAGGAGAATTTGTTGAGGAAGTCATGATAATGAAAAGTGAAGCAATGTCAGCAGTGGGACAGCTGCCAAAAGGAAAAGCTCCTGGAGCTGATGGTGTGTAAGTGAAATTATTGAGAGCAGCTGGGGATGAAGTAGTGAATATATTGATTGAAATTTATCAACAGGTTTATAAGGAAATATACTGGCCTAGAGATTGGAAAACATCAGTATTCATCTCAGTCCTAAAAAAATCAAATGCCAGAGATTGTGAGAATTATAGAACCATTGCTTTTAATTTCACATGCAAGTAAAGTTAAGCTGAAAGTGATCCAACAAAGGTTGGATGCATATGTGAATAGAGAAATGCCACAAGAACAGGCAGGCTTTAGGAGAGGTAGAGGAACTAGAGACCAAATAGCAATCATGAGATGGATTATGGAAAGAACAACAGAATTTCAGAAGGAAGTATTCATCTGTTTTATTGATTATAAGAAAGCTTTTGATTGTGTGGATCATCACAACAGATTGTGGATTGTAATGAGATCAAGAATTGTATTCTGTAATGAGCAGCAGGATGTATTCTTTCACCCTACCTTTTTAATATTTATAGTGAATATGTTATGAGAATGACTGATTTAGACAAAGATCCAGCTGGAATTAAGATTGGTGGCAGAAAAATAATTTAAGATATGCAGATGATACAACCCTCATATCAGAAACTAAGGAAGATCTGGAGTGATTGATTCTATTGATTAAGACAGAAAATAATAAAGCTGGGCTTAATTTAAACATCAGCAAAACAACAGTGATGGCTTCTGGCAATTTGTGCCCAGATTTGGCCACCTCGGTTCTTCTTGATGGGGAGGAGGTGGAGAGGATCCAGAGGCGAGTGACTAAGATGATAGCAGGTCTATGGAATGAACTATATGAGAACAGGTTGAAGATTTGTGGGTTGCAGAAACTAGTTGATAGGTGGAAAGGGGGAGATATGATTGAGATATTCAAATTGCTAAAAGGATTCTATAAGATTAATTCATAGGATATTTTTGAGATCAAGACTAGTGGTGGGAGAACTAGGGGACACCTATGGAAGCTGGGCAAGAGTGTGGTTAGCAGGGGTGTTAGAGCTGGGTTCTTTACTTTTAGAGTGGTAAATGAGTGGAATAAGCTGCCAGAGTCTGTTGTGGGTGCTATGACAGTGAGCGAGTTCAAGGCAAGGTATGATAGATACTGTGAGAATGTCAAATAGTTGTGTGGACATGATGTTTAGGGCCTTCCTCGATGAGTCTAAGGACTCCCTGGAGTAGCCCGAAATAATAATAATAAAATAATTTAAATGTATTTATAATAGAGGGAGATAAAATAGAAATAGTTGAAAATTATGATTTACTGGGGTCCAGGATCAGAAACGATGGTGAATGTGAAGATGAAATTAAAATAAGAATAGTGATGGGAAAAAAAAAGAAAAAGAAGCAATGTTAAACCTCACAAAAATTATGAAAGAGGTGTGAGTAATACCACAAAAGTTAGAATTGTCAAAGTAACGGTATTAATATTTTCAGTAGTGATGTATGGATGTGAAAGCTTGATTATTAAGAAGAAAGATAGAAAGTGAATTTATTAAGTTGAATTAAGGGTGTAGAGGAGACTATTAAGAAGCTCATGGACTGCAAGAATAATCAATAAGAAGTTGAAAGTTTATTTTTCACTTGGTTAGAATATAATAAATTTAGTTTAATCCTTTATCCAAGTGTGAGCAAACGAAGTTTGTGGCTGAAAGTATCTTCAGGACTGGGGTAAGGTGGTACACCAGGGCAACTCCTTGCAAAGGTGGAGCAAGCTAACATCACTCCTATCTCAGTATCTCCTGTAGATATGCCTAATGTTATGCATTAAGGGAAGGGCCACTACCCAGACTAGTTTCGACCTTTATTGAGGTCTCTTCAGTGGGAGCCAGCCCCAAGTGGAGATACCAGCCAGAAGCATTAGCAAGGTCATCTCTCCCTATAGGAGTTGCCAAATGGTGTGCCACCTTTTTAATAAATTACTCTGGATTTAGAGAAAGATGTTGAAAGTTTATTTTTCACTTGGTTAGAATATAATAAATTTAGTTTAATCCTTTATCCAAGTGTGAGTAAACAAAGTTTGTGGCTGAAAGTATCTTCAGGACTGGGGTAAGGTGGTACACCAGGGCAACTCCTTGCAAAGGTGGAGCAAGTGTATATATTTTAAATGTTTTCAATTAAATTTTAATTGTAAAATTGGCTTAATGAAATGTAAAATGTCTGTGGGAGAGGAATTATCATTATGCAGAGTTGGGTCTTTTTCATTCAAAACACAGGTTAAAAGTTAGACCTATTGCTATCTCAGAAGTGTTGATTAAGGTTTTAGAAAAATTAGTTAGTCAGAATTCAAGAATGGGTGAATGAGAATGATGCTTTATTATTATACAGGCACCTCCATGAAGTCCGAATACTCATTGCAGGAGATCCAATCTATCCACACAATCTATCGTATCCTTGAACCCACTAACAGTAAAAGCACTCACAACTGACTCAGGCAACCCATTTCACTCATTCACCACTCTCAGCAAAACAATCTAGTCCTCACACCCCTATTGGCCACTCCTTTATTCAACTTCCAGGGATGATCCCTTGTTCTGGTCCCTCTAGCCAAGTGTTGAAACATTTCCCCTGCATGTATCCTATAAAATCCTTTAAGCAACTTAAATGTTTCTATCATATCCCCTTTTCTCCTATCAACCAACTTCTGCAATCCACACACACCTTCAGTCTATCCTCATAGGGCAAGTGACCAAGATGGTGAGTGACCTGTGGTCACTCACCATCTTGGTCACTTGCCTCTGAATTCTCTCCACTGCTTCCACATCCCCGAGAAACCCAGGAGACCAGACTTAGCACAGTAATACAAATAATAATATTTAATGATTAATATTAATCATTAAATGTTAATATTTAATGATTTATCTTATATCCTATATAGGCTGCGCCATTAGTTATTTATAATGTGTATTATAAATAATATTTCATTTACTAACAATTATTTTTATTTTTGACTCAGAGTGTCCCTATATGTTATTATATTTGCACAAAGAGTTCACTCCAATTGGTGCAATGACTTTAACTCACTTTTTCAGAATCCAGCTAATCATTGACTCAACACCAAGTACAAAATAAACACATTTAATAAAACTTAAAACAATATATATACACTTCTAGTAAAATACATAACTACAAATACAGATTATATGGATCCAAGGCCTTATTAAAAAAATACAAACTTACTCTTAAGACAAAACACTTTTTCTTTACAATCACAAAAAAAATGTTCATAGTCTTATTCTCTTCCTGTTAAGGCTCTTTCCAGAAGTTACAAGGTTCTGTACTTCATTTTTTAGGATCCCTTTAAAATTCCTTTTTACTGCCTCACACAAAACAAAATAAAGTTCCTTCCTACTTGAATATATCTTGGCCGGTTTATAAAAACTTAGTTTCAAGATTTCCCTTTTTCTTCTGTACTTGTTCCTTCTTGAAACATATTATTTCCACTATTCCTTTTTCGGAATACAATATGAAATTTCCTTTGACTGCCGTACACAAAAAAAATCAAGTTCCTTCCAACTTGAATATTCCTCGGCCAGTTTATAAAAACTTAGTTTGAAGATTTCCTTTTTCTTCTTTGCTTATTCCTTCTTGAAACATATTATTTCCACTATTCCTTTTTCGGAATACAATATGAAATTTCCTTTTGACTGCCGCACACAAAAAATCAAGTTCCTCCCAACTTGAATATTCCTCGGCCAGTTTATAAAAACTTAGTTTGAAGATTTCCTTTTTCTTCTTTGCTTATTCCTTCTAGAAACATATTATTTCCACTATTCCTTTTTCGGAATACAATATGAAATTTCCTTTTAACTGCCGCACACAAAAAAATCAAGTTCCTCCCAACTTGAATATTCCTCGGCCAGTTTATAAAAACTTGGTTTCAAGATTTCCTTTTTATTCTTTACTTATTCCTTCTTGAAACATATTATTTCCACTATTCCTTTTTCGGAATACAATATAAAATTTCCTTTTAACTGCCGCACACAGAAAATCAAGTTCCTCCCAACTTGAATATTCCTCGGCCAGTGTTCTAAAAAACTTTCCGAACGCTCTCTTGTTTACCACTGTAACTTGGATACGCAACGCTTTCTTGTCAGCTGTCAATCAAACATCAAGTTCACTCCGGGAGCATGCGCACTTCAACAACGTCAGAAACTACTCATTGTAAAAATATGGCTGACTCGCTGTATCCACCAGCACTGAAGAAAGTCTTTCATAAACACAAAATTCAACATTTAAAAACACAACAAACTTTCTTATAAATAATACAAATAATCAATTAAGTAAGTACTTCAATATTTTTACTTCTTTACATATTACTTCTAACATAATATTTTCATAACGAGCACATCACAAGTGCAGACACTGCGTGTATGAAAACAAAAACTAACAAGCAAAATTAATACGTAAAAATATTCAGAATTTTTAATATGATTATTTTTACACTATCCTCATAGGGCAAGTGACCAAGATGGTGAGTGACCTGTGGTCACTCACCATCTTGGTCACTTGCCTCTGAATTCTCTCCACTGCTTCCACATCCCCGAGAAACCCAGGAGACCAGACTTAGCACAGTAATACAAATAACGTCGGCATATCAAGGTCTTATAAAGAGGAATTACAACTTCCTTATCTCTGCTTGTTAATGTGTTCTTCATTAGTTAATTTATCTTATATGCTGCCTTAACAACCATAGCAATATGTCCTCTAAACTTTAACTCTCTGTCTACTCCCCCCCCCCTCCCCCCAATCTCTAGCTTCATCTGTTTCCTGGAGTATAGTGCCATCAATGTGATAAATGGCTTGTAATCCATTTATCCCAAAGTGCATAACTTTACATTTCTTGACATTAAACTGATACCCGTTAATTTTTTCCCCTACTTTACAGCCTATGTAAATGGTCCTGTAAGCTCTCTACATCGCCTTCATTAACTATTACTCTACCTAATTTTGCATCATCAACAGACAACTGAATATTTCCTTTCAGGTTATTTCTCCTTTCTTTTAGTGTTACATGATGAACAGCATTCATTTTAGAAATTATGGACTTTACAACCGTATTATAAATATGAAGGTCGAAATGTCGGGAAATTAAAGTAGTCATTTATATCACAGTTGTAAAGTTCATAATTTCTAAAATGAATTTCAGGTTATTTCCTTTTTATGAAAGGCAGCATAGCTTGGTTTAAGGGGAGGTCTTGTCTTAGCAAGTTACTCTCTTTCTATAACAAAGTGACAGCAAAGTTGGATAAAGGTAATGCCTACATTGTGATGTTCTTGGACTTTGCTAAAGCAGTTGATACCACACGACAGTTTAAGTAAACTGGAGCAAATGAGAATTGATATCGAGTTGGTGAGATGGATAGGAGGATAGTTGTCAGGCAGACATCAAAGAGTTTTCTTTGACAGAGTAGAATCAAAGATTAAACAAGTGACAAGTGGGTGGGTGGGTGTGTGCAGAGCTCTGTTATTGGTCTATTGCTGTTTAATCTCTATATTAATGATATTGGGGTTGTTTCAAGAGTGATATTCATTTGTTTGTTGATTATTATGCTAAGTTGGGGAAGGCAGTAGTAAAAAAAAAAGATATAGAAATACTTCAGGATGACTTGAATAAGTTGGCTTTATTGATAAAATATAATGGTTTTGCTTTCAATGTGGCAAAATATAGAGTTATGCAATTTGGATTGAAAGATCTCTATGTGTATATTATATTGATGGTGCTTTTCACTTCTGGAAAATCATGAAGTGATGGATTTGGGAATCATGGTTTCATTTAGAGACCATATTGCAAAAATATGCAAAACAGCATAGCAGATCACTTGGATGCTCAAAAACATGCTGACTAGTAGTGACAAAGAAATCATTATTCCTATTTATATAAGGCTTGAATAAGTCTGTCTGCTGTGCTCAAATTCAGTCATTGTTTCTTGGTGATGTGTAGGTGGTAGATAGGATTCAGAGGTGGGTCAGTCTGTGGAATACTTGACATGAGGTTAGATTGAAGATTTGTGGGTTACAAATTGGTTGATAGAAGAGAAGGGATATCATAAAAATATATAAGCTGTTAAAAGGTTTTTATGGTATGGATGTAGGGAAAATTTTTTAATATATGGCAAGATCCACATTAATCAACTTCCAATGATGACTTCTTGTACGAAGTCATCATTGGAAGTTGATAACAAGCATGGTTTGTAGGGATGTAAGGTTGAGAATTTTTGCTACAAGGATGGTGGGTGTTGTCAGTGCTTTGTCAGCAAATCATTTAAAGAGAGGTATGGTAGGTATTGTGTGAATAATGCTAGTTTAGATCTCCCACAGGTGAGTCTTGACAAATTGCACGGGGGGGGAGAGGTATGACAGTATATTGTAAATTGGTTAATGTGGATCTTGGACTGCATGGAGATTCATCATCATATTCCTGACATGTACCCTCAAGGGGTGTACAGGATATTATTATTATTATTATGGGTATCTCCATGGAGTCAGTAGACTCATCGCAGGAGACACATCAAAACAATATCCATCATATCTCTTCTTGAATTCATCCAGAGACGAAGAACTCACAACTGAGTCAGGCAATGCATTCTACTCATTTACCACCCTCCAGGCAAAAAACCTCGTTCTCACACCCTTGTTAACCACACATTTCCTTAATTTCCAGGGATGACTTCTTGTTCTTCCATCACTATCACACAGCTGAAATATTTCCCCTGCATCAATCTTATAAAAACCTTTTAGTAATTTAAATGTTTCTATCATATCCCTTCTTCTCCTCCTATCAACCAATCTCTGCAATCCACAAGCTCTCAATCTATCAATGTAAGGAGCATTTTTTACATCACTCACCAACTTGGTCACTCTCCTCTGAACCCTCTCCACAGCCTCCTCATCTCTAAGGAATCTAGGTGACCATACTTGAGCACAGTCATCCAAATGTGGAAGTGTCAATGCCTTATAAAGGGGAATAATAACCTCTTTATCTCTGGATGTTAGTGTGTCTTCAATAACCAAGTAATCCTATGTGCAATCTTGGACACCTTAGCAATGTGTCATCCGAACTTCATCTCCCTATCTACCAACACCCCTAAGTCCCTAGCCTCATCAATCTCTTGGAGTACCATTCCATCGATGTAGTACACAGCTGGTAATCTTTTAATCCCAAAATGCATAACTTTACACTTTTCCACGTTGAACTGACATCCATTACCTTTTGCCCATTTTGCCAGCTTATTTAAATCATCCTGCAAACTCTCAACATCAGCTTGATTTTTTATTGTGCTACCCAACTTTGCATCATCAGCAAACAACTGAATATCTCCCTTCAAGGCATTTCATTTATGTACAAATTAAACAATAACGGCCCAAGCACAGAGCCCTGAGGCACACCACTGGTCACCTGCCTCATCCTGGACTCTGCTTCTCCATACACCACTTTCTGATATCTCTCCCTGAGCCATTGTCTTATTCATATCACCAGTTTAGTATCCATCTGCTCCAATTTGTGCAACAGTATTCCGTGGGATATTCTGTCAAAAGCCTTAGCAAAATCCAGAAGTATCGCTGTGTAGCCATTTCCTTTGTTCAACTCAGATGTCATTCTATTATAAAAAGTTAATAAATTGCTAAGGCAGGATCGACCTTTAACAAAACCATGTTGACCCCTACAGAGTATCATATTCTGATCCACCCATTCTTGAATTCTGTCTTTAACCAACTTTTCGAATACTTTTACCACCACACCCGAGATGGTGATTGGTCTGTAATTAACTACTGCAGTCTTAGAGCCACCTTTATGCAAAGGAACTACTTTGCCTTCCTTTTACTCCCTAGGGACCATACCAGAGTTCAAACTTAAGTTAAATAACCAAGTAAGAGGCATTGACAATTCCTTTGCACATTTATGCATCACCTGAGCTGATATTCCATCTAAACCTACAGCAGTGTTTGCATTTAAATTTTGCACTATACTGAGTACCTCTGATTTATTAACTTCAATTCTCACATTAGTTATTGCTATAGGTACAGAGATATCCTCACTTCGGTGATAGACTTTTGAAAAGTGATCACTCAGTAATTCGACTATTACATCTGAATTGGTCACCTCAGTACCATCAGCATCATCCAAGGTTACCCTCCCAAAGTCATTCTTCCTTTTACTTGCCACATAGCAGAAGAACTCTTTGGGATTACCCTTGATCTCCTTGGCTAAGGTCTTCTCATAATCTGATTCAGCTTTTCTTACTATGCTGGTAACCTTCCTAGCTTGAGCCTTGTACTGATTGCCTTTCTCCTTGTAAATTCTCCATAACATATTCTTACATCAATTTTTTGCAGATCAAGCATGATACTACTAGTCATCCATCTAATGCCTACCTTGTTTGTCTTCCTGACCATGGGAATACATTCTGATATTGCCTTCCTCAAATACCTGCTGATTTTATCCCATGCACTGCTAACATCTTTCCCCTGCAATATGTTTTGCCATGGGACGGCTGTAAGCTCACTCCAAAATTTGTTATAATTACCTTACCTGTAGTTCCGTATATACCCCTTCTTAAGAGAGAAATCCACAAATTTTGCAACCTCCCAAGTCAATACCAAATGAATCACTCTCACCAATTGGAGGTAACGAGGACACTTATGCATATGTCCTGTGAACCAGTGACCAGGTCCAACACTCTCACACCATGAGTCCCTTCAGTTATGTTTTGTTTCAAGTAATTATATCTTAGAAGGTGTATGATGCCACATGATATTTTCTCCTTCCAATTTGATATCACCATAATAATCACTAACCTTGCACTAATTTGCTGATGCATGAATTCAATATCACCCCCTGCATCCCCTGGCCTATAGCAGCAACCAACTGTATATTTGGTTGCGTTGGTCATTATTTCACACCAGACTGCCTTAAGTGAACTAACCTTCACGTCTATCCTCTTGATATACTCTTGATAACTTTCTTTGGCTGCAACTCATCAGCTATCATTAACAGTACTCCTCCCCCTGTTCTGTCTTCTCTATCCTCCCTGAAAATACTATATCCATCACATTCAATTCTAGTAACCACATCTTCTGCTGACAGCCAAGTTTCACTAATGCCGACAACTTTTGGTGAGATTGCACTGACTAATGCCGAAAATTCTTCCCTATTATTTCGAATGCTTCTTGCATTAGTATACAAAAATTGCAGATTCCCTTTAGTTCTTTTACCTGCTTTAGAACTGATATGCATGTCACTAATTTTGGTAGTCCCATGCCGATTTTTATCCACTATATTCTGCAATTTATTTCATGAATAAGGATCAACAAATATACACACACGGACAAAGAAATTAGTGCACCTGGAAGAAAACATGGTACAACAGCAAAACTAAGCAAATAGCTAGAGTGGAGTGATATGCAAATGATCCAAGTTTGGTGCAATTGCGCATGCCACACACACACCCTGCAGTGGCGCTGCAAGCACAAATCGACAGCCTTATAAAGCCGGCGTGTAGTCGATAGCCGATTAAAGCGTAAAGCACCGGCCAACGCAAGCTAGAGTACAGAGTGACAATAATGCCGGGTAGACGCCAGAGACGTCAATTTAAGCAACTTGTGGACTTTGACAGAGGCATGATCATCGGCCTGAAAACCGGAGGGTGGTTGGCGTGCCGTATAGGCATGCACATGAACCGTTCTGACCACACCATCTGACAGTGTTGGGAGCTGTGGACACGTTCCGGCACTGCCACACGGCAGAGCGGCACTGGTCGGATCAGGAGGACCAATGCTAGAGAGGATCGACGGATCGTGCGGCAAGCACGGAGTGATCCCACGGTGACCTGGTCCACTATACAGGCAGATGTAGGGCCTCCTGTGTACGCACGAACCATTTCCCGATGCCTCGCAGAGGCGAATCTATGATCCCAGTGCCCTTTACGCGTGCTCCTATTATCACCGCAACATCGCAGACTCCGTTTGCAGTGGTGCCAGGTGAGAGGGACGTGGAACGCCACAGACTGGTGACGTGTGGTCTTCAGCGATGAGTGCCGCCTCGTCTTGGGGACAGATGATCATCATGTCCGGGTGTGGAGGACCCCTGGTCAAGGACACAAACCCTGACCTTGCTATCGAGCACCACACCTCCCGCACTGCAGGCATTATGGTCTGGGGAGCCATAGTCTACGATAGCCGATCACCCCTCGTAGCGGTACGTGGCACGTTGACGGGGCAGCGGTATGTAGACGACATCCTACGAACCCACATTCTCCCATTCCTGGCTGGGATGCTAGGAGCGCTATACCAGCAGGATAATGCCCGTCCGCACATGGCTCTGGTTGCCCAGGCCTGCCTATGTCGTGTACAGACACCTCCGTGCCGTTTCGGGAGCAGCTGAAACGGCAGCTCCCACCATGCCGCAATATCTGGGATTTGGAGCACAGCGTCCAACACATGTGGGCCAGTCTGCCGCAGGACAACATGAGGCGTCTGTTCGCCACTGTGCCAGACCGTATTGCAGCATGTAACGAGGTGGTGCAACGCGCTATTGATGATGACTGGATTGCGTACCACAGATCTTTGTAATTGTCCTTCAGCTCTGTTTTTGCCATCATGTGCATCACTCACCTGTATCATTACACCAATAAAATTTCAGTTAAATCCTATGCTTCCTTCTTGGTGTGCTAATTTCTTTGTCCGTGCATGTAAATTCACTGCATAAATTTTTCCCTCTTACACTTAACCTTTTCAATTTTAGTTTCCCTGCCCATTTACTTCAACTTGTTCAGAAAACAGTAACTTCTTCAATCGCTTGTGATCTTCCATGTTCAGATACAACCCATCTCATGCTATCCAATAGAGAATATAAAGCCCTTCTACATCTCAGAAATAACAAAAAAACAATAATCTTGAATGTAGACAAGGACAATGCTAGTGTCACTTTAAACTATACAGATTATAATAGGCTTTGACTAGGCTATATAAATTGAGTCTCAGAACAGGGAATATTCTGCAGGAATGGAAAGAATGTATGGTAATCCCATTGCACAATTGCAAAGACTGATGTATCCAACTATGGACCAATCAATATCTCAGGAGTGGTGGTGAAGAGTTTGGAAAAACTGGTTAGGGCTTGCATTCAGAAATGGGTTGACAATGAATCTCTATTTTGCAATGAACAGCATGGATTTACTAAGGGAAGGTCATGTTTTAGCAACTTGCTCACATTCTATAATAATGTTACCATTGAACTAGATAACGGGAAAGGATACACAATGATACTTTTGGATTTTGCTAAGACTTTTGACAGAATACGGCATGGAAGACTGTTTCATAAATTGGCAAATATTGACAAATTGACAAATATATTGAGGATGTGAGCCTGCAAAATTTAAGGTAACTAGTTACTAGTTACTTGTTAGTCCTTGGTCAACTTTTATTCAATCTGCACATTAATGATATTGGGAACAATTTGACAGTTGACATATGGCTATTTGCTGATGATGCAAAGATAGGTAGGATAATGCTGCTTATATGCAGTACTTGCAGAATGATATTTGAATAGGCTGGAATTGTGGGCATGGAAAAATGGATGTCAGTTGAATGTTAGTAAATGCAAAGTCATGCAATTTGGCATGATTAGATATCCAATGTTGTATTATATTGGTGGGATTATGCTAGAAGAAACTGATGAGGCTATGGATATTGGAGTGTTAGTAGATAGGAAAGAATTCACAGGCAGTGTAGCAAAGATTGCAAATACAACTCAAAAGCTAATTGCAATGCTGAAACGAACGTTCACATAAGATAAGAATGTCATTTTGCCTCTTTACAAGGCTTTGATAAGACCTCACTTGGACTATTATTGTGAGCAGTTCTGTTCTCCTAGATTCTGTTGTGATTCTGATACAGTGAAAAGAGTGCAAATGAGAGTGTTAAAAATGATAGCAAATTTGTGGAATACTGATTATGAAGACAGATTCAGAATTTGTAGACTGCAAACACAAGCAAACAGGAGAAAGAGCAGTGATATGATTGAGATTTGCAAACTTCTGAAAGGGGCATACAGGATGTCAATTGATGG
The DNA here is from genome assembly GCF_054136105.1 of Typopeltis vanoorti. Taxonomy (NCBI): domain Eukaryota; kingdom Metazoa; phylum Arthropoda; class Arachnida; order Uropygi; family Thelyphonidae; genus Typopeltis; species Typopeltis vanoorti. The sequence goes on from NC_143556.1 coordinate 146,281,012, forward strand.
AATTTTTCAATTTATGGAAGGTGGGGAAAAGACAAGAGGAATCTTTGTAAGCTGAGAATGAATGCTGCTAAGAAGGGGATGATGGCCAGATTTTTCTATCATAGTAGGATGGTGCGTGATTGGAATGGATTGCAATTGTATGTTGTGAGTGCAAGCAGTGTGAGTCAATTCAAGAATAAGTATGATAGCTGGTGCGTGTAGTATATGGCCTCCCTCAATGAGTCCCTAATTCCCTGGAGGTCTCTCTTAATAATAATAATAATATACTAAGTGATATGATCTATTCCACCTGGTGAATTTCGAAATATATCCAGTGGCAGTACTCTTGGTGGATCTTACCCAAGCATTTACAATTTCTGGCATCCCTTTCTATTCCATATGTGCTTATCCAACCTGGTTAATATTCAAAAAGGAGACAAGCAAGGTTTCTGTCTTAATCCTTTGCTCATTACATTAGTTCTGGAATTTTTTTTTAAGGAAGTCAATGACTAGAAAATCAAGCACTTTCCCTTCCTTCTAAAGCCACACTGCTTAAAATTGTAATTTTACTTTCCCAAGCTGTACATAAGGAATATTATGGAAGCTGAAGAAAAACTGTTATAATATACCCGATGAAGTTTTTTGTTCTACAAGCAAGTTTTCTATATACTGTGCTAGTGTACAGAAATTAAAAAGGAATTTCTCCAATTACAGAGGAGCATGGAGACTTAGATCTTCCAGTATTAAAATTCTGCTATTTAAGCAATATACAGCCTTATAAAATAAATAAAAATAAAATATTATTGCCTTACCACACATGTAACGACTTTCTCCAGTGTACCACCTTGGTTTTCATCTCCCTCTCTTTGAAATAAATGATTGCAGTGGTCTAGTAATTTAAGTTGTACTTGAATACTATAGCATTACATTACATTACATTACAAATTAACAGCAGAACCCCACAGGTTCTGCTGTTAGCATCACTGTTAGTACCTGCTCATGTATTAACAGTGATGCTGTATAATAACTTGCTGAAGTTCCAAAGAATCTTGTATGAAGAATTCCACATGGTTTCCTTCTAGTAAATGCCTTAAAATTTAGGTATTTTAACATCAGAAATCCGATCTATGGCATTTCTTAGAGAATGGAAAAAAGTAGAATATGCTTCCCTCTTGTCCTGTGTATTTGGAACAGACTGTGAGATGTGTTGAACATTCCACTGCTTACAGCAGAAAGTTTTTTACAATACCCATAGCAGTAGAAAATAATTTTGATATTTATAATTAACAAGTTAAAATATCATTTATGGAAATTTAGAGAGAAAAAATAAAAAGGTTTCAAAAATCCAGCAATATGATATACAAATGCTTTACAAGATTATGTTATGGAAATTCTGTTGTTTAGTCCAGTGATTTTTATATTTAGAAAGAATTATTCTAGCAGATAAGATTTTTGAAGAGATGGTACAAACCGTCTACATTATGCAATATTCATTGGGGAAGACAGAATTTTTATTTATTCTTATTATAACAGTTTTTTTTTTTTTTGCACTATTCCATCCTCGTACATCACTGTGTTCTTATGATCAACTGTGGAGAATGAATGGAGAACAATCCCAGGCAGTGAAGTCCAATCCAAATAACTTAGGAAAGGCTAACCACCTGGGTACCAGTCATCTCTTGGTCTTTTGATTTAGCTGTATGAGAATGGTGAAAAGAGAAAAAGATAACATTTGTCTACATGATGATATAATGAGCTGAGGCTTTTTTCCCCATTTCTTAGGCCTATACTCCTCATTATGTTCTTGCCTTCATAGAAAGGGCAAACTGGTCTTGGTAGTGATCCTTCCTAATGCATAGCAATAAAGATGAGCAAAAGGATGTTTGCTATGTATTATATGATGCTGAGGGAATTTGATGTGATACATCTAAGTATCCAAGTTAAGAAGTTACTTCACATGAATGCTTTTCTTTATTTTTATCCTTTAAACAAAATATAAGCAATCTAATTTCTTGTCATATATAATGATGAAGTGAAAAAATTTGCTACAAGCATTAGAAGTGAGTGAGATAAAATGATGAATCGTACTAGCTATATCCTTTTCCAATCTAATGAACTGATGTAGGAGTAATGGAAATGTCTTATGTCTGAGTGCATCTAGCTGTGAAGTTTGGTGGGCGAAGTGTAATGATTTGGAGCTGTCACTCCTAGTATGTACTCAAGATCTTTATATGGTAAGAAGGAATGCTGATGGATATGCATTATTTGGATAACGTAATGCAACGTTACAGAAAGGCTCTTTTCGTCTTTCACATAGCAGTTCACCTTGTCACACTACATGTATGTAAATGTAGTTTGTCAAAAACAATGTGGAATAACCTGATTATCCTGAACAACCTGAATCCAATAGAACATCTTTGGTACAAATTGGAATATCGGGTGTTGGCTAGGCTAGTGAATCCAGTAATGGTACATAGGCAGGAGCTGGTCATGTAGAAGGAAAAATATCCATTCTTATCACATGTTCATCACCAATCTTGCTTTTACCCTTAAGTTTAGTTATCATTAAACTAGTCTTGAAATCTTGATTGTGTTAGACATTCCTTGAGGTTATAATACACATCTGATGATGAAATATATTGTTGTCCCAATAATACCTGCCTACTACTCATTATTGCAAACTGGTGAAGAGCATGCTTAGAACGAGTGCAAAGTTTGGTCAAGGCCAAAGGAAGACCACATTGTTTGCAATTTCAGATTCTCCAAAATGTAGTGATATCTGATTATGCAATGTTATCATGATGGTTATGTAGTTTCAACCAATAGAGAATACAGTTGGGTCAGCCACATCTGAATTTATTAGCAGCACATCCTTGTTCATTTTTCATCCAGATTACCTAGTAATAGGATACATGATGAGGATTATGCTTGTGGAGCCTCAGTCTATATTTCTTATAGGTTATATGGAAGTCTTCATCACCAATCTAGCTTTTACCCTTAAGTCTAGTTATCATTAAACTAGTCTTGAAACATTGATTGTGTTAGACATCCCTTGAGGGTATAATACACATCTAATGATGAAATATATTGTTGTCCCAATACTTATACAACATGGTATTGAAATAAGTACTGGGAAAACAGTATATTTTACATGTGAGCCCTTCACAATAGCAACAATCCATGCTTGAAGTTCTTCAGGGATATTTGTGGTGGTTAAGGAAATAATCCTTTTTCTTGACATAGAACCATAGCAAAAAATCTGGAACTGAGGAAACCAAGTAGAACACACTCTCACACACACATTTCACTCCACTTACTCACTCAGCTATTGGTCTATTAATGCATGACAAACGAAGTAATTATTTACTTTAATTATTAAAAGTAATTAAAATTAGTTAAAAAAGCATTTTCTAATTCTGCATTAGAAAGATATCTATAGGTTGTATATCCTTTAAAAAGTCTTCATTTTACTTTCAGAGGTATGTCATTTTCTACACTCTTACTTTGTAGATCATTAACTACAGCAACAATGTTGCAGTCATCAATTAAAACTGTAACAGTAATTGGAAGTGGACTTATGGGATCTGGTATTGCACAGGTAAAACAATGAAATATATTTAATAGATTATTATGTTAGATTTTGCCTATTTCAGTAAATAGAGTATTGGTATAGGCATCAACTTGCTTTAATATAGCAAATTTGTAGGGACTAAGAAAAGCAGTTCATTACAGTAAAATTTACTATATCAAATTTAAGTCTGATTTAAACACTTTGTGCAGTCTGGAATATTTGATATGGCAGGCATTACTGATATTTGGTTTCAACTATATTGTTAACAAAAGCTAGGTTTAAAATTTGAATTATACATAATTGAAGACCTATTTATAGATACTTATATGGCTTATGTATGTAGAAAAAAATATCACTTTTTGAACAAAATTCTATATTTCATCAAATTTAACTTGTATATCATCAAGGAGAATGACTAGTAACTATTCAAAACATGAATCATCATAAAAATGAGTCATGTTGCATGTGCTTACTAGATCTTATCTCGGTTGCAGCTGATTTGACAGGATTACTCTATTAGTGTTCAAAGAAACAATGGTAAAAGTTTGTGCAGATTTAAATTGAAAAAAAAAAAAATTATAAACAGTAAGTTTTTTGGGATATATAATAGAGATTGGCATAAAGTCAGATCGGTAAAGGTTTGAATGATTTCATAGCATTTCACACGTTTTGCGGAAAAGACAATCAAATTTAAACTTGCTTGAGTGAAGAATCTTTCTCTAGTTCCATGAAACTCTGTACCTGGTGACAATAGCATGAGAAGTAAGGCTGGACTTGTTGGATTACAAAAATACAATATAGTCTTGATGTTCTTGAATTCTGATCAAAGCAGAACAGGTGCTTTATCCAAAGTAGGAAAAATGACATGAGCAGGATACTTGATGGACACCAAGTAAGGAGAGAGATGGAAATGTATCCTTTGTAGATGGTAAGAGAGATACTGAGCTGGTTTGAAGGAAGTGTAGAATTTACAGAGAATCCATGCCGTTTGTTCAAAGGTTCCTTTAGACCTAGTGGTAAGGTTTATATGTTGGCTATTCATAACTGTATTTTTTATGGAAATTACCATGTAGACTAATATTAACTAACATAAATTTAATTAATACTTCTAATATTTCAGTAAAGTCAGATTGCCATCATCAGGGAACAAAATACAATAAGATATATGCATGCAAACAGGCACTATATACTAAATAATGAAGATGAAGTATGTCGATTGAAAATAAGCCTCAAGTCCTAAATAGTACCTCCTAGTCAGCTAAATTGGCATCCTTGGCTGCTGATTTACAGAGGATGAGAGCTTCTCAAATGTAGGCAGTTTCATGCAACCATATTTGTTGATGTCAGGGTAGTTTCTTAAGGCAGAAGCAGATTCGAGTAAGTCTTTCATATTTATGTTTGCTGTGATGGAGTCATGTGGCTTCTTTCCAGTGTATTGTATATCAGGTGTCCAAAACAACTCGTTTTCCTTTTGCCAAATTCATTCAACTTCGACTTACAACTTGCAATACTTTGTAATTTTTGCAGTTTCTTTTTCATCAATTGCTATTTCCTGGCACTGATATTTCAATAAACTGAACACCCTTGTTTTCACTTTTTTTTTAACTACTGTTATATCAGATATATTACATTCTAAGCTTTTGTCAGTCTAGATTTTGAAATCCCAGAGTATTTTATACATACATACAAGATACAAGGGTGGTCTGAAAAGTTCTCGGCCTAGATCATAGATGGCAACACTATCGGCAAGATTTTTTTTTTCTCAGTTGGTACATTGTCATAAGCATCCATGTGAAATTGTAAGTCATTCTATCAATTCATTCTACAGCTGTCTGAAGCAAAAGTGTTGTCTGTATCCCTTGAAATGGATAAAATTGAGTATCATGTGGTTATAAAATTTTTTCTGAAAGAAGATTTCACAGCAAAAGAAATTCATTCAAAGTTCCTAAAAGTTTATGGGCACTCTTCTCCTTTGTTTTCGACAATTAAGAAACGGGCTACCGAGTTTAAACATAGCCGTACCAACCTTGACAAGGATCCACGTGAAGGACGTTGGAAAAGTAACAACACCAGAAATCATTGATCAAGTGCATAAGATGGTATTGGATGACAGGCGAGTCAAAGTGCATGAAATTGCTGAGACTATATGCTTTTCAAAAGAATGTGTAGGATATATTTTGCATGAAGAATTGCAAATGAAAAAGCTTTGTCAAGATGGGTTCTGTGCTTGCTCACAGCAGATCAAAAACGCACTCTCATGAAAATCTCTGAACAGTGCTTGATGCATTTTAACAAGAATAAAACTGATTTTGTGCATCGATTTATTAATATGGATGAGACTTGGATTCACCATTACGCACCAGAATCCAAACAGCAGTTAAAACACTGGACAAAAGCCGGTTGTTCAGCGCCAAAGAAGACAAAGTCGGTTCCATCAGCAGGAAAGGTCATGACATCACTGTTTTGGGATGCTAAAGGCATTTTGTTTATGGATGATCTTGAAAAGGGTAAAACTATAACCAGGGAATATTATTCTGATCTTTTAACCAGATTAGAAGAAAAAAATCATCTTTCTTCAGGACACTGCACCTGCCCACAAAGGTGTTTTGGCAATGGGAAAATTAAGGAATATGCACTATGAATTGCTGGCACATCCACCCTATTCCCTGATTTGGCTCCCTCTGACTTCTATCTCTTCCCAAAATTAAAACTCTTCCTCGCTGGTCAGCAGTTTTCTTTGAATCAAGAGGTGATTGCAGCTGTAGATGGGTATTTTGCAGATCTTACCGAGAACCACTACAGAGACAGGATAATGGTGCTGGAGCATCGCTGGAATAAATGTATTAGTCTTAAGGAAATAAAATGAAATATGTTGAAAAATAAAAATAATTTTGAAATTATAAATTCATTTTTTCATTGTTAGGCTGAGAACTTTTTTCATAAACCAAAAATTTGATATCACCTAGATTTCAGATTATTAATTTGGGATTCAAAAAGTCCAGATTTGCTTCTCATGCTATTGACACTAGGTTCAGAGTTCTTTAAAATCAGAGAAAGACTCTTCATTTCAGCAGGTTCAGTTTGATTACCTTTTCCTTGAAACGTGAAATAAATGCTACAAAATCAACTGAACCTTAACTGATCTTAATGTAATGTCAATCCCCAAGTTTTGGGAAGTGATTTATTTTAGCTGTTGTGATTCCCCCCCCCCCCCCCCCCCCCAATACAGGCAGTAGTTGGGTATGGGTGAAATATGTTCCTGAGAAACATCTTTAGGTTTGGATTTGTATGTAACTCAAATCCCTGATGAACAGCGCATATATGGATATAATAATAATAACAATACTATAATGGCTTATATGTGGCAATAATAATATGGTGTAATACTGTAATAATAATACCATCCCTGTACTGTAATAATGAGTTACAGAAACAATTGTGCTCTTTCTTTTAATTCAAAAAAACAGAACATAAAAGCAAACTCATACAAAAAGTTTAGATAGGAGGAAATAGGAGAAATTTCAAAAATATATTATTTTATAATGTTGCATCAATGTCTCGCTTACTGGAAGGAGCATTTTTTTATTATTATTATTACGGGCAACTCCAGGGAGTCATTAGACTCATCGAGGGAGGCCCCAAATCATATTCATCACAACTATTTGACATTCATACAGTATCTATCATACCTCACCTTAAACTCATTCACTGTCAGAGCATCCACCACAGACTCTGGATTCCACTCATTCACCGCTCTAAAAGTAAAGAACCCAGCTCTAACTAACCACACTTTTTCCCAGTTTCCATGGTTGTCCCCTAGTCCTCCCACAACCAGCCCTGTTCTCAAAAATATCTTCTGAATTAATTTTATAGAAACCCTTCAGTAATTTGAATGTCTCAATCATATTTCCCCTCCTCCGCCTATCAACCAATTTTTGCAACCCACAAATTCTCAACCTGTTTTCATAAGGTTCATTCCACAGACCTGCTATCATCTTGGTCACTTGCCTCTGGATCCTCTCCACCTCCTTCCCATCAAGAAGAAACCTAGGTGACCAAATCTGGGCACAGTAGTCGAGATGGGGTCTTATCAAGGCTCGATACAGAGGAACAATAATCTGCTTGTTAACGTATTCTTCAGCAACCAAGTGATTCAATGAGCTGATTTGGCCACTTTTGCAATGTGCCCCCTAAACTTCAACTCCTTATCCACCAACACTCCTAAATCTCGTGCCTCATCAATTTTCTGGAGTACAGTTCCACCAATGTAGTAAACTGCTGCTAATCTTTTCACCGCAAAATGTATAACCTTACATTTTGCCACATTAAATTGCCCAGACCTCCAGTCTATCCAAATCTTCTTGCAAAATTTTGACATCATCTGCATTCACCATTGCCCTACCCAACTTTGCATCATCCGCAAACAAATGAACTGTTCCTCTCAGATCCTTTCCTATATTATTAATGAACAAATTAAACAGCAGTGGTCCAAGAACAGATCCTTGTGGCACACCGCTAGTCACAGGCAGTCTTGTGGACTCTACTCCTGAATAAACCACTCTCTGATATCTCTCCTTCAACCACCCTCCTATCCATCTCACCAACCCTATATCCATCCCCATATGCTGCAATTTACTGATTAGAATTCCATGTGGTATCCTGTCAAAAGCCTTAGCAAGGTCCAGTAGAATCACTGTAAACCCATTACCCTTATCCAGTTTGGCCATCACTGTGAGCAAGTTACTGAGGCATGACCTACCCTTCACAAAACCATGCTGTCCCCGATACAGTATCCCATTTTCTTCTATCCAATTTTGTATTTTCCTCTTGACTATTCTCTCCAAGACCTTGATAATGATTCCTGTTATGCTGATTGGTCGGTAATTTTCAACAGCAGCCTTGGAACCACCTTTATGCAGTGGAATTATTTTCCCCTCTTTCCACCCCCTTGGGACTGACCCAGACCCAAGTCTCAAATTAAACAAAATGGTCAAGGGCACTGACAATTCTTTAGCCACTTAATGTACGACACGAGCTGGTATACCATCCAACCCCACGGATGTATTGACATTGAGGTTCTGTAATAGACTAGTTACCTCTATTTCATTCATCACAATTCCAGTATAAGCTGTTGGTTCTTCCATTCCTGCAATATCACCACCTGAATGGTATACTCTTGAAAAGTGCTCGCTCAGTAATTCCACTATATCGACTGATTCGGTTACCTCCCTACCCTCAGCATTTTTTAAGATCATTCTGCCATGAACATTTTTCTTTTGACCTGCAACATATTGAAAAAACTGTTTGGGATTCTCTTTAGCCAGCATGGCCAATTTTCTTTTGTAATCCGCTTTTGCTTTTCTTACCACCCTTGTTACCATCCTGGCCTGAGCTTTATACTGTTCCTGTGCTTGCTGGTCACCTTTCTCCTTAAATTCCCTCCACAATTGTTTCTTTTTTTGCAGCTCAAGCTTAATAGTGTTATTCATCCATTTAATCCCTACTTGATTTATTATTCGGACTCGTAGTAGACATTCAACCATTACCTCCTGCAAACACTTCTTAACCACCTACCATGAACTATCAACATCCAGCCCTTGCAGTTTTACATGCCATGGCACTGAGCCAAGCATGTTACAGCCAAATTCTCAGTTGCAATTACTAGGTCAAGCACTCTCTGCCCCCTGGTATTTTCTACTACATGCTGCCACAGATAGTTGTCCCTTAATAACTGCATAAAATCCAATTTCTTCCTCCCATGTGCCCTCTCCTCTTTCCAGTCAATGTTACCATAATTGAAATTGCCCATAATAATTACCATCCTTCCATTCATTTCTTCTGTTTGTCTATGCATACTATCCCTACCATCTATTCCATCACCTGGTCTATAGCAGCACCCAATTGTATATTTTGTTCTGCTAGATTCTATCTCACACCAAACAGCCTCAAATGTGCTTTTTACCCCATCCTGCAGTTCAACTTCTATACTCCTTGGCTGTAACTCATCAGCTATCATGAATAACACTCCTCCCCCCTTTTTATTCACCCTGTCACTCCTGAACACGCTATACCTGTCACATTCAATCCCACTAGCTTTATCATCTTCTGTCAGCCATGTTCCACTAATGCCAACAACCTGTGCCCTGCAAGTGCCAACCAAGGCCAAAAACTCTACCTTCTTGTTCCTAATTACTCCTGGCATTAGTGTACATGAATTGCAGAAGTCCATTAGTCCCATCCCTACTTTGATGCCTTATACTAACTATCCCATTCTGATTTGTTGTCCTTCGTACTCGCTCGGGCATATTATACTCATTCATGTACTCAACTGCCTCCCTAAAATCTGCATATCTACTCTCCCCCCCTTAATAAATCTAGTTTCCCTGAGTCTGTACATCCACTTCCACATCATTCATCAATACTTTTTCAAGTCTCCGTACACCAACTCCATTCAAATGTAACCCATCCATCTTATATAAATCCTTTTGCCCATCGAACTCACTCCACACATCCACAAATTCCACACCACTCTCCATGCATAATCCACACATAAAGTCATTGGCAATTATGGCCCTCCATCTAAACACTTCACTGTCATACCGCGGTAAAATACTCACTATCCTAACTCTCTCACTCTTCTCTTTTGCTACCTCAAGTAATTCCTTCACATCCTCTATCATTTCCATTTTGTCCCCTTTCAAATCATTTGTTCCTGCCACAATTATCATCTCTTTCACCGTCTGTTTTTGCACTCGAATAGATTCGCTGACGTCCTTTATGTTCGCACCCGGCTGGTACGACTTCGTCAAACTGTCGACTATCACACCTCTTAATAGTGAATCCCCATACAGTACTTGCTCCTTCATTTTATTGACGTTTACGAACATTCTATTATTTGTCATCGCAGACTTTCACCGTTTATTAGTCGGTACGTTCAGCACACATTTTTCCATACGCTCCAGTTGCCTTTTTTGCTCTGTGTATCGCTCCGTTCAAACGTGCGATTTCAGTACTTGCATTTATCTCACAATTTTCATTATCAATCAAATCATCCATTCGTTCTGTATTTCTACCTTCATTTACACTTTCAACGACCCTCTTACACCTATCTGGCACTACCACGCAATTCTCTATCACACCGCCATTTTCTACATTCTGACTATCGTTAACAATATCACTCTCGCCACCCGAAACACGCTTGAGATCCTCATTTTCCTTACACTTTCTGCACATATTAACCCCACTATCACCATCTAACCAGACTCCCACCACTCTTCGCAAAGCATACATCTCACAGACAGCACATTGCATAAATTCGTTTACATCAAAACTCTTAAACGAACAAGGCGACCTGGCCGCCATTTTTTTTTTTTTTTAATCAGTGCCATATGTACGCTATCTTATCTTAAAAATAATAATTAAAATTTTTGAGGCAAGAAGATAGGCTAACATTAGTTGGATGATGGAGATGGTGCTAGAGAGGATGGAGTGGGTGCTGGAGAATCAGGATCAGATTTGGATGCTAGAGAAGATGGACCTGGTGCTGTGGAGAATCAGGATTTGATTCTATTGTGGGGGAGGGGAGGTTACCAATGAAGTAGGTTTCTTAAAAAAAAGGTATCTAGGGTTGTTTGCACAGCCTTTACTTTTTTTCATCATAAATGGCCTTGTCGCAGCTGATGTTCTCACTAACTGTGCAGTAAACCTTTGTAAACTGCTCAATATTAGAATCTTACTCCTCAAGCTTAACAAATCCTGCTTTAATTAGACGAAAGCCACATCTAATTCTTTTGCCTAAAAACTTTCTTGGCTCTGGATCTTCTGATTCTTTGTGTTCTTGTGTTTCTATCAGCTCTTTCTCTATTTCCATAAGGTCTTCATTGGTTAATTCTTGTGAATGGCACTCTAGTAATTCAGTGACATCATTTTCTTTCATGTCTAATTGCAGTACATTGATGCTGTCCACCACAATGTTTCTGGCTTTGGCAATGTCCTCTTCACAGAAGAAGACATCGCCAAAGCCAGAAACATAGTGTTGTCACAAAAATCATCGCAGAATTGAGGAATTCTTCCAGATGCTTTCCCAATGAATGATGGCTTCTTGGCTCTCTCTGGATGCTTAATTATTTCTACTTTTGTTTCCATTGTAATCACCTTTGTCTTCATTGCAGGCTCACCTGGACTTACAGTGGACTTTCGCTTTGTCCTTATGACTGTGATCACAGACTTACAAAATTTAATTAAAAAGTTAAGAAGAAAGTGATGCTGTGCATAAGCGACCATATGAACAATGAAACTAGCTGCTAGTATAAAGATGCTGCATCAACAAACCACTTATGCCATGTGGGTTTGTTTACATGCATGGAAGAAACTCATTCCCAAATTATTAATTTAATTATTTAGTTATCAATTATCTTTATGGGGAGCCTTGGGAGCTCGTTTCTAAGTATGGAACGGCATAAGTCGAGTTGTCCATAACTCGGAGACTGCCTCTATTTTCAAACTTTTACCATTAGGAATTAAAGACGCGTTAACACAAGAATATTTTAATGTTTGCCAAATATTTCAATCTGAAATATTTACAAGGACCTTGTAACAAACTGTTTCTCTGTAGCCACTGAGGATAGTCTGTTAGTTTCAGACTGAAATATTTGGCAAACATTAAAATATTCTTGTGTTAATATGTCTTTAATTCCTAATTTTTATGTCACAAGTGTCTCTCAAGAGTAAAACTTTTACCATTATTCCTTTGAACTCTAATAGCATAATCCTGTCAAATCAGTTGTGTCTGAGACACAAACCAGTAAACACATGCAACATGAGTCATCCTTATGCTTCATGTTTTGATTGCGGCTACTAGTCATTCTTAATGATATCCAGGTTACATTCTGATGAAATATATCAGTTTTTGAATAAAATACTAATTTTTTTCTGCATGTGTATGTCATATATGTCATATCAAGTATCTATACATATTTCTTTTATATATTATTTCCTTTAAAACAGTTCATTACTAACTGATGACTGCTGTTCATAGAAGATGCAGTCAGTGAAATTTGGTTATAGTGAAAAGGAGCAGGAGGAGAATTAGACTTCTTTCGCTAATATTAAAAAATAAAATCAATATATACAAAATACAGGTCGATTAAGTTATATATATTCCATGTTTTCAAGCGTATGTAAACGATTTCTCTGTGCTTTTATTAATTACTTCCACAATTTCTTTCTATACTTGATTGTAGTGCCTTATGTTTCTGATAAGTGTTTTGTGCTTCCATGTTGCTGAGCTGCTGATATTTGAATAGTATTTGGATAGTAGATTAATGTACTAGATTGGAGATTAGCTTTTGATATGTGTCAGGAAGTTGTGTGTGTGTGGAGGAGCGATATCCCAGAAAATGAAATTCATTAGTGATGTGCAATAATGGTTTGTTTTGGGGACTGTTTAACTTATATTTAATGATTGTAGGAAAGGTTTGAATGGTTAGGTTATCTGCAACTGTTTGCAGACGATTCAAAGTGGGAAAGAAATATAAGGAGTAGAGCAGATACGACAGAGGAATTGAACAGACTGGGCTAATGGGCAGGTGAGTGGGTTGCCAGTTCAGTGTTGCAAATTATAAGGTTTTAAAATTTGGCAAACAAAGATGGGATGCAGAGTATAAAGTTGGTGGAGATATTTTAGAGTAGTATTGCCCAAAGTATGGTATGCATGTCCTCAAGTATATACATGAAAGGTCTTTAGGAGGTTTGTGACACTTTTTTAAATTTTTATTTATTAATTTTTTTAAAAAGTTAAATACAGGAAGCCTCTTAACGCAATTAATTAATGCATCAAATAATGCACGCTAAGCAAAATCGAGTTAAGCAAATACAATAAATAATAGGAATAATTATAATTCATCCATCAGTTAGTGTAAATTTGAAAGAAAAATTTATAAGCTATATTAGAGGATAAAATCACCAAATTAGTAAAAATCAGTTGCTTAAATTTTTATTTTATGTCTAAACATTTGATTGACCTATTTTTTTTACAACAAAAATTAAGTAAAGATGTTTGAAAATGCTCAACTTTTTCATCTTGTCATGCAATTTACAATAGCCGGCGATCACTTTATCAAGATTTCAGCAGACTTTGAAGCTCCGTTCCATATCAGGATCAGCATCAAACAAAATTTCCTTAGCATGCTCAATGTGATTAAAAACCAACTCAAAAAAAAACCAACTTAGTAACATTCTCTTCTTGTTCGCACTCGTTATCTTCTTCATATGCACGCTATTCTTCTAATTGAAGGAGATCATTCTCAATTTACTGTTCTGAATGGGAATTGAGCAAGTTTTTCAGCTTTTCCTCTAATGTAATTATTTTTCTTCTCTTTTTATTACTGCTGCTTTCTTTATCAGTCTTTCTCTTTTCCATATCTAAATTAAAGCAAAAATTGAGCAAGAGAACAGAGTTTGCACATGCTTGCCATGATAGCTTTGAGTCAACTGCTGAATGTTGTTGGCCACTGCCCACTGGCTGCTACATTGACAAGTGCTGCCGCTCACTTCAGATTGGCAACAAAAAATTTCGTGTAACGTAAAAAAATCACGTTAACTGATTAATCACTCACTTTAAAGTGGGAAATAATATCATTTCACTCAATTGCACATATCTAATTCATGTTATGGAGGTTTTCCTGTACTTTTATATTTTTGTCAGCATATTTGCCACCTAAAAAATCAAAAGGAAATTTTAAAGTCTCTTGGCATGTATCGACTGACCTCCATTAGAGCCACATTTGGTTGACTGCACAATCACGTTCCAACTGGATAGTTTGCATTAAGTTTAAATTCAAACAGTTGAAACTAGACTGGTCAGAACTCTCCTCTAAATTTTGTTAAATATTTCCATTAAATCTACTGCATGTATATTGGATTTGGATAACTAAAAACATATTTAATAAATTCAAAAGAATGTTTCTCATATTTGTAATTTATTATAAGGCAAATGTTATAAAATAAATACCTTTTTATAATTATTTGTGTTTTGAATTAAATATTATTATAACTTCTCACATAACTGTGTTTGCCTGAGAGAGGATACACCAATGTTACTACAATTTGAAAGAGGGTATGCAGGTGCTGAATGCATGGGAAATGCTGTCTTAGAAGAAATGGATGAGATGAGAAATCTGAAGTGAGGTTATGATGGATAAGGACCCAACAATACAGAGGACACTGATGTGGATGTAAGAATGTTTTGGTTTCATTTTGTATAAGGTTTTGATCAGGCTGCATATGGATTATTGTGTAGAGATTTGGTCACCTGGTTTTCAAAAGGATAGAGATATTGGAAAGAGTCCAGAGATGATCGACTAATGTGGTTTCTAGTCTCTGGAGTGTTGAGTATGAAGACAGATTGAGAAAATATAATCTAATGGATAAGAGAAGTAAAACAGAGAGAATAAGGTTTTTCTTAGAATGGAGGAGGCGTGTGCACGTGTGTACACACACTAGTCAAAAAAGGAGCTTACATGCTTAGTAATTGTGCTAACAAACTTTTTCCTTTCTGAATTTGTAATTTACAATTTTTAATTTTTGAGCATACGATAAAAATGAATTATATGATAAATCATACTTATCACTTGTTTTATTTAGTAATTTCTCTATCTCCACTCCAGTATTACTCTAACCTATTCCAGCTTAATACTTTTCAATTAATTACTTTTAACCTGCTCTGTGCAGGTAAAATAATGCTGACTAGTTCAGAGAAATATTACATTAGTGCAGCACACATTCAGTCTGTAAACTTGTGCACAAAATGTTTTTGATGCACAGTACAAGGAAGTGAGAACTAGGTTTTTTTGCATGGAGAGTGGTTGGTGATTGGAATACATTACCTGAGAGTGTGGTGAGTGTAGAGACAGTGAATGCATTTAAGACACTGTATGTTGAACTGTGTGTGTGACAATGGGATCTCCTGTGTTGAGTCTTTTGACTCTGATGGTGATAATAATTGAATCAATGAGATACCATTGATTCAATTATTATTATTATTAAAAGAAATAACAATGAGATATCAGCAAACTTAATTTCATAGTTCATAGTTCATTTTGCCTATACATGTTGTGAAATGTCAATGTTTAAAATTTAAACTTTGCCTTAATAGTCAGTGGGGGGGGCGGAATGAGAGAGGAAAGGATGAAGAGAAAAAAAGGATTTGATTTTGTTTTCAGTTCTGAGCTCTGAAAAATTCTTTCTAAATTTAGTTCTTTTTTTTTTAATTTCATTCTTTTATTTAATTTGTTTTATTTCATTGTTTGTAATTTCATATGCTCTTTATTTAATTTTTGTGTAAATGATTCATATGAGAAAATATTTAAGACACATAGAACTGATTTTCCTAATATGTGTTAGGAATATTTCAAGGGCTTATTCAGATGACTTTTATTTATACTACTGTTGTCTTTTTAAAAATATTTTGTATAGGTTGCTGCACAGACTGGTCATAAAGTAGTTCTTGTGGATTTATCTGATGATATTCTCAAAAAAGCAGAAGGGAGTATTAAGCAAAGTTTAGAACGCATAGCAAAAAAAAAGTTTGCAAATGATACTCAGGTAATTGTTAATATGTATATAATTTTTAATATTTAACACATTTACATTGGGGCATTAGTAGCTCTCTTGCTGCGAATCTAATTCTGGTGAAGTGAGCAAAATCACTACCAAGTTTGTTCATCCATGTCTTCAAATGCACCACTTTTAATGAAAGTTTCTTCAATTGTAACTAATCTTGCATAGCAAGGAGGTGGGTGGGGTGAAAATGAACGTTTTCAAAATATATTAAAAAACAATATAAAGAGCTAATATAAAGAGCTAATAAGCTTCATTTCGGCAACAAAAACATTATTTAAATTAAGGGGATATTAAATCCCACATTGTTTTAAAACCGAATAAGAAACTCAAAGATTGGAATCAGAGAGTTTCTTGCCGAATATAGTATAGTAAACTATAAAGTAACGGCGATCACTAAGCGTCCGCTAAATGCAAGTGGTCCAGCACGTAGTGCAATACCGGAAATCTCGCAGCAAAGTCGGTAAAGTTCTGATCACTATTCTTAGGTATTTACCATAATGTAAAAACACATTTCCTAGGAAATGTATGCTGTTATTACATTATGGTGGTGAGGTCACTACCCAGACCGGTTTCAGCCTTTTTTGAGGCTTCATCAGTGAATAGCTAGACCGAGTTAATACCAAAGTGTATAGCGAAAAGAACTTTATACTCTGCTATACGAGTTTCCGAACAGGTGCAACCATTAAGTTACTTAAATATAAAGAGCTAATAAGCTTCATTTCGGCAACAAAAACATTATTTAAATTAAGGGGATATTAAATCCCACATTGTTTTAAAACCGAATAAGAAACTCAAAGATTGGAATCAGAGAGTTTCTTGCCGAATATAGTATAGTAAACTATAAAGTATCGGCGATCACTAAGCGTCCGCTAAATGCAAGTGGTCCAGCACGTAGTGCAATACCGGAAATCTCGCAGCAAAGTCGGTAAAGTTCTGAGGAAATCTCGCAGCAAAGTCGGTAAAGTTCTGATGAACTTTACCGACTTTGCTGCGAGATTTCCGGTATTGCACTACGTGCTGGACCACTTGCATTTAGCGGACGCTTAGTGATCGCCGATACTTTATAGTTTACTATACTATATTCGGCAAGAAACTCTCTGATTCCAATCTTTGAGTTTCTTATTCGGTTTTAAAAGAATGTGGGATTTAATATCCCCTTAATTTAAATAATGTTTTTGTTGCCGAAATGAAGCTTATTAGCTCTTTATATTAGCTCTTTATATTTAAGTAACTTAATGGTTGCACCTGTTCGGAAACTCGTATAGCAGAGTATAAAGTTCTTTTCGCTATACACTTTGGTATTAACTCGGTCTAGCTACTCACTGATGAAGCCTCAAAAAAGGCTGAAACCGGTCTGGGTAGTGACCTCACCACCATAATGTAATAACAGCATACATTTCCTAGGAAATGTGTTTTTACATTATGGTAAATACCTAAGAATAGTGATCAGAACTTTACCGACTTTGCTGCGAGATTTCCGGTATTGCACTACGTGCTGGACCACTTGCATTTAGCGGACGCTTAGTGATCGCCGATACTTTATAGTTTACTATACTATATTCGGCAAGAAACTCTCTGATTCCAATCTTTGAGTTTCTTATTCGGTTTTAAAAGAATGTGGGATTTAATATCCCCTTAATTTAAATAATGTTTTTGTTGCCGAAATGAAGCTTATTAGCTCTTTATATTAGCTCTTTATATTTAAGTAACTTAATGGTTGCACCTGTTCGGAAACTCGTATAGCAGAGTATAAAGTTCTTTTCGCTATACACTTTGGTATTAACTCGGTCTAGCTACTCACTGATGAAGCCTCAAAAAAGGCTGAAACCGGTCTGGGTAGTGACCTCACCACCATAATGTAATAACAGCATACATTTCCTAGGAAATGTGTTTTTACATTATGGTAAATACCTAAGAATAGTGATCAGAACTTTACCGACTTTGCTGCGAGATTTCCGGTATTGCACTACGTGCTGGACCACTTGCATTTAGCGGACGCTTAGTGATCGCCGATACTTTATAGTTTACTATACTATATTCGGCAAGAAACTCTCTGATTCCAATCTTTGAGTTTCTTATTCGGTTTTAAAAGAATGTGGGATTTAATATCCCCTTAATTTAAATAATGTTTTTGTTGCCGAAATGAAGCTTATTAGCTCTTTATATTAGCTCTTTATATTTAAGTAACTTAATGGTTGCACCTGTTCGGAAACTCGTATAGCAGAGTATAAAGTTCTTTTCGCTATACACTTTGGTATTAACTCGGTCTAGCTACTCACTGATGAAGCCTCAAAAAAGGCTGAAACCGGTCTGGGTAGTGACCTCACCACCATAATGTAATAACAGCATACATTTCCTAGGAAATGTGTTTTTACATTATGGTAAATACCTAAGAATAGTGATCAGAACTTTACCGACTTTGCTGCGAGATTTCCGGTATTGCACTACGTGCTGGACCACTTGCATTTAGCGGACGCTTAGTGATCGCCGATACTTTATAGTGTACTATACTATATTCGGCAAGAAACTCTCTGATTCAAATCTTTGAGTTTCTTATTCGGTTTTAAAACAATGTGGGATTTAATATCCCCTTAATTTAAATTAAAAAACAATAATTAAAGAGAATGATATGCAGCTAATTCTCTTTTTACATGCTTTTTTTTACACGAATTTGAAATAACGCAATTTAGAAAACAAAAGCAATTCTATTTTTACACGGTATATTTTGATTTAACATGGTTCAGATGCGCTTATTTTTAAAATTTCTGTTTGAATTCAGTTCTGTTGAAAAGGGTATTTGCATTATAATTATCATTTCCTAGAACAGTACGTACTTAAACTTGAATTTTGGGGAATCCCTCGATGTTTTAAATATCAGTGATTACTCTATGCTACAGAATGCATACAATTGTGGCAACAACAAAAAAATCAATTTTTGTAATTACGATTCCCCGAAGTTAAGCAGGCAGATGATCCATTATATTCACTTGCCGTTGGTTCCTGAAAGCAGAAGGGTGCTATGCTGATTCCTTGAAGTTAAGTCTATTACAGAAGGGCCACCTATATAAAGCTGCTTGTAAGGAGTTAAGCTGTTTGCTAAACAATCATTTCTTGTTTACATTTCAAAATGTTTACATGTCTTGTGTTTTGTTCATGCAATAGAGTTAAAGGTATGTATTAGAAATTTTGCATGCATAATATCAAATTAGCAAAATTAATTATTGATTATTTTCAGATATTTTCTTAACTTTACCCATTAATCATGATGTTAGATAATCCATTTAGACAGAAGAAGAAAAGAAAAGCTATTTCTTTTGAAACTAAGATCCAAATTTTAGATCGTTTAGCAGCTGGAGAAGGTTCGACATCCTTAGGAAATATTTTGGATGGAATTAAGCTACTGTGAGAATGATTAAAAAAAAAAAAAATGAAGGGCCATTAGAAAATCTGTTCTTTATGGAACAAAATTAGTTGCCAAGTTGTCATTGTATATGAGAGACATTATAAAAGTGAAGATGAAAAAGGTCCTAGTGATGTGGATAGAAGATTGCTCAATGATTGTTCAGATTGTTAGTGATGATGAAATAATAGAAGCTGTCTTTGAGAATCTCAATGAAAAAGAAAAAAAAGGGATGATGGTGAAGAGATTCCACTCACTGTAGGATTAATTAAAGAAGGGCTTTAAATAGCTAGTAAATTGCAGTCATTTTCTTACACATGATCCAAATACTGAATGGGCTGAACAGTTTAAATGTGAAGTCATGTATGATGCGATATGAAGAATTATACAAATATCTAATCAAAACATCATGTTGGAGGCATAATGGATTGTGTACAGCACTCAGAAAGGATTAAAAGAGAATTTAATATTTCCTGTATTTTGTCTCAGTCACTGACACATCTTCAGGGATTACAAAAAACTAATGTAACATATACACAAATACCACACACAATACTGAGCCAACCATGTGGGCGACTCTAAAGTCCTATCTAGGTGGAGTGCCCTCTATAGGTGGCCTGGAATGTAAGGTGGGATCTGCGATGATTAGTGTTTCCCAAATCTTAGGAAGCTTAATGTAACCATGTTTATTTAGATTTGGCTGATTTCTGAGAGTTGCTGCAGATTCTAGAAATAGTTTCTCTTTTTTGAATTTCTACATCCTATATAAAAAAATTCTACCCATTTTAAAACCCTAATAGAAAATCTAACCTTAAATAACACAGACATATTGGTAAGCATTGACATCTCACTGTTTACCACTATTCCCTTAACTGATACCTTAACACTCTTAGAAAACGTTTTTCCTTCTGCCATCTTAGATCTCTTCTCCTTTGCCTTCAATTCTGGTTATTTTTCTTAGATGAACAAAATCTACAAGCAGATAGAGGGAACCGCCATGGGATCTTACCCCCTCTTGCCAATTTTTATATGGAAAATTTTGAAAAACGAGCCATAAACTCAGCCCCTCTCAAACCTTCTATCTGGCTAAGATATGTAGATGATGTGTTCTCTATTTGGGCTCATGGCCCAGACACATTAGACTCCTTCCTCAGTCACCTCAACAGACTACATCCAAGAATCCAGTTTATGATGGAAAAAGAAAAGAACAATAGTTTACCCTTCCTCGACACCTGAGTTACATGCCTTCCTAATGGTACACTTTCCTTCATATACAGAAAACCTATGCACACAGGCAGATACATTCACAAACTCTCCCACCACCACCCGGCTCAACAATATGGCATTATTAAAACTCTAACCAAGAGAGCCCACAATCTTTGTTCAAGAAGAACCGCCCTTGCAACTGAGCTCGACCACATACACATCACCTTCCTCTCCAATGGCTACAGCGATCATAGTCTTCAGAAAGAGTTTAGAAATGCCATTACCATACCCTACATCCTTGACAAATCAGAAAAAATAGCCAAGATTTTAAATAAGTACAACCAACTCACAGCACTTAAGCCTCATTGCAAACTTGCTACCCTTATCCTTTCTACAAATGATCAAGCTCCCTCCTCTTTCAGTGCCTGGAGTTTATAAAGTACCTTGATCCTGTAAGCTGGTGTATCGTACTTTGGACAGACAGGTAGATCAGCAACCATCTGCCTAGAGGAACACAAGTCATACATCTACAACCATGATTATGGTTAGTCAGGCCTGCTGACTATGTCCTGGATAGAACCCACAGGATCTCTTTGAAAAAACCACCATGTTCCACCACAGTAAATTCAAAAAAAGAGAGACTATTTTTAGAATCCGCAGCAGCTCTTAGAAATCAACCAAATCTAAATAAATGTTTACATTATGCTTCCTAAGATTTGGGAAACACTAATCATCAAAGATCCCACCTTACATTCCAGACTGCCTACAACCACCCATAGAGGGTGCTCCACCTAGATAGGACTTGAGAGTTACCCATGCGGTTGGCTTAGTATTGTGTGGTATTTGTGTATATTTTACATTACTTTCTTTGTAATCCCTGATGTCTCAGTGACTGAGGCAAAATATAGGAAGTATGAAATTCTGTTTTAATCCTTTCTGAGTGCTGTACACAATCCACTAAGATTCCAACATGATGTCCTCACAGCATTTAAGCCTCAACACACGGAATCTAATCAAAACAGGATCAACGATTAATTACAGAGTTCGTGGTAAAAAAATCAACCTTGAATTATTGGAAATTAGTGCTAATTTAGTTCCTTTTACTGAAGAAAATGTTTCACTATTGCAGTTTTCAAGTGGTGGAAGTGATTTAATTCCAGTCTCACACAAAAGAATGCGGCTACTGTCAGAAAGTGATGGCAAATAAAATTTAACTAATAACCATATGCGTGGGTGTATTTTGACTTTTTAGAATTTCTGTTTTACTAGGGACACACTATTCTCTTTATGAAAGATACATATGCATATCCTTTAAATAAGTATTTAAAATAAAAAATATTTCATTAAAATGAAATAGAGTTTTATTCAATGATTTACATATGTTTTGTTTGAAAATAACTTATTGTTCGTATTGGGTTTTCACATCTAGAACCATTCTTCTATTTTTTCGTATGCACTGTATTCTTTTTGCATGTTTTTTTCTGGAACCAAACTACTGTGGAAATAGAGAATTGGGTGTATTTGATTATTAGTTACCATACTTGATTTATTAAAAGATGTAAAGAATAGCAAATATAAAGGAAAGAAAGAATAGGCATGAATAAAAATACTTTCTCTACTGTAAAATGGATTATGAATAATTTATTATTATTATTATTATTACAGGGAACTCCAAGAAATCCTTAGACTCATCGATGGAGACCCTAAACATAGTGTCAAGAATTATTCAGCATTTGCACAGTATCTATCATACTTTGCTTGAATTTATGCAGTCATAGCACCCACAACAGACTCTGGCAGTTTATTCCACTTATTCACCACTCTCCAAGTAAAAAACCCCTAGTTCTAACACCTTTGCTAACTACACTCTTGTTCAGTTTCCATGGATGGCTCGTAGTTCTCCCAACACCAAACTTGTTCTGAAAAAAATTTCCTCTGAATTAATCTTGTAAAAACCCCTCAGTAATTTGAATGTCTCAATCATATCACCTCTTTTCTGTGCAGCTATTAACCAATTTCTGTAATCCACAGATCTTTTCAGTCTGTTCTCTTAAGGTTCATTCCACAGACCAACTACCATCTTGGTCACCCGTCTCTGGATCCTCTCTACCTCCTTCCCATCACGAAGAAACCCTGGTGGCCAGATCTGGGCATAGTAGTCAAGATGGGGTCTTATCAAGGCTCAATAAAGAGGAACAATAACCTGCTTGTCTCTGCTCGTCAAAGTATTCTTCGTTAACCAAGTGATCTGATGAGCTGATTTAGCCACTTTTGCTATGTTCCTCCTAAACTTCAACTCCCTATCCACCAACACACCCAAATCTCTGGCTTCTTCGACCTCATGGAATACATTTCCACTAATATGATATACTGCTGCTAATTTTTTCACCCCAAAATGCATAACCTTACACTTTGCTACATTAAACTGACATCCTTTCTCCTTAGCCCAGTATGCCAATCTATCCAAATCATCCTGCAAAATTTTGACATCATATATATTCACTATGCTCTACCCAACTTTGCATCATCGGCAAATAAATGAACACTTCTTCTGCAATCCTTTCCTATATCATTAATGAACAAATTAAATAGCAGTGGTCCAAGAACAGAACCCTACGGCACACCATTAGTCACAGGCCTTCTTTTGGACTACACTCCTGAATAACTCTCTGATATCTCTCCTTCAACCACCCTCCTATCCATCTCACCAACCCTATATCCATCCCCATGTGCTGCAGTTTACTGATTAGAATTCCATGTGGTATCCTGTCAAAGGCCTTAGCAAAGTCCAGCAGTATCACTGTAAACCCATTACCCTTATCTATTTCAGCCATCAATGTATTATAAAACGTGAGCTAGTTACTGAGGCATGATATCTACCCTTCAAAAAAACCATCCTACCCCCCCACCCTACCCAAAAAAAAACAAAAAAAAAAAACAGTATCCCATTTCCTCAATTGCCGTATATTTAAGCCATTGGTTCCCTCATTCCTGCAGTATCACTGACTGGATGCTATACTCTTTCCAGTGGCATCGCCAACCATTTCGGTTGGGTGTGCAGTCATATGCAACCTGCACTACCAATTTCACGTCAATTTGACTGAAATTGTAGCGCGGGCATCTGCAGAAAATATTCCGGTGGGGGGGCAAAGCTCGGAGACAAATAATTACATCAATAAACATCTTTTAGCATTTTCTGATGTAATTATTTGTTGATGTAAACTATAAATACATTATTTTCGTTTTACATAGATTTTAATGATCTTTAATTCTCAGAAAAAAAAGTATTCGGAAATAATACAGTTTATAGCACAATTTCATATATAAAAAAAAACTGACTGTATATTTTATTAAAGTCCTCGCAGTTAGCCTAGTGGCTGTGCGCTTCGCAACCATATGCCTGGGGGAAGGAGTGACCTAGGTTTGATTCCTTCCCGTCGGAGATGTGAGGAACTGAAGGATCTTTCTCATACTTAGCCGGTCTTGGGAGTGGGCAGTAGGGTTTTTTCCACAGTTTATCCTGGAGTTTTTCATCCCACAAAGCAGGCAAACCGGCCTTGAATACTCAACACTACGGACATAGGATACACCGGGGCATAGAGCTGACCACCTCATCCTGTGAACGGTTTGAGGTCTGAGGATTAATAAACTCTCAACACTGCAAGGTAAAAGAGGGTAAAAGGAAGATGGGATGAGAGAGAGATTTTATTAAAAATGAACTAATTAATTAATCCCAAAATCCTAAATGAAATTAATTCAGTTTAAAAGCAAAAAAAAAATCATAAAACTAATGAGTAAAATAATATTAAATTACATACACTTATCTTTTAAATATGTATTTTTCTGTTTAAATCTGTTTCACTATAAATTTGCAGTTCACACTTCACTCAGTGATTCGTTAGACACAGAGGGCAAACGAACACTGGTCGCTGTTCACAACAGTAATGAACATTTCTTTCACAAATCAGAAAAAGTTGAACCAAAAATAGGAACACGTACTTTATTGCTGCAATAAAACATGTGCTCTATGGCTACCCCACCATGGGCCAAAACAGGCCAACCCATAATAAAGTTTTAAGACACAAAATGCATCCCATGGTCGAGGGTGTAAGGCTACATATCTCAATCACTTTTATGATTATAATTTGTGGAATTTTTTACTTGATTCTGGGGGGGGGAAGTTCCCTGTCCCCCATCTCTCTGCGGATGCACATGACCGTATGATTGTATTTTTATTGAAAGTTTGAGAGTGCATAGCACATCAACGCTCATCTTAATTTGTCCAATGCAATTAATTTTAGGATAACTTTGAGTGCTTCTGCAGTAGGGAACCAATCGGTTTGTTTTAGGATTTATTAGAAAACAACAATGAAGGAGAATGCTATATATGGTTGGTATATTTGAAATACTCAAAGATTAAAATATGTGAACCATCATTTATAAGACGTGCGAGAATAAGAAATGAAAAGAAAGAATAAGTGTGAGTAGAAATACTTTCGTTAATGATAAACAAATTATTAATAATTAACATTTGTGATAGGTGTGTCCTATAAGTTGCTGGGTAGAGCAAATAGCACGAGCCTATAAAGTCTAGATATGAATAAGTGAATTTATTATGACCTAATTAAAAAAAAAAAAAACTTACGAGGAGACAGAGTATGGCCGGAATAAATATGGTTTGATAGAGTAGCCAATCATTTTGTAAAATTTATTTCCCATGTTATGTGTATTTCTCTGCTTTGTGTATATTTTTCTCCATTCTCCAAGATTTTCTTTTGTTTACTGGGGGTGGACAGTAGGGTTTTTTCCCCAGTTTATCCTGGGGTTTACATCCTGCAAAGCAGGCAAATCGGTCCTGTGTACATAACATCCGATCATTATTGGAATTATCTACACTTTCAGGAATCCTACATTCATTATTATTTTTTTTTCTAGTATCAGCGGTTCGTCTGTCTTATCAATCTCACATATTGTCTTATCAATCTCACTGGTATTTTTTGGTAGATCAACAACGTCTTATAATACACAGAATATTAATTTTTATTCAGGAATTGATATTTTTTACTGTCTGTTGTTTCCGAAGACTAGAATAAAAATGTTTCTATACCATTAAAAAAACGTTGCAATCTCAACAGATGCTATACTGTATAGCAAGAGAAATATTTCCGTTTTTTTCTTCTAACATCCACTTTCAAATTTTTAGTTCCAGAAAATATGTAGCAGCTGTTTGTAATACAGCCATCAGATACAGAAAGTGCTCAGCGGATGACAAGTGACAACGTTCAATTGGATTGGTTGACACAATAACCAATCACAGCTGCTAGGTGCTGGGTGAGCTCTCAATTTGAGCTCACCCAGCCTCGTCTTCTCAGCGGTTTAAAAATACTAGAACGCTAAGAATTTGACTCGCTGCGCTCTCTTTACATCTTTTCAAAGGGCAAAAAGGTGTATGCATTTTGAAAGCACACCCGGGCTATTAATGCAAATGTCATGCAATGTTTATGCATCAGAAAGTGCCTCCTCATGAAGCACTAATGCTTCATTATCCTTGTGAAGAAGGCAATGAAGCATTAGTATATTGTGTTTAATCTTAGGAATCACGCAAAGTCTGCAAACAACTAGAGAAGTCTTTAACGGGAATAAATGCAAAAATATAATATCAGTGATACTGTTATTTCGTGGATCAGCACCGCACACCTGGAATATTCGCCCCTGACCCTTGCAAAGTGTTTACTTAGTAATTCTACTATTTTGACTGATTCAGTTACCTCCTTACCATTGGCATTCCTTAAAATCATTCTGCCATATACATTTTTTCTTTTACTTGCAGCATGTCGAAATAACTGTTTGGGATTCTCTTTAGCTTGCATTGCTAATTTCCTTTCGTAATCTACTTTTGCCTTTTTTTACCACTACTTGCCCTTCTGGCCTGTGCTTTGCACTGTTCGTGTGCCTGCAGGTCACCTTTCTCCTTAAATTCCCTCCACAATTGTTTCTTTTTTTGCAGCTCAAGCTTAATGGTGTTATTCATCCATTTAACTCCCACTTAATTTACTCTCTGGACCCTAGGTATGCACTCGGCCATTACCTCCCTCAAACACTCCTTTACCACATCCCATGCACCATCAATCTATCCCTTGCAGTTTTACATGCCATGGCACTGATCCAAGCAATCTCCTAAGCTTTTGATCCTTACCAGTCCAGTAATTCCACATATATCCTGTCTTAATTGAAAATTCCATGCATTTAGCCACCTCTCAGGTGAAGACCATTTGATGGCAACATGGTCATATTCATTATAATCAAATTCTTAGATGCAGTTACTAGATCGAGCATTCTCAAAACCTTAGTATATTCCATTACATGCTGTCTCAGGTAGTTATCCATTTGTAGCTGCATAAAATCTATTTCCTTCCTCCCATGTATCCTCTCCTCCTTCCAATCAATGCTACCACAGTTTAAATCCCCATAATAATTACCTATCCTCTATTCATTGAGTCTATTTGTCTATGCATACTATCTCCATCATCTATTCCATCGCCTGGTCTATAGCAGCACCCAACTGTATATTTTGTTCTGCTGGCCTCAAATGTGCTATTTCCACTATTCTGCAGTTAAACTTCTATTCTCTTTGGCTGCAGTTCATCAACTATCATTAATAACACTCCTCTTCTCATTCTTTTCTCTCTGTCTTTCCTGAACACACTATACCCTTCACATTCTATCCCACTAACTATATCATCTTCTGTTAGCCATGTCTCACTAATGCCATTAACTTGTTGCCAGGAAGAGCCAGCTAAGGCCAAAAATTTCTCCTCCTTGTTCCTAATACTCGGTATTAGTGTACATAAAGTGCAAAAGCCCCTTAGTCCCACCCTATCGTGACACCTCATACTAACTATCCAATTCTGGTTTGTTATCCTTTGTACTAACTCAGGTATATTATACACATTCTTACACTCAACTGCCTCACTGATGTCTGCATAGCCATTCAACAGCTTCCCCACCCCACCCTAAAAGCTCTAGCTTCCCTGATTCTGCACATCCAATTTCACTTCATTCAGCAACAATTTTTCCAGTCTCTGAACACCAAATCCATTCAGATGCAAACCATCCTTCTTGCATAAAGCTCTTTTGCCTGTCAAACTCACTCCGCACATCCACAAACTCCACACAACTCCTCCTGCATAACCTGTGAACAGTCATTCACAATTATGGCCCTCCTTCTCAACTCTACTCTGTCATACTGCAGCAACAGACTCACTATCTTAACTCTCTCACTCTTAAAAATAAAGAAATGGCTGCACTCAGTGGCATAGAAAAACTTGAGATAAGACTGAATGGAGAATAAATGGGGAGAACTTCATATTGTGAGAAGTAACACTCAAAAATGGACAAAGTTGATATTAGAATGGAGATATCAATGATGGAAAGAACTACAGGAAGATCAAAGAGATTGTGGAAGTATAAGATTAAAAAGATGGATGATTTCAGTGTTATAGAAAAACTCGATATAGGACTGAATTTGGGGCAGTTGGGGGAGGACTTCATCCAACAGTGGACAAAAAATGGCTGTTGATGATAATGATCTGAGAAGATCATTGTAAATAAGCATCTGTTATCTCAAGATCAAAGTTTAAGAGGGTAATCACAGGACTTGTGACCTAGAGGGATTTGTAGGTGTGATATTCAGGTGTGTACAGAGATTGGCCAACAGGGATTACCTGTCAGATACTAAGGTTTTCCATCCCACAAAACTTTATTCTTCTGATTAAACAAATCAGAAGAATACTACAGTTAACAGATATAACACACTGATTTTATATCTTTAGTTAAATTGGCTGTAATTCCAAAGAAAAACAACCTGGAGGATGAGCATGCAAGTAGAAAAGAATTATGCAGAATTATAAGACAGATGATTATGATAGATTTATGAGTTAGAATAGAAGAACCCGAAGGAAGAAATACCAGTAGTTCATGAAGGTTAATTAAGAAATATATGAGTATGATTTTAACAGTGGCAAAATGTATACTAAAAGCAGGAAGAATAAATAGGTTTGTAATACAAAGAGAAGATAAGAGAGATCAACAGGCAAATAGTAGATCAATAAGAGGTTAGTCATTGCAAAGGAATATAGAAATTGAAGAGCAGTTGCATGAAGAATTTAATGTCTACTCAGGAGGTAATAAGTATAGTAAGAAAGGAAATGTTGAAATATGAGTGGAGGCTGGCACTTATGCATAAAGAAATCCTCAAAGCCTGGTGGACAGAATAAAAGAGTCAGAGAAGCAGGTTTATTGTGTTTGCAGTTTTCACAATAAAGGGATGCTGGGCTGCTGCTAGTCTTGTATTAACATGTGCCATAGAAAGTGGAGGAATGATAGTTGCCAACTCACTGGAGCAGTAAACATGGCAGTACCTGTAGCGTGGCAGTACCTGAAACACTGCATCTGTGAGATAGAGGCTGAAGTGAATCTGTAAAAGAGGGACCATCAGTGAGCCTAACTGCTTGCCACTAGACAGCGCCAAATATTTTGATGGAAGTTTTAGGTGGACATTTTATTCTGACAATTTAAGACTTGTTCTTATATATTCAAAGGATGTTCAAAGGATTACGAGTGATGGAATTGGATGTATTTGAAATGTTAAGTATCCTGGATATCAGAAGATAATACTGAGATTTTCCAGGTTTTTAAGGAAATATGCTAAGAAAGTGACAGTGCCCCAAGCATGGTTATTAAATAAAAGGCTTGGCTGACACCGAATAAACTGTACCTGAAATTACAAGGGAGCACTATTATGCAAAGATGCATCACCATAAACCAGTTTATATATTTTTAAAATATTTATATGGTTTACACATGTAGAAAAAATCTATCAGAGTTGAGTAAAATTCTATATTTTAACCAGTTTATATGGACATCATCAGGAAAAAAGATTGGTAACTATATTAAAAACATGAATCATGAGAATGGATCATGTAGCATGTATTTACTAGCTTGTATCTGTTGCAGCTGAGTTGACAGGATTATGCTATTAGAGTTCAAGGGAACTGTTATAAAAGTTTCAATATATTAAATAACCTAAAAAAAAAGTTATTAAGGTTTGGATGATTTTGTAGCATTTCACGTTTCAAGGAAAAGAACAAGCTGGTATGAAAGATATTTGTCTGATTCCATAGAACTGTATGCTTACTATTGACAGCAAGCATACAGCAAGCAAGCATTCCATAGAACTGTATGCTTGCTGTCAATAGTATGAGAAGCAAGGCCAGACTTGTGAAATTTCAAAAATGCAATATAGTCTTGATGTTTTTGGATTCTATAATAGGCACTAGAAAGAATTGGTAGAACTTGAAGGCTCCTTAAGGTACTGACAGAAGAAAACTGAAATACTTTGAACAGATTGAAGAATAAAAGGTGATAATTGAAAGAATAATAGAAGCTAGAATAAAAATAGACTGAGGCTATTTAATAATAATTGGTTTATATGCCCCAGAAAAAGGAAGAGAACAGGATAATATTGATTTCTATAATCAGCTACAAAACATATATAATAAAATAAATAAAAATGATTACGTAATTTTAACAGGAGACTTAAATGCAAGAATTGGAAACACGAAAATTAATAATAATATAGGAATACATGGAGAACATACTCTAAACAGGAATGGTAAAAAATTGATTGACTTTGTAGTTTATAATAACCTAAAAATAATGAATTCCTTTCATAAACATAACGACATACATAAATATACTTGGGCAGCAAGAGGATGGAAATCAATATTAGATTACTTTATATTAAATGAAAAGACATCAAAATTTTCACTAGATGTTAGAGTTCACAGATGATATGAAATAAGCAGTGACCACTTCCTTATTAAAATAAAATCAAGATTACCACCTAAATGGCTACAAGTAACAAGAACAGAAAGAAAAATTGAAACATTTGTTTATAAAACTAGACTATTGAATGACACAAATGTACAATGACTATATGAACAAAGAATTAACCAATATCTAGATAAAATAAAACAAAATGAAGAAATAGAAATTGAATGACTTAATATAAAAACGATACCAAATGCAGCAGCAAATGAAAGCTTAGGAAAGACCAAAAAATTCAATAAAAGGAAAAAACTGAAGATCTGGGATGATACAATCAAAGAAATAATTAAAAAAAAAAAGAAGCCTATCACAAATGGTTAAGCAGTAAAAGATTAGAAGATGAAATAGAATATAAAAGGATAAGAGCCATAGCTAAAAGAGAAGTCAGAAAAAGACATAGAGAATCATGGAACAAATTTGTTTCAAATTTAGAACATGATTTATATAAAATAAGACCCAATGTATATAAGATTTTGAAGCACTTAAACGCAGATACCAAAGAAAACATAAAATTAAATACTGAATTGAAATTAGAAGAATTTCTAAATTACTGCACGGAATTGTGGACAGACAAATATTTTAAAAAAGATGACTGGCAAACAATTAATGAAAATGAAAAGGAAATAACTAAAGAAGAATTAGAAATCAGCCTGAAAGAAACAAAAAACAGAAAATTACCTGGAGAAGATAAGCTAGGTTCAGAACTATACAAATACACAGGAACAAGATTCAAAGAAAGACTCTTATTACTAAGATGAAAAGCCAAACGGCTATTTTTTTCTGGCGAGGTTGATATAAGTTAAAGGGATAAAAATCCCTTATTGTTTTTCAGCCAGTAAGCGAAACTAATAGTTTCGCTTGCTGGCTGAAAAACAATAAGGGATTTTTATCCCCTTAACTTATAAAGACTCTTATTATTTTTAAATAAAATTTATTCAACTGGTATCTCCCCAATAGAATGGAAAAAAGCAATTGTGATTCCTATCTTTAAAAAAGGTAATAGAGATGATCCTAAAAACTATAGAGGTATCAGTATAATAAATTCCTGTTACAAAATATATAGCAGAATCTTAAATAGCAAACTAATGAAATATTCCGAAAACTTTATTTTAGAAGTATAGAATGGATTTAGAAAAGGACGATCATGTATAGACCTTTTGCCTAAAATTAATAATAGAGAAAGGAAGAGAATACAATTTAGAAACACCTTGCATTTATTGACTTAGAAAAAGCATTTGACAAAGTTAAAAGAAACATATTATTTAACATATTAAAAGAAAGACAAATACCAAATAATATCCTAAAAGCTATCACAAGTATATTTGAAAATAATCAAATACAAATAAGATTAAATCATGAGCTATCATATATGAGAGAGATAAACCAAGGGGTCCGACAGGGATGTTCCCTCTCAGCAACTCTTTTTAATATCTACTTAAATGAAATAATAATAAAATGGAATAAAAATTTACATCAAGGAATTAAACTTTCTCCTACAGTGAACTTAAACACTCTCCTTTTTGCTGACAACCAAATAATAATTACAAATTCTGAATAACTTACAGAAAGCTATTTTAGATATAATTAAAAAATGAGAGAGCCAAAGATTATGGTATGATAATATCAACAGAAAAATCAAAAACTATGGCCTTTAAAGGACAAGATCCAGCAAGAACTAAAAGTAATAGATAACAAGATCTTAGAACAAGTGAATTCATTTAACTACCTAGGATGTATGATCACATATGAAAAAGATATAAACGTAAAAATTGCAAAATATTCATAAATAACAGGTGTAATTAACTCTTTATTTAAACCAAACCCTAGTTCAAAATCAAACCAGACTAAGAGTATACAATACATTAGCCCTACCAGTCTTGTATGGAAGTGAAATCTGAACAATAAAGCAAAAAGACAAAGATTATAACAGCAGAAATTAAGTTTATGAGAAAAACTGCAAAATATACCCTATTTGATCACAAAAGAAACGAAGAAATTATCATCATCATCATCAAATTCCTGCCATGTACCCTCAAGGGGTGTACAGGATATGACAGTACTACATGAAAAAATTACATCATTACTAACGTCCTATCTACAATTTTCCTCCAAATCAGTCTGTTATTTGTCAAGACTCCAACATTATCAGATCTTATATTTCTATCGTCTAAGGCACTTTGTACCGTATCAATCCACCTATATCTTGGTCTTCCTCTGGGTCGTTTTCCTGCCAACCTGGCAGAGAACACTTGTTTTGCTAATCTTTCCTCTCCCATTCTATTTAAGTGACCATACCATCTAAGATTAGCTCTGCTAACGCATTCCTGGATGCTGACAATGTCAAG
This sequence comes from Typopeltis vanoorti, assembly GCF_054136105.1. Taxonomy (NCBI): domain Eukaryota; kingdom Metazoa; phylum Arthropoda; class Arachnida; order Uropygi; family Thelyphonidae; genus Typopeltis; species Typopeltis vanoorti. The sequence continues at coordinate 146,314,022 of NC_143556.1, forward strand.
TTCTTTCCTAATATCCTCATTTTTAATATGATATCGCCATTGATGCCATCTGTTCACGCCTTTAATCTTTCTCAGGACTCTCATATCTGCGGTCTCTAGTCTTTGGTCAAGTGTTTTACTTCTGACCCAGCTCTCAGATCCATAAGTTAAAATTGGTTTGAACACAGTCTTGTATACAGCTAATTTAGTGTTCCGACTAATTTCTTTCTTATTCCATATGAATTTATTCAATTGCTTTCCACGATACCAGCTTTGCTGATTCTGTTGTCTATTTCTATATTTAATTTACCATCTTCAGTAAAAATCGTGCCTAAGTAGCTGAAATGTTTTACTTGTTCCACAGGTTCTCCATTCACAACACAGTTGACATTATCAATGATTCTGCCTATTTTCATTGTCTTTGTCTTTTTATTGCTGACCTTCATACCATATCTATTACAACAGCTATTCAATTTAGTCAGAGAATCTTGCAGACTTGTAGCGGATTTATTTAGAAGTATAACATCATCCGCATAAAGCAAAGAGCTGACATTAACATCTCCAATTTTGATATCAGGTTTAATACCACATTCCTTCATAATGTGATCCATATAGATAATGAATAACAGAGGGGATAATGTACATCCTTGTCTCACACCAGATTTAACATTAAACCATCTTCCTGTACTTCCTTCAATTCTAACTGCTGACTCACAACTCAAATAAAGACTAAGTATTGCTTGATATAATGCCCCATTGACACCATATAACTGCAGCGTATTGAATAGCTTCTCTCTTGGCACCTTGTCATATGCCTTTTCCAAATCGACAAAACTTAAATACAGATCTTTGTTATATTCCCATGCTTTCTTGACTATTTGTCGTAAAGTGAAGATCTGATCCTGACAGCCTCTATTTGGCCTGAATCCAGCTTGTTCTTCACCAAGCTTTCCTTCCACAATTCTTCTCAACCGTTTCTCAAGTATACTTGCATAGATCTTGCCAGGAACACTCAGTAGGGAAATACCTCTGTAATTCTCACATTCAGTTTTATTTCCCTTTTTATATATGGGTACTATGAGAGCTCTACTCCAATCATCGGGAATTCGTCCCTCTGTCCAGGCTTTCTGAACTAGGCAGTGCAGCCACTGTAAGACTCTTATACCACCATACTTCAGCATTTCTGGTCGAATATCATCTACTCCTGCTGCCTTTCCACATTTCCAGCCTTTGATGGCTTTTTCTACTTCAAGTATGGATATGTATTCCTGACTGCATGCCTGGTCAGTGTTTTTTATCACTGTGCTGTCATCACTGCTTGTTTCATTTAGCAGTTTTTCAAAGTAATTACTCCATACTTCAAGGATATCTTTTTCTCCTGTTTTCATTTCACCTATATCATCTCTAATTCCTTTTACAACACTCTTTCCTCCATTCCTAAGCTTCTTCAACAACCTCCAGAATATTTTGCCACCTTCTTGATATTTATTTTCTATATTCTTGCCAAAGTCCTCCCATGACTTTTGTTTAGCTAGTTTTACACACTGTTTAGCTTTCTTACATTTGTCTCTGTATTCTGTAAGAGTAAAAGCTGACTTATTTGCCAGGAACTTTTGATATGCTTTCTTCTTTTCCTTCACTGCCTCTTTAACTTCCTGTGTCCACCAGGGAGTTCTGATTTTTTTATCCTTACAGACAACCTCACCACATGCCTCTCTGGCTGAATCAATCAGTGTTTTCTTCAAGGCTTGCCACTGAATTTCCAAGGTTTGGTTCCTGTTCTCAAACTCTTTCATTTTCTTTTCAATAATCTTTGTGTATTTTAGTCTACAGTTCACATCTGAGAGCTGCTCAACTTTTATTCGCTTTAAAACTTTCTTACATGTTATTCTTTTCAATATGAAATTCAATTTTATCCTGCTCAAGACTAAATAGTGATCACTTCCAATTTCAAATCCTCTGTACACTCTGGTGTCCTGCACCAGGGAGAAAACATCACTATCAACAATAACATAGTCAATGAGACTTTTCTTATTCCTAGCCTCTTCTCTCCATGTGAATTTGTGCACATTTTTATGTTGGAACATGGTGTTAGTAATAACCAGTCCATGTCCTGAGCAGAAATCCAACAGATATTTGCCATTATTATTAGCTTTGCTCTTTTCTCCAAATTTTCCCAAAATATTTTTGTATGTCTCACAATCATTTCTTACTCTACTATTTAGATCCCCAACAAGGACCAACTTTTCCTTTTTCATTGTGTCAGTTGCTTTTTCTAAAGCCTCAAAAAATTCCTCCACTTCTACCTTAGTAGAACCTTCTGTGGGACCATAGGCACAAATAAGTCTCATTGTCCAGTTCCCCATTCTCATATTTGCCCACATTACTCTACTTGAGACTGACTGCCATTCAAGAAGATTAGCCTCGTATTTTGTGTTGAATACTATGGCTACTCCTTCTTTTCCTTGATTGTCATTGCCTGAATATAACATTTTGTATTTATTGCTCAGAAAGATCTCACCAGTTTTGGTCTTTTTTGTTTCAGTCACCCCTATTATGTCGATCTGGTACTTATCTAATTCCTCAGCTAGCTCCATTTCTTTGCCATTCAGGCTTCTTACGTTGATAGTACCGATCTTTAACTCTGGTGATGTTGAGTTGGGGTTTGTTTTCAGATTTGTTCCAGTAGCTGACTTTTCGCTGTTCGCCCTGGTTCCCTGGCGAAAACAACGGGGGCCTTGTTTAACCGGGCGACGCCCCAGCCGGCATGAAATTTTGTCATGTTGTACCATCATTTTTTATTTTGGTTTAACCAATAAGAATACAATTTGGTCGGCTAAATCCCAAATTGCCAGCCCATCCTCGTTCGTTCAGTATCAAAGTAGATACCCAACAGGGTGCACCACGAGAAGGTGAGGATTGGACATTAGGTCAGAAGCCCTGGTCGGTTCTCCGCATTCCTTTAAAGGCTATGTGGAGGTCTCCTCTCAGTTATACAGCTTTGACCCTTAAGCACCCCACGAAGAAATTATGAAAGAATTAAACCAAGAACCTTTAATTTTAAAAAATTAAAAAATATAAACATAAATGGATGGAACACTTTCAAAGAATGAAAAGAGGAAGATTACCAAAACAAGCATTGAAGTACAAGCCATTAGGAAAATGAAAACCAGTACGTCCTCTTAAACGATGACTTCTAAAGCCGGAACAGGCCATGATAGTCCTAAATCCTTGATACACATGATGAATTGAGAGAGCCATTACAGTCACTATTGGGCATAATGGATAGCTATCTTTGTGGACAGACATGATGAGTTCGTAACTTCTCAACAGTAGCAGCAGCATCCCAATATTGTACATTGTGCAATAATTTAATTTATTGACCTGATGGTTTGTTGGGTTCCTACTAATCACAATGTAGTTTGATGTATAAGATGTTAATTTGATGATTATACTTGGTGCTGGTACTCATTCTTTGCTTACAAGAAATTGAAAATTAACACAATATGGAAAAAAAACTAAAAATTTATTTACTTCATAGCGTGATAATGTTGTTTTTGGAATAAAAATAAAAAATTTAATATATAACCTACACTTTATTCAGCTAAAATTTACTGTACAAGTATATAAAAAATAAAATGTATATGGTAATTTTAATGAAATCTATACCAAATACAATAGATACAGCGAAAAATGTTTAAATAACTAAGTACATTTGCATTTTGGGTAAATGTGTGTAAAAAATTGCTGAACTTTACACATTTCTAAATGCACTGCACCATGTGTTGCACATCACTACTAACAAAGGTGCTGGTACACGTTACCGTTGCATACCGTCCCAAGCAAAGTACTTCTTGGTGGCATTCGGTAGAACAGTGGCATTACCTCTGTCGGTTTTTGTGATGACAATATTGGTGTTTAGTAAGGAGTGAAGAGCTTGTACTTCCAAGAGGGTATATTCAAAAGAAATTCAGTAGGCAAGCTTAGGTGTTAAATGTTATTCAGAACTTATTTTTTAGTGTTGTTAATACCGTTACTGTTTTTCTGCATCTATCATAATTTCTAAGTAAGATATATGCACTGCTTGCAAAGAAGTCAATAGACACTTGCTCAGGCTGAATAACAGAAATCATCCTCACAGGAATGAAGGCTTTCATCTCTTATTCCATTCCAAATTTTCAGCCACCATCCAAGCCTTAGTTCTCAAAAAAAGTGTGCCAATGCTGTAAATGAAAAAAACCTCTATTTACTGCAAATGGCTCAGGGACCAAAACCCCAGCTTCTCACTCTGCCTTATACTGCAGCTCGCAACAGTTGCAAATGAATTATCACATGCAAGTCAGTCTTTGAAAGGGCCGAATGCTGCACACTCGCCTCTTGCCCAAATGGCAGTTGTTTCCTTCTGGTTTCTTGCCAAGCCCATTTGGCACAATTTCTGCCCAAGTTTCACCACTCTCACACCCTGATGGTACTATGGTTACTACACCAACAGACAAGGTTAACTTACTGGCATCACTCTTCTCTCCCAATTCCTGCATTGATGACCTGGGTAAAGTTTTCGCCACTCCACAAAGAACGGCTCCCTTCATATCGCCCATAGTCTTCCAACAAAATGAAATCTGAAGAATCCTTAATAACCTGAACACAAACAAGGCATCTGGTCGTGATGGTATCCCACCTGTTGTGTTAAAAAAATTGTGCACCAGAACTAAGACTTATCCTATACAGGTAGTCGTCAACTTACGACCGTAAGTTGACGACTACCTGTATAGGATAAGTCTTAGTTCTGGTGCACAATTTTCGAACTCGAACTCTGGACGTAAGTCGGACCAGTTTAGGTAAATCAGACACTGTGTACAACACAATTGGTTTACTATTTACAAAAATAAAAAATATTATGAAAAAGATGTCAAATACTGAATAAAATATTTTATCTTAAATAACTAAACAAAACATATGTAGAAAATAGATAAGAAATATTTTACTGACCACTCGTGCTTGGCTGCAGGTCATCAGTGCCATCACTTGATGTAGTGGAAGTTGTTTTTCTGATAAACATGTTGATTTTTGTCTGAATTGTTTGTTTCCTTTTCTGCTTGTAAATTTCACGGTATGGCCGAAAAGCATCTTGTACTATCCGTTCAATCCCTGCAAATCATTCAATGTTTGGGTCCATTTCCTCAAATTGTGTAAGAAGTTTATTTAGTAGAGAAAAACCTTCAGATAACCCTCTAATGATGAATTTTCTTTCTGGTTCTTCCTCATCTTCATTTTTCTCTTCAGCCATTCTTTCTTCTTCCAAAACGATAAGTTCTTCATTCGTAAGTTCTCCAGATTCTTGCTCTAACAGCTCCTCAACATCTTCCACTTCAATGTCTACAGAAAGTCCATTTGCCAGTGTTACAATATTTTCCGTAACCATATTTCAAGTTCATGTTCACTATCAAATTCATCATTAACAAAACGCTGGACACAGTTTTTCCAGATTCCATTCATGCATTTCTTTGTCACAGTCTCCCATGTGGCCGCAATATTTTTGATGCATTTATTTATAAATATTGTGCTGTTTCCAAAACTCTCGCAAGATAGTGTGCCATGTGGCAATTGCCCCTTGGTCCATAGGCTGAATGAGTGGAGTTGTATTTGGCGGCAAATAAAAAAACTTTTACATCTGGATGGAGGTGGACCAGGTGAGTTGGATGGCCAGGTGCATTATCTAAGATTAATACAATTTTGAAAGGAATTTCTTTCTCGAAGCAATATTCACGAACTTGAGGTACAAAACAGTTTAGAAACCAGTCTTCAAACAATGTTTGAGTCATCCAGGCTTTTCGGTTTGAACGAAAGTATACAGGCAGAGTGTGCTTGTTTACATTCTTGATTCACGAGGATTTTTAGAATGATAAATTAAAAAAGGCTTCAGTTTAAAACCTGCGATATTCCCACCAAGGAGCAAAGTCAGCCTATCTTTAAGTGCCTTAAAACCAGGCATGCTTTTGGCTTCTTGGTGAATGTAAGTGCATTCTGGCATCCTTTTCCACAACAATCTAGTCTCATCCACGTTGAAAAGCTGCTCTGGTTGATACCCTCCTTCTGTAATTATTTAATCCAGACTTCTAACAAACTCTTGAGTTCCTTCCACATCCGCACTTGCTGATTTTCCAGTGACTCGAACTCTATGAAGGTCGAATCTTCTTTTGAACCATCCTGTACTTGCTATAAATGTCTGAGTGTAATCTTTTCTGGCACATTCCTTCAGCATCTGAAAGAGACTTCTAGCCCTTTGACTGCACCGTAAGAAGGCTTAAGGGTGTTCGCTTCTGTATCTGATCTTCCATCCAAAGAAACAGTAATTTTTCCATTTCATGGATGGGCCTCTTGTATGTTGTTTCGTTATCACTGTTGTTCACATGGGTGCCGAGCCTTTAACAACTTCGCGAATCCTTTCTTTGTCTTTCAAAATCATCAACACTGTAGAATAAGATAACTTAAAATCAACTGCGATCGCGTTCACCTTCTTTCCTTCTTCATTCTGCTTAATCACTTTCAATTTTGTGTCTAAATCAATGGCCTTTCTTGCTTTCTTGACAGGTCTAGGAGTAGACAAAGGCACTTTCCTCTTGGTTGATATGTTTAGGGGTTTTAAAAAAATGCTAATTGTAACACAAATTATAACTGAACCAAAAATAGCGAATGTAATAAGTATGCAAACAGAGATCGAGACGTGTGAATCATGCCAAACACATGTTACTGAGCAGTGGGCTGATGCTACACGCACAACCGTTCCCATTAGGCTTCAGGGACCACACGGATAGGGTATGTGAGTGTAGTAGAAAAATCTGTTACAGTAGTTCATACTGAAACGCGGTGCGAGATGCAGTAGCAGTCGTAAGTCAATCAGTCATAACAAAGTTTGTGCCTGAAGTATATTTTCAGGACCGGACAACTTGCATATAGAGACTAATGACTTCACATCACTTGCCTTAGTATCTCGTAATGCAAAGCACATATGCTTTCAGAAATGTATGATGTTATGCATTATGGGAAGGGTCACTACGCAGACCAGTTTTGACCTTTATTGAGGTCTCATCAGTGGGAGCCAGACCCTGAAGTGATACCATGGTTGAAGTAAACCAGAAGCTGTATTTCCATATACAATTAGGCAAAAGATGTCACAGTTTTTTTGAAAGTTTTCTTGGTTTTATCCTTTATTATATTATTATATCTTGGTTTAATCCTTTATCCAAGTGTAAGCAAACTAAGTTTGTGCCTGAAGTTGTTCAGGACTGGACAACTCATATATAGACTATTGACTTCATATCACATGCCTTAGTATCCCATAAAGCTATGCAAAGCTGTAGTCTTAGCACATCTAATATCAGAAGAAAGCAGGCTTGGAGTCGTGAGGAAAGGGACATTGGACAATGAAAGAAGTTAGCTGAACAGGCCAAAAGTAATTGGAGAGAGCTCTTTGTATGTAAAAAGGATTACCTGCTATGTCATGTTTTTCTTCCATAGGTGTAACAGAAGAGGATTATAAGGATTTGGTTTGGTGTGTTGTATCAGCAGTTGAATGGTGTTTATAGGTTTGAGTGCAAGTGGAGAAATGATGGCAGCTAGTTGGCCAGAACAATGTCCATGAATATATCGATAGAAGCATAAGGTGCTAACAGTACACTTGCGAGAACACTGGAATGAGTTCTGTGATGTTATCCCATGTGTTAGAACAGTATTCTAATTCTTAGGAGTTGTAGAGGTAAGAAGTAATGTCCTGAAAAAAGGATGCAAAGTTTTTTTTTAGGTGGAGGAGGTAATGTGTTTATGCCAGGAGAAGCTAGAGATGCAAGTCAATTCATAAAGATATATTTGATATCTCATGGAGAGGTGAAGCATAGTCTTCCTTGTGTGAAATAAGACAGAATTATGTTAGTGACATTGAAGGTGACAAGGTTGCCCTTGCTTCACTCAAGAATTTTTCATGGATCAAAACTTCATTGGTATTAATCAAGTATTTACCCTCCTCTGTCGTTATTCCCTTAACAGCGATTTTAGAGCCATTAACAGATTAACTGCGGTGGAGGGACTTTTGAGTCGCTTGTCTTTACATGTATTGTGCTACTTGGAATTTGTTTACTGTAGGATATTTGATTGTTTTTTTTTGTTTTGTTTTTTTGTTGCACAATTTATTGTGTCTCTTTCCAAAAATAGAAGTTTCATATCTGCCAAAATAAATAATCAATCTCGAAATGACCACCAATCAGCCTTTGCAATGAATATATTTTAGTAATAGTAAATTTCTTCATTTTACTGGCAATATAGATTCTTTTTGCAAATTTTCAAATGTTTGCTTGCATTTAAAATATTTTGTCAAATATTTATATTTTTAAATAACATTTAGTGAAATAAATATGACATTTTGCTTGCTTTCTTTGCAAAATACCTTTTGTATGGATCGTCACATTTCAATTTTAAGAATGAATTTTTTTCCTTTTTTTTTTTATGAACAACAAATGATTATAAACTGCATCACTTTGTTTCCGATATTGTGTCTTTTTTAGTATAAAAAATTTATATCCAATGGTATTTTATCAGAGACTCTTCGCCTTATTCTTTTGCTTAAAATTGCAATAGATTTTAAAAAAAATTTTTTTTTGTAGGATGCACATTACTATAATATCCAGTGCTTAGGAAGGATATCCTGTATGGAATGATTCAAAATTTATGCTCATTTTTAGGATATTTTACTGCAACTCTCTCCTCCCCCCCTCCTATCCCAGAACCCAGTTACATAACTACTTTAAATTTCTACTGCTTTGAAAGCTTTCAGACAGTATTCAAAATCTCTTATTTGAGTTTACCGTTTTGACAAAAGAAATAAAGCAATAATATTGTTGTATATTCGAAGCTTCTAATTCTGTACTCTTTCTTTGCATCTGAAATCAGCTGGTCAGCAGTCTGCTGAAATTATTCTAAGATTTAGAAATACTATGCTATATTGTCAATATGTAAAACTGTATATGACACAAAAGAAAGTTCAGTTATGTATTTTTGTTTTTCTTTCTTTTTTTTTTTTTTTTTTTTTTAATTCTAAATATTATTACTTCTATTGCTGCTGGTTGCTATTTCAGAAATATGTCTTAGAAATGCTGGACAATAATCCTCTTAGCTGGAGGAAAAGCTAAAAGTCTTAGATTACTCTTTTGAGAAACACAAGAGAGAAAGTTTCACAGAAGTTTCACTAAATTGCCTCAATCAAGAATGTGTTGTTTTGTTTTCAATTGTTGATTAGCAGACATCCTAACACAGAAAAACTAACATTTCTTTTACAGGCGGATGCAGTATTTATGCCAGAAATGATTTCTTTATTTATAGCGATCAGTTTCACTTTTATTATCGAAAAATGCTAAATTATTCGATACAGTTATCTTGAAAAAAAGGATTTGAATTTTTTAAGAGAAAAGGCACATATCTGTTACATAATCATTTATTTTTTGGGTTGGAGGGGAGGGGGTTAGATACCTATTCAATCTGCAGGTAATTGTTACAAACTATCACTTCAGGAACATGCCCATGCAGTTTAGTGTAAAATAGTAGCCAAAGTTTAACTACTTCAATAATGTCACGTATTTAAACTAGAAGAAAATGTCATTATATGTGCTGATGTTAGAACTCTTACATAAATATTTTTTTGGCATGAATTCTCTATCAGCTATAATGTAATCAATTTACAGATTTTTGCACTCTTTTATTGACAGAAGAAATATGTGCAGTAATTTCTTCTTTCTACTACAAGAAAAAAACAGATAACAGAAGAAAAATATGTAGTATTTTCTTTTTCATGGTGAATTTACAATGTTCTTTCTTTTGTGTTTTGAAATGAAAGTGCAAATGATTATTTTCTTACCATTTTTGCCAATAGAAAATCTGCTATAATTATACGGGTACATTTTACCATTTTTCTCCCACAGGAGAAAAGAAATAGTGCAATAATATTGTTCAATCTGTCGAACTTTATTGTAGTGCAAATTTTATTATCAAACTTTGCTGTTTTGTAATAAAAAAAATATTCATGCTACTATGAAAATTTCTAATCTGTAGCACACACTGATATGAAAATTTAATAGATAAAGTTTCGGCAAACTGTATTCTTATTTACAAAAAAAAACAAAAAAAAAAAACAATCTTATAATAGGCATATTTGAAAAAAAGTTGTATTAGGCGAGATTGTAGTACACAGAATGTTTCAAAAATTAAGAAATAAAACATCTCAGAGAATGATTTACTTTACTATTCAGAATTGTTTGGAATGCAATTCAGGTATTATATATATATAATATCTGATTACATATTTATGATAAGATAAAAATGTGATATAAGTTCCAAAAAATTTGGAACTTATATCACATCAATGCTGTGTGTAGTAGTGTGTTGGCAAGGGAAAAATGTTAACGTTGTTATTTATATATTTTAATTATTTTATTTTATTATTTATATTTTAATTTTTTTTGCTGAAATAATTTATTTAAAAGATGAAATTATTTCACCAAAAAAATTAAAATATAAATAATATATATGTATATATATTATTATATATATAATATGTTTCCAAAATGAAATTGAAACAATACAATCAGGCATCTCTCTATCATGCAGCGGGGGGGGGGTTATAAAACTATCAAAGTCGAAATAAAGTTCAATTCTATTGTGAAAATATGAAATTTCGCATTTGATGCATGCACATATACATATTTTGTATCGGAGAATATTTGCAATCACTTTAAAATTGGAAAAAAATATATAAACTAGTAGAAAATATATACATATCAATTTAAATAATAATCATTTATTTCATTTTGTAAAGACCAATTATACAGGGAAACCAACAAGGTGAAAGTGCAAAGAAGAGTAGATTACGATATTTTGAAAAAACTTAGTGATATGACATGACAAAATTAGCACAAAAATATTAAACATTGGTTCTCCAAGGTAACGCAATATTTAAGTGAAGAAAGTATGCAAGGATTTATATTTTGTCCTGGAATTATAAACTGTACAATAAAAAGAGAAAATAAAAGTAATTTCTATATTTTTAGCCTCACTAATATAACTCACAGTCAAATTGCCTAGTATAAAACAAGGAATTGCTTTCCTTGTTATAGAGAACTGAGACTCAGCTTCGTGAGATAATCTGGTTAAGCGTTCTCTACAGCATGAAGAATTATCGCGCCTTCTAAAGGACAGAACAGTCAAATTGCACTTCTTATCTAAGTTCTTTCAACAGGTGTATTGAATCGTATCCAGATTTAACTTGACGTATATACACGTCCTGGTCGGTTGGAGGGTTAAGGCATTGATTATAGAAGATCTTGTATCTTAAGATATATATGATGGATGGATAGAATTATCAGCAAAACCGTGGATAGGATTAAAGATTAGTGATAGTCCATTTAAGAATAGGAGGAACTTGAGCAAAAGTACAGATCCCTGGGATACTATCATCAGTGAGAAAATTTACAGAAAGGAAGCCATCCACCATGGCATGTAGGAAATAACCAAATAGGATATTTGCAATCCATTTGCAAGGATAGAGATAGATAGAAATTTGGTAAATAGGCCTTTGTGCCAACACATGATCAAATGCTTTGATCATGTGTTGGCACAAATGTATTGGATCATGCGAATTCAGAACAACTACATATTGGTAGTCACTGATTTAACTACAAGGGCACCCAGGTGATTAAAGAGCTGACTTTTTCCATTATTATTATTATTATTGTTAAACAAGACCTCATGGAGTCAAAGACTCATCTAGGAAGTCCTTTTATCTCACACACATCTCATCATACCGGGTCTTAAACACATTCAAACTCCTTGCAGACACCACACTCTCAGGCAAGGCATTCCAATCATTCACAACTCTGCACGAAAAAAACCTGCCTCTCACTCCCCTACTCACACCCTCTTTATACAGTTTCCAGGGATGACCTCTGGTTCTCCCCTGATCTCCCACTATTCTCTGTAGAACTTCTCCACCATTGATCCTATAACAACCCCTTACCAACTTGTAGTTCTCTATCATATCTCCCCTCTTCCTTCTCTCCACTAGACTCTGCAAATTACATCTTTTCAATCTTTCCTCATACTCGACATTCCAGAGGTCAGAAACTACCTTAGTCAGATGCCTTTGGACCCTTTCCAACATCTCTTCATCCTTCTGAAAACCAGGTGACCAAATCTGGGCACAATAGTCCATGTGTGGCCTAATCAAAGCCTTATACAATGGAACAAGAATCTCCCTACTTCTACATGTCAGTGTCCTCCTCATCATTCCCAGAAGTCTTTGTGTTGTCTTCACAATTTTGGCGATGTGTCCGCTAAATTTTAGATCCTTATCTACTATCACTCCCAGATCTCTTATTTCCTCTACTTCCAACGATATATTTTCACCAAGCATAAATTCTGCATCCCATCTTTGTTTTCCAAATTTTAAAACCTTACATTTTGCAACATTGAACTCACATCCCCATTTGCTTGCCCAATCACTCAATTTATTCAAGTCTTGTAAGGCCACAACATCTTCACTACACTTCATGGTTCGTCCCAACTTTGCATCATCTGCAAACAACTGAATATCTCCATCCAAATCTTCGCCAATATCATTAATATACAAGTTAAATAGTAATGGCCCTAAAACAGATCCCTGAGGCACTGCACTAGTGACTTTCCTTTTCCTGGATATTGCACCCCCATACACAACTTGTTGATACCTATCAGATAGCCAGTCTCCAATCCAATGCACTAATCTAATATCCAACCCCATCTGCTCTAGTTTGACTGTCAACTTATCATGAGGTACTCTATCAAAAGCTTTTGCAAAATCCAAGTATATTACTGTGTATCCTTCTCCTCTGTCCAAGGAAGCAGTCACTTTATTGTAATAAGTAAGTAGATTACTAAAACATGACCTCCCTTTAGTAAATCCATGCTGTCCATCAAAGATTATACCATTGTTGTCAACCCAAATCTGGATCCTAGTTCTCACAAGCTTCTCCAACAACTTAACTACAACACCTGACACACAGATAGGCCTATAGTTTGATGCTTGAGTTCGATCACCTCCTTTATGAAGTAGCACAATCTTGCCCTCCTTCCACTCTTTAGGGACTTGACCAAGTGCAAGACTCGTATTAAAAAAATATGTCAAGGCAGGTGTCAACTCTCTGGCACATTCCTTCAGAATACGCGGTGATATATTATCAAGTCCCACAGCCTTATTTACATCTAGTTTACTCAACTCCCCAAACACCTCTTGCTCACTTACAGTCAGTCTCTCCTCCCCATCATCAACTGCTCTTAATCTCTCCAAGAAGTCACAAGATTGAAAGATCTTTATGAACTGCTCATTAAGTATCTCCACCACACATTCTGCAACAGCTGTCTTTATACCATTTCCTCCAATCAATGTCATCCTTCCATAATCATTCTTTCTTTTGCTGTCTACATATCGAAAGAACTCCCCAGGATTCTTTTTAGTTTCATTAGCTAACTGCTGTTCATACCTCTCTTTAGCTACTTTCACCAACCAAGTCACCCTCCTTGCCTGGTCTTTGTAGACCTCATGAAATTGGTTACTTCCACTTCTCTTATGCTGCCTCCACAATGCCCTTTTTCTCTGTATTGCATGCTTAATCTCTTTATTCACCCATCTCGCACCTACCTTATTTAACCTTCTCACCCGTGGTATACATTTAGACATTGCATCCACTAAATATTTTTTGAAAATCCCCCAAGCTGCATTGATATCTTTTCCAGCTAACTCCTCATTCCATGCTACACCTGCAAGCTGTCTCCTGAGCTCTTCATAATCACCCCCCCCCCTTGTAGTTCCACATATACCCTTTTTTCACAGGGGTCCTTGCACTGCTGGCAACCACCCAGGTAATCACCTCATGGTCACTTTCACCAATTGGTGGATGATTTGATACCTCATTGATAATTACATCCTCCGATGAGATGACCAAATCCAAGACCCTTAATCCTCTTGTGCCCTCTGTTACATACTGTCTGAGGTAGTTATCCCTCAAAAACTCAAGAAACTCATTTTCTTTACTTCCAGTTGCTATCTCTTCATTCCAGTCTATATTGCCATAATTAAAATCACCCATAATGATCACCCTTTTCTTATTTGCTTGGCTTATTTGACTATACATTTCACTATCACCACCATCCACATTACCAGGTCTATAACAACATCCCACCAAGTATTTGATTCTATTCACCTCTATCTCACACCATACTGCCTCAAAACCACTGGCCCCATTTCCCTCTTGCATCTCTACCTTGTATGGACATAACTCTTTCTCTATCATCAATAGCACTACCCCCCCCCTTTTTTTATCCCTTCTATCCTCACGAAACACATCATACCTTTCCATCTCTATTCCTGTCAGGATGTCATCCTCATCTAACCATGTCTCACTTATTCCGACAATCTCTGGGTGCATAGACGCAATTAGTGCAACCATTTCATCCGCCTTGTTTCTTATACTTCTAGCATTGGTATACAAACACATCAACTCATTTCTGGATCTACAGCTAGTTCCACTGATACCACTCACTCGATGTGATCTCTCCATGCTGGACTGGGGCCATTTCCCTTTCTGCTTCTTCATTTTAGAACCCTTTGCAATTCCATCTGTTTCCTTTTGATCCCTGATCATCCCATTACTTTCCTGCCTACACATGCTCTCACCTCCTCTTGGAGCATCCACCTTTCTCACGCTGTGTATCCCTGTCCACCCTGAGCCTCCCCGTTTCCCTGCTCCTCTTGCACACCCATTCTCTCATTTTCTATACTCATACCACTCACTTCCCCATTCATTTCCACTCCTTCAATCTCTCCTGTCTTACTCTCCTGCTCTTCCACATCACTCCCCTCTCGATCTGATTCATTCTCTCTATTCACTTCTCCAATTTCCAGCATCAGTTTCTCCAAGCGACTCACACCATAACCACTCAAATGCAGTCCATCGTTCCCATACAGCTCACTTCGTCCCTCAAACTCATTCCACACATTAACAAACTGTACTCCCATCTCCTCACACATTGCAGCCAGAATATCATTCATAATCCTTGCTCTCTGCCTCATTTCACCACAATCATACCTAGGCAACACACTGACCACCTGTCACACTATTCTCCTTTATCTTTCCAAGCAGTCTCCTGACATTCATTTTGACATGCTCTTTGTTCTCTCTCAAATCATTTGTACCAATTAATACAATTAACTCTTTTGCTCGCTCCTGCCTCATATCTAATGCCTCAATCACTCTACTCATTTTACCGCCTGGAAAACATACCTTGTGCATTTTATCCTCTAGCACACCTTTAATAATGGAGTCGCCATACATCGCCACTCGCTCATCTTTTGTTAACTCTTTCATGCCATCATGATTTTTTTAATAGTTTTGACCTGAATTCTCTTAATTTCATTCCGCATCCATTTCATTTCTTGCTTCATCCAATCCAATTCACCTTCCGAACCTCAAGACATTCACTCTATCATTAAATCTTTCTAACTCTCGACCCCCTCTTCTCACTTTCCCTCTCATTCATCCTTCTTTGTTTCCGTACTTTCGGTCCAACATACGTCCAACTTTCACTATCATTCTTCTCACTTTCACTCTCACATATCGTTCTTTGTTTCCGTAATTTCGGACTAACATGCTTCCAACTTTCTCTATCATTCTTCTCACTTTTACTGTCATTCATCTTTCTTTGGTTCAGTACTTTCATTCCAACATGCATCCAACTTTCGCCATCAGTCATTCTTTTTTCGCTATCATTCATTCTTTCGATTTTTTTTACTTGCGATTTCTGTATCACGCCATTTCTACTTTCGTTCTCTCAATTTCGTTTGTTTCCACCTCACTTTCGTCCCTTTTAACATCCATTACGGTTGTCAAATCGCTCTTTTTCTTTTTTCCTGATTTTTTAACATTTTTTCGCCTTTCTTTCTCACCATCCTTCTCTTTCAAACGTGCACTCGCGACACAATCGGTACTAGCACTTTCTGTCATCAACTTCATATTCGCATTCATCAATTCCTTGTTCAGGTCACATTTCGCACACACCCTTCTTCCATCCACACTAAACATCTACAAATCATTTATGTAATCGAAGGAGTACATATAACAGACCTCACACTTAACAAACCGACTGAAATCCAAATTAAAATCATGGAATGACAATGCCGCCGCCATTTTTTTTTTTTTTCTCTGCAGGTTACTAGGTCTAATATTAACGTTTTCGTATTTAGTTTAAGCAAGAAAAAAACCCCCACACTAATAATATCGGTAGCGTACAACGTTTACAGCCGCTCTTACTTAAACAATTACGCATATATACTTAATTATTCCTAGTAAAACTTATCTGAATCAGGAGCTCTTCAAAACACGTCCGTAGTGCTTGACCCACTAGCGCCCTTATTTTGTATAGAAATGAGAGGATAATTTGATGGCTGGTTGTTACCTCCTTTCTTTGGAGTATGTTAAATATAAACTTGTTCCTAATAATATAGAGTGTACATTAATTTCAAAGCACAAGTGGTAAGCAATTTTGGTAGGAGTACCATCAGAACCTTGAAAACTTAGCATTCAAGCTAGTCAGGATTTTTCTGATGTCTTTCTGTATAGAATTTGCTCATCCGGAATGAGCATGCAGCTATTCTCTTACAACATCATACCAAGAACACACACAGGTACCTCCACTGAGTCTGTAGACTTATCATGGGAGGTCCATTTTTAAAACATTAATCAACAATTGTCAATACTGTTGACAATTGTTGATTAATGTTGAAAGTTATTTCACTTGGTTATACTATAAATTAAAGCTGCCAAGAAATTATATTCTCAGTTTCATCCTTTATCCAAATGTAAGCAAACAAAGTTTGCTCATGAACTTTTAACAAGTAGTTAAAAGGTGTAACACTTTTTAACTACATGTATATGAAAATATGACTTCTGCATTACCTCAATCTTAATATCACTTCTGGATCTGGCTCCCACTGAAGAGACCTCAATAAAGGTCAAAACTGGTTTGGGTAGTGACCCTTCTCATAATGCATAGTATTATACATGTCTGTATGATATGTGCCTTGCTTTATGGGATACTGAGGAAACTGATATGAAGTCGTTAGCTTGTGTATATAGCCCAGTTGTGAAGTTACTTCATGTGCAACTTGGTTTGCTTCCACTTGGATAAAGGATGAAACCAATAATTTTTCACATCTATAATTTATAATTGTCAATATACCTGTACAATATCTGTCATATTTTGCCTTGAAATCATTCACTGACAAAGCACATGCAACTGACTCTGGCAGTCTGTTCTACTTATTCAGCACACTCCAAGCAAAAAATGTAGTCCTCACTCCCTTGCCATATACTGAAATATTTCACCCTCAACATTTCTATAACTCCTCCCCTTCCCTCAAGCAACTGTTTCTATTATATCTTCCCTTATCCACCGATCAACCAGCTTTTGTAATGCACAAATCTTCAATCTCTCCTCATATGGAGCATTATGCATCCCTGATACCATGTTAGTGTTACTTGCCTCTTTTTATTATAGTGTATGAGGATATAATGGCCATGAGGTTCTTTTTTATGGGGAAGTACGATACTATCTCAATTCCCCCCCCCCCCCCATTTTATCTGGGCTAGGGACCGGCATAGCTAATGAATCAGGCCTATGGCTGGGTCTTAAGTATTCCTGACTGTAATACGTGTGTGTGTGTGTTCACAGGGCTGGTTTGCCTGCTTGCAGGATGAAAACCCCCAGGATAAAGTGGAGATAATAATCCTGCTGTCCATGCCCAAGACCGGCTAACTTGGCTATGTCTGAGAAAGATCCTTAAGCTCCTCATGTTGGCGATAGGAATTGAACCCAGGACACTCCTTTCCCAGGCATATGGTTGTGTAAAGTTATGTTGATTTTGTTAATTTCAAATTTTTGTTATATTCACCTATATCAGCTCTTTCTAAATCTCCAACTATTCTACTGGCTGCACCAATGTAAAATTATGTTAATTTGATATATACCTCATTAATTCCTTACTCATACAAATCTTAGTATTTCTCTATCTGCTGGCTGCTATAAACACATTAAATGATGGTGCACTGTGCTGTTAACAAAGACACTGCTTCAGGCTAGAGCCAATCCCTTTGTTATAATTCTGGTATTAACCCAGTTTCTAATTTTGGAAAAATTTATTTGTTAACGCTGCGCCATCCAAAATTATTAGACTAGAGAAGCTTCGTTGTCTGGGAGAAAAAAACACTCAGAATGGCACAATATTCATACAATTACTATTCCTAATTTTATCAAAACTTATATGTCTCAATTTTACTGCAGTCGTGGCTATTCACAAAATTTTCATTTGCACAGGTTCTACTTTGAGTGGTGCATTGAGAACATAGATCAGGCAAGTTATTAGGTTGACAAGAAAGGATTTATTCATTAATGAATATGGTACAATTACTGACAGTTACTTAACTAAACTAATTCAATCATGCAGGTGTAACCTGGGAATTCTTAATCTTTCTCAACATGAATCAATATCTAATACTAAACACATTATGCATTTCTTCTAATTACTTAACATTCTTAAGTAATCATTTACCAAATCTTGGTCTCAGGAACTAACTGACTATAACAAAACTATATATTCAATCGCAACACCTTGCAAGTCCTCATGCACAGAGCTATAATAACATTCTATATGTGGATCAGATGCTAAAGTCCTATTACACTTCGAAAGTCCAATAATATTCCAATAAATATTCGTTACAATCTAACATTCTTGTATATACAAAGGATTTAAAAAGTTCTTACATTATCGGGTCATTACGATCACTCTGGCTTTCTCTTTCGATCATCTGCTCTATTCTTATGGCTCGTTGTTTCTTCCTCTGGTTTACTGCTTTCAGAAAGGACTGGCTAGCAAATATGTTCATGATTACTTCCTTTGATTTAGGCGAAGCTGGTCTGTGAGGATCGGTCCACGTGGTTCTGCATATCATCTTGGTCTACGCTGATTATACCGCTGTGCCGAGGCCTATGTTCGTGCTGGATCTCTGTCTGTCTGCATAGCTGCCTATGGACATCTTCCTTCTCTATGAACGACAGGAACAAGATGGAAAAAAAAGCCTACAGTTGCCTTTGCCAAACTCTATATATTCACTGCTGTGATATTCTCCCTACTACGTCATTGTTTTTTCTGGCACTTAACTCTTCTGCACTTCGTGCCATTGCTCCTCCTGGCATGTCTACGGGAAACGCCCATGTGCCTTTTCGACTTTGCGTACATGACTGCCTCCGGACATGTTTTTTTAATCCGCTTATCTCTTCTGTAACTTTGATCTAAACTTTGGCATACTAACATTTTTTTTTTTTTCCACCTCTGTTGTATTCACAAAAACATTTAATATTATAATACATAAGGAAATTTTTAAATCATGGATTTTATCGTTATTTTACAATCTATTTCACCTTTACCAGTATGCAAGTATTTCTCCGAGAGTTTTGATACTTGTTAAATCTGATTGAAATGTAGTACAATAAATTTTTCCTTCATTCAAAATTTAACAGTTGCGAAGCGCATAGCCACTTGGCTAACCACGCATACATTATTGCCTCTGAATCCTTTAGACTGCATTTGTACGTATGTTGAAAAACTAAGGATTTACAGTAGTTTAGGTTTTTAATGGAACATGGGATGAAGAGACCTTCATTCCATCAAAAATTATTTCAGTTTGAAGAGAAATGCAAAAACAATAGTCTTAGCCAAAGGAAAAGAGTAGAAATCATGCATTTTGTCACAATTGTATTGACAAATGACATGACATCAAGAGTGGCTGAATGAAAGGCCTTCTTTCAGGAAAGAAGGTATAGATGACGTTATGGTCCCAGTTAATAAGAAAAGAGCAGAGCTGCCGTATATGAGAACTGGTTAAGAAGATATCAAGGATTAAGAGAATTATTTAGCATCTTGCTGAGCAGATAGACAATTTGCAAAGGATCTGAACAGCAAATATCTCTGCATCTCTTCTTTGCTTGATCAATAAAACTGGAAAATGAAGCCAGTTTGAGTTTTGGACAGTGAGGTCCCCAAGGAAAAGCAGTCTCACATTTTTTGTAATTAAATTGCACAAAATCCAACTTCAAAGACAAATAATAAGGGGGGAAAATTCAGTGTGTTTATCAGGAAAGAAGTGTTTTTCACTCACTGGAGTGCAGAAATACTGGATGTCAGATCTGACAAATACACAGGGTTCACCATTGTGGTAGAAGCAGGCATGCAGAGTATAGTTTAGAAAGATGAAGTGGATAATATTGCTTGAGGCTGCTCGTTGAGGTTCTGATTAAAAGTAACAGGCCAGATTTATATATTTCTAAGTGGTGGTGTGCATAGTTTATGTTGCAGTTAAAATCATAAATTGAATGTCAGTGAAATGGATATGAATGTTTTTTTGTTGTAGCTGCATTTTAGCTCTTTTTTTTTATTCTCTTCTTTGAGGGAGTTTTTTTATCAGCAGTGTTATCAGAATAATTTCTGATAACTAGCATGTCTGCTTTGTGTCGAGGGGTCACAAAAATAGGGGCCTGTTGTGTGGATGATGCCAATTTGGGGATGACAATAAGGGAAGAAGTGAATTTCACTCACTTCAAATCACTAAAATGATTTGAGCATTGTTCTGTGTGCAGATGACAGTGAACATCAGTTCAGTGTTGTCAAGTTATGTATTTTGGACTGAAAGCACTGCAGGCAGAGTTTTACACCCTGTGTCCAAAAAGAAACTGAACTTTTTGAAAATAGAAGAAACTAGTGCCATCTGTTGTATTTTTTGTTGTCAAAAGTGGCAACCTTCATTAGTGTTGTGTCAACTGTTTATGACATTTGTTTCATTAGAAGCCAAGTATAGTGCCAAAAGCAGCGGTGTGTTTTGACGAACAGTCGGAAAATGAGTTTCAAAAAGAGAGCTGCAATTGACTTTTGTGTTAAAGTTGGTAAACATTTTACCGAAATGCATATGCTTCAAAAAAGCATACAGTGATGAATGCTTATCCCATACTCAAGTTTACGAGTGGTTTAAGTGAATTCAAAGTGGTCATAAGATGCTTGAGGACAACGAAAAGCCGGTCCGTCCAAAAACTGGACTGGGCGAAGTCAACATCCAAAAAGTGCGTGATTTCATCAAAGAAAACCCAAAATCATCCATGAGATCGATTGAAGATGAATTGGGGGTTCCAAAATCAACTGTGCACAACATTTTGACCGAGAGTTTGGGCCTTTGTAAATGGAATTCACGATTTGTTCCCTACAAGTTGACCGACGATCAAAAAATGTATTGAATTGAACACTGCAAGGACCTCATTAAAACTGCTTATAAGGACTCAAACTTCCTTGAAACGATCGTTACTGGTGACGAAACATGGTGTTTTGAGTATGAGCCTGAAACAAAGCCCCAGAGTGCTGAGTGGAGACCACCAGAAGAGGGGCATCCGAAAAAACATCGCTTGGAGAAGTCAAAAGTGAAGACAATGCTGATATTGTTTCTACGATTCCAAGGGCATTATCTACAAAGAATTCGTTCTGCCTGGCACGAATGCCAGGCGGTCACTGGTGAATTTTATCTCGAAGCTTTAAAGCAATTGATAGCGAGAATTCGTCGCGTATGGCATGAATATCGTGACGACCGACCATTAGGTCAAAACACACTGTCACTCTTGGCACTCTAACTCTGCTTCTAATGAAACAAATGTCATAAACAATTGACACAACACTAATGAGGTTGCCGCTTTCGACAACAAAAAGATACAAGAGGTGGCGCCACTAGTTTCTTCTATTTTCAAAAAGTTTGGTTTCTTTTTGGACAGAGGGTATATATTATGAGAATTCGCTGTGAATGGTCATGAATGGCTTAGGTTTGGAATGATGGTGGTTGAAATTTAAGGACCACATTGCTGAGGTGGTTAAATTATCTGAAATGTTGAAGAAAACACTAACTTATAGGAATAAGTTAGTGTATTCTCCTTCTTCCTCTTTTCAAGGCTTCTATATGATAATATTTATTCCTGTTCTTAGATAGATATGATTACAGGGATTTTGTGGAAATGAAGAGGCAGTCAAAAAGATCCAGTGTAATATAACCTTATCTTGACAAGGATTAATTGAAGGAATGTGGTTTTCAAAATTTGGAAATTAGAAGAGGAGAGATATGATAAAGCCATACATGATTATAAGAAAATCTTACAGTATAAGCTGTAAACTTCTGCCTGCTATGAACTAGTAAGTGCATAAGATCATTCTGATAGAACGATCTTATGCACTTACCACTTCGTAGCAAGTAGAGAAAGAATACTCAGTCATCCCTAGAGGCTGAATAACTATACTAGTGATGAGTATGCATAGAATGGAATATCATTGGATAGGAGTGCACCTTTTGATGAATTTGTTCAAGGAGAGATGTGATATCTGTGTGTTGAAACAGCAATGGGAAAGGATTAAAAATATTTAAATATTTATTTGTTAAATATTATTTAATCCTTTCCTAGTGCTGCTGTTTTACTCCATTAAACTTCTAACAGTGAGAGATGTGATAGGTACTTTGTCATTATATGACACAGAAGACAAGAGATGGTCTTCTGGAGGAAACCATAGTAATAAATACAGTTGACTCCTAATGACAGAATCATTAGGAGCCTTAGAAATAGTTTGTTATAGAAGACAGTTTTTTTTTATTTTTATTTTATTTTTTTAATAATGAATTATTTTTAGAATAGCATTGTGCCCATGGGGCTTTGGTCTGGAATTTTTTTGGTTGTGTGCTATGTGTGAATTTGTTATAGGGAGGGTGAACTGCATATTTAAGTTGCAATGGTTTAAATTTAGATTGGTTTAGATAATTGATTACTGAATTGGATTGGCAATTAATTGTGCTATATGATAGTTTTAATGTAGGGAAGTAGTATTAAAGAAAAGGAAGATAATGAGTGGGAGTTCTGCAGGACTTTAGCATCAAACACCTCTTTTGCTAGTCTTTCTTCTTCCATTCTGTTTAAGTGACCATACCTCAGATTGGGGTTGATATTGGGAATGGATTAATATGAATTATTTATTCAGGTTAGGAGAATGTTGTAGGGCTGTGCCAGTTCTAGAAATAGTTTCTGAGATTTATTTTACACCTATAGAATGCTTTTTATGGTAGTATCTGGTGGCTTGCATGAATGGTAGGGTTTGCAACTCTAGAATGGCTGCAGTTTAGAAATGAAGTATTATCCGTGTCCATCACGTCGAATATTAGCCATTCTTCCTGTTTGTGAGTGACCAAATATTTCACACTCATTTATTTACTTACTTTTATTAAGAAAGTGTTTGAAGAGCATGTCCCGAGGTTTACTTTCTGCTTTGACCAAGAATTCTTTTTCTGGTTATGTGTGCTGTTAAGATAGTTCCTGAGTAAAGTTCGATTTTTAAGTATTGCAATATCAAGTGACTTATGCCAAAGGTTGTATTTTTCAGTCACGTTTAAAATGCTTACTGTTAAAAAAGAAATACAGTACATTCTTAATGAAGAAAAAAATTGAAATGTTTATTTATATATTTTTTACAGGGTGGACAGAAGTATATGTCAGAAACACTTAGTCATTTAAGTTTCAAGACAAATCTTGAAGACTCAGCCAAAGCAACTGACTTAATTATTGAAGCAATTGTTGAAAACATTGATGTGAAAAAGGAACTTTTCTCAAAGCTTGACAAAGTAGCTTCCAAGTAAGAGTGCAATATGTTCATTAAATTAACATTTTCTAAATGTTATAAAGCATAATTGAAAATGTTACTACAGATATCTAATAACACATGTTAAAAAATAGTACTTAAAGCTCTACACATTTACTGATTTCAGATGAATCAAGATTTGATTTGTTTGTTTTTTTGTCACATTTTTTACATACTGTTGCTGAAAAGTTGTGATAATCACTATGAAGGAATTCAGGTAGGGAATACATTATTGTGGGGAATACATTATTCTATGTATTCCCCACAAAGTGTTATACACATGTTACTATGCTGCTGCATCATTTGGAGTCCTCTGAGAAAAAAAAAGTCTTTTCCCTTGTTGCACAACCTGTCCTCAACTGCCGACATGACTTCATCATCTATGGTAAATTTTGTTCCTTTCAAGTGTTTCGTTGAATTTGGGAATAGGAAATAGATGGGGCCCAATCTGGCGAATAGGGTGGTTGAAGCAGACATTGAAGGCCCAAGCTGTGTATTGTATGTTAGGTTTCATGAGCAGTGTGAGCAGGTGTATTGTCCTGCAAAAGCAACACACCTCTGCTTAGTTTCCCACAGCATTTTTCCTTCAGTACCTCCTTCAGTTCATTCAGAGCTGTTGAATAAATTGCTGCAGTAACAGTTTCACCTTTTTTAAGGTACTTGGTAATGATTACACCATCCATATCCTGAAAGATAATGGCAAGAACCTTCCCTGCTGACTTTTGGTTTCAGAACTTATTTTGCCATGGAGAGCCTTTTGTGTCTCCACTCCATTCACTGTTGTTTGGTGTTTCTGGGTCATAGTGATGAAACAATAATTCATCAATAGTTAAATTGCAAACCAAAAAATTTGCTCCTGATTTCTCAAAATGACCCAGAATCCCTTAAGATGACAGCACACATTCTCTCTCTCTCTCTCTGTCTTTTGGTCGGCATTCAAACATTTGGGGACCCACTTTGCCGAGAGCTTCTACATGTCCAGATGTTGATGGATAATGACCCCAAAACATTCCCTGGATATCCCCAGAGTTTTGACAATCTTTTTGGCTGGTATTTGGCTATCATCAAGGATCATGGCATGCACTGCATCGATGTTTTCAGGTGTGATTGCTGTGGAAGAACTTCCAGACCTGGGAGCATCTGTTGTCTCAGGATGCCCAGTTTTAAACTTGGCCATCCATCTAGCAGCTGTTGAATATGCTGGAGCACAGTTCTCTCAAGTCTCACATAAAGTTAGGTGAATCTCAGTTGTGGACTTTTGGACTCTTGCAGCACAAAAAACTTGACAATGGCCTGCAGTGTATTACATTCTTACATTAGCAACATTAAGAATTATATGCAATAAAAAATGTATCAAATCTGAAAAGTATATGTTAATTTACTTATTCTTGTTGTTTTAAGGATACTTGTGCTATAACATTTATTAAAATCACAATAACACAAGAAAAGGAAGAATAAAGTGTAATAATCTCATGGCTCTTGCTGTTTTAAATTTGTCTGTTCTAGTTCTACCTCATATTCTCTTATCTAATGCCAGTGATATATAATCTGTAATTTTCAAATTGATATATATGGCTTTTTTATTAAATTTTCTTCATCTGTAGTTGTGGTATGTGAATTTAAATATTACCTGCTATTACTAGACTTTTAATACAGACATAGTTTAATGTTGTAAATAATGGCTTCACACATGGAAGAGAAAACTAAATAGAATTTATTACTCCTATATGTTTTGCTTAATATGTCATGAGCTTCATTCAGGAAGATTACAGAAGAACTGGTAACAACATTTAAATTTTGAATTCAAGAACAAGTCATACAGCATGTGTAAAATATCTCCTGTTGGGTTGCAGCTGTACAGTAGGAGGAAACACTCTTAGAGTTCAGAGACATGGGTATAGATGTATAATTAATTAAAAAAAGATAAACAATTAACAGCAATCACTTCCCAAAATTTACAGATAAACATACTGTCTGTCTGATTAAGATTAGGATGGTGGCATAGGGCTTCACACCATTCAAAAAATGGACAATTAGATTTGAACCTACTGTTAGTGTCGCATTGGTATGATTCCAGTAAATTCTGTCTAGTGTCGATGGCATCAGAAACAAGTAGATTTTCCTGATGACATTGTCAAATTATTCAAGTTTACTATCAATGGTGGATATTTTACTTGGTGTAATAAATTATTCCAAGGGTGCTGCAATGGTAGTTCTATGACAGCTGCTTTGGTGGACTATTTTATGGATCATTTAGGGGATTGGATTTCTAACCATTTCTCCTCAAACTTGCATTTGGCTATGTTTTGTGGATGACATCTTTGCAATTTGGTCTCACTCTGAAACAGACCCACTTCAATTTCTCGATAAAATGAAAACTTATATACTCTTGTCAAATTCACTATTGAACGTGAGTCTAATAATAGTCTTCCCGTTTTGGATACTAATACATCATAACTCTGTATGATGTATTAAATAATGAATATTGAATTTTCTGTTTATGTGAATTTCATTGTGTTCTATATTGTACTGTAGTCCCCCCTTATCTGCAGTTTCAATTATCTTTGGTAACCCAGGTCCAAAAATTTAAATGGAAAATTCCAGAAATAAACAATTTATGAGTTTTAAATTGTGTGCCGTTCTGAGTTGCTCTTGGTTATAAGATTGACTATCTCAGTGCTTGTGTTCAAGTAACTCATGCTTTACTTAATAATGGTCCCAAAGTGCAAGAGTGATACTGGCAATTCAGATATGCCAAAGGGAAGCCATAAACTGCTTCCTTTTAAGTGAAAAGGGGAAAGTTCTTAAGTTCATAAAATAAATAAATAATAAAAAAAAAATATGTGCTGAGGTTGCTAAGATTCCATTCATATTCATATAATTTTTATTGCTGTATATTATTATAATTGTTCTATTTTATTATTGTAGTTATTGTTGTTAATCTCTTACTGTGCCTAATTTATAAATTCAACTTTATCATAGGTATGTATGCATAGGGAAAAAACATAGGATATATAGGGTTCAGTGTTATGTGAGGTTTCAGGTATCCACTGGGGGTCTTGGAACACAGATAGGTGGGGGCTACTGTACTGACAAATATGGCCATGATGGCTTTGATAAACTTAAAATAAAACTTACTCTGTTAAAAACAGACTAAAATGTTAAAAACAGGCTAAAATATAGCCGTTAATTATATTAACTTACTCTGTTACTTAATGGATACAGCAAGACCTTGACACAGAAAATATTAAGTTATTCTCTTCTCTTCATTCTCTGCCAAGTTAATTTAGGCCTTCCCCTTTTCCATTTTTCTTCTGGGATCCGTGTCAAAGCTACTTTATGAATCTCTCTCTACTGTCCAATCTCAGTATGTGTCCAATCCATTTCTGTTTTTTTTTATTTTTTCATCAATAATGCTTTTTTTGCACAATCAGCTTATATAAGTTATCATTTGTTATATGTTGGTGCCAGAATATTTGTAATAATTTATACAGACATTTTGTTTGAAATGATTTAATTTAGCTTCCATGTCTCTGATCCATATAATAATATGGCCTTAACATTGCTGTTGAAGATCTTTATTTTGGTTTTATTATGAAATTTTGAAAATTCTCATATATTATTTAATTTTCTGAAAGCATAGTAGCTTTTGTCAGTCTTTGCATTATATTTTTGTCAGTTCCACCTTCAGTATCTACGTTTGCTCTCAGGTATGTAAAATTCTTAATTTCTTCTATAGCATGCTGATTGAATATGATCTCTTTGTGGCATTGGCTGTTTAGTTTAAGCACTTTTGTTTTAGTCATATTTATTTTAAGACCAATCATTTCAGCTATTTTATAGAAGTCTTCTGACTTTGTTTGTATATCATTGTATTTTAATGATATTAAAACTATGTCATCAGCATAATCTAGATCTTCTAACTGCCATAGGATTCCATTCAATTTCTCTTTTTGTACCTGTAACTTTTCTCATAATCCAATTGATGACTATATCAGACAATAACCCAGACATCTCGCAACTCTATCTTACACCAGATCTTATCTCAAACCATTGATGTTGTTTGCTGTGCCATAACACAACTTTTTACTTCCCTTATACATTTCTTTGATTACTCTTACATATTTGTCAGGAATTCTATAACTTTTAATAATTAATCATAATGTTTCTCTGTCAACACTGTCAAATGCTTGAGTTAATCTATAAAATTTAAGCTTCTAACTTCTATACTGTGTTCAATGATGTTCCTTAAAGTAAAAATTAATGCACAGTACTCTTACCTGTTCTAAAACCAACTTGTTCATGCCTTAATATCTTCTCTACTTCGTTTTTAATCTTATATATCAATATTCTACAGAAAAGTTTTGCTGGTACTGAAAGTAGGCTAATTCTCCTCCAATTCTCACATCTAGTGAGATCATTACCTTTCTTCAAAAAAAAAAAAAAAAAATCAGCTAACGCCTTTTTATTCCTGCATATATAGGGAGTAGGCGAGGCCGTTTTTAGCCCTATCAAACTTTTGGAGACTGAGTGGGCAGTTCAATCTCCACTGGTACCCAATCAGAGATAGCTGGCCCAAGGCTATCACTAATTAAGCATCATGCAGTGAAGAGTGATATCCCAACAAGTGCCGCCATCTTGTGGTCCCTAACACTCGTATTTAATGTCTGAAATAATGTGGGTTCTACGGTCGATTTTCTTGAGTTTATGGGAAGAAAAACCTGAGTTTCCGGGAGAAAAAACCCACTTGTCCGTGCCAGAGATCGACTAACTCGGGAACTGGTCGAAAAAAGGCTTAGAAAAATTTCCTCTAGTCACCGACTAGACTCGAAATAAAGTCTTCATTCGTGTGGCCAAGCGCCGTGGTGTGCAAACGCCACAGGGATTGCAATTATCATGGCTTCTTTCCATTGTTTAAGTATCTTTTTAGTCTCTAGCACATTATTAAGGATTAGTTTCTTTAGTTGTCTTAAGCATTTCTTTTGCTATATTATCATTGCCTGAAGCCTTTCCATATATCATTTTCTCTATTACATTTGTTATTTCATTTTTAGATATAGATTTTGATGTTATATTTAAATTTATGCTTACAGGAGGTTTTTCCATTATTGAACTTCTAATCATGTCAGTTATATTGTTGTCTACATTTAGAATTTTTTCAGAGTGTTCTTTCCATCTTCTAACAATCTGATCCTCTTCAGTTAGCAGTAAACATCTTTATCTCTTATGGCATTTACTTACTACTTTTCTTCAGAGCATATTTTCCTTGTCATCTCATACAGTCTTCCAATGTGTCCTATGTTGCAGCCTTCTGTATACTTCTGCCAAACTGTCTGCATAATTTCTTTTATTCTCTCTTGCAGATCTTTTAACTAGCTTGTCTTTATCTCTATAATTGCTGAAATGAATTTCTTTAGCTCTCTGAGAGCAAAACATCATTTTAACTTTGTACCTTACTTCTATAGCAAGAACCTTTCACAGATATAATTTGTACACCACCTTCAAACCAGTCTGGAAATTGTCATCTTTCTTACTACCTATCATAGATATGTTATGATATCTATCCTTGCCTGGCATTTAACAAATACTCTGTTCTTTTCATCTTGGCTACTTTGGACAGACCGTCCATTTTGTAACTATTAGAATCTAAGAGCATCAAGATTATATAAGATTTATGGAATCTGAAAGTTCATCCTTGCTTCTCATGCCATCGGCACTAGACATAGAGTTCACTGAACCACACCAGAATGCTGCACTATAGTAGATGATCCAAATTCGATCATCTATTTTTTGAATTGTGTGAAACCCTATGCCACCATCCTAATCTTAATTAGACAGACCGCATGCTTGTCTTAGAGATAAGTATACAGCTTAGAGATTCTGCCATTTTGCTACTATTAGAATCCAAGAACATCAAGATTATATAAGTTTTGGAATCTGAAGGTTCAAGCCTTACTTCTCATGCCATTGGCACTATGCCTGCCTTAGAGATAGGTTTTGGGAAGTAATTGCTGTTAATTTTTTATATTTTTTTTTTTATTAATTATATATCTATACTTCTGTCTCTGAACTTTAATAGCATTTCCTCCTACTGTACAGCTGCGACCGAGATGCATGATATTATATGCATACTGTATGACTCATTCTTGTATTCAGAATTTAAATGTTTTTACCAGTTCTTCTGCCCTCTCCCTGAATGAAGCTCATGACAGTATTGAGTGAAATATATGAGTAATAAATTCTATTTAGTTTTCTCTTACATATGTGAAACAGTTATTTAAAACATTATACTATTAATTATTATTGGATTGCTTTGGGATCTAGGTAATCATAATAGTAATCTTTTTAACTTTATAAGAATTTTACTGCAGAATCAACACTTCAATGGAATCTGCCAGACTTAGGAATTTTATAACCAAAAAAATATCATGTGTATTTGTCATATATCTGGCAAAAACAACACATACAACATATTCAGAAAGAGAACTGTTTAAATGACTGATTTGATATGTCCCATCTTGTATATTTTCTGATTAAATCCCAAAATTAGAGAAACACTTAATAGGGTTCTAAATTTAACAACTGTTATACATCAAATGAACTTAAAACTAGATGTTAAATATAACATCAAGATATCAGATGCATGTCTCGTTGTGTAACTTATATCATAGACTAATTCATAGCTATGTAGGTCTTTGATATATTCCAACCAAAGCTGAATCAAGATAACACCTTGGTTTTTTGTTACATTGGGTTGGACATCAGAGCCTTTACAAAGTTTTAAATCAGCAAAGATTCTTGTAAAATTCAATGTATGTCATTCCTCTGAGTTGCCAAAGTACTTGATAATTTTTCTTTAGTGATATGAAATGCCAGTGGTGATTTATGAGCTTACTTTATCTCTGTATCTTTGATTTGTTCTTTGAGGTAGAATTTTCTTGATCAACTCGTCTGTCCAACCTAGCAGATGCCACACGTGCAGAGAAAATTTTGTATGCTTCTGGTTTGCTTGAGAGGAGAGTGAGACTATTTGGGGATCTTAATATCATGGAAACTTCTTTGTAATGGCATGAAGGCAACTTTTAAGATTGTATTGCATGAGCATTTCTACTATTTTATCTGTAACATAGAGCAAAGAAACTGTTTGTAGTTGTCTTATTTTAGGAATACATATCTAAAATATGTTATTTCTTATTGCCCTTTTTTGTCAACACTGGATATTGTGAATGCTCTGTCTGATTTGTCTAATGCCCCTTTTTTTGGCAGGATGATAATGTGAGATAGCATGTAGTTATCTTCCATTTCATCACTGAAATTAAGTCTTTGGCTCATTTTTTGATTATCCCAGTTGAACTTTTTTCTGTAGACATGAAATGAAAGTGTGCTATGATTCTTGACTGAGATTAGAACATCTAAGAAAGGAATAGATCTGCTTCTTTCAACTTCCAGTGTGAACTGGATTTTGTGCTTTAAGCTGTTTAGGCATTCTGTGGAACTGTGAAAGAAGACCTCTAGTAGGATATCTAAAAGTAGAATAGATGTTGGAAGCTTTTCCGCTTGGTTATATTATAAATTAAAGATGCCAAAAAATTATATTCTTGGTTTAATCCCTTTATCCAAATGTAAGCAAACAAAGCTTGTGCCTGAACTATTTTCAGGACTGGGCAACTCATATATAGAAACTAATGACTGGCGCAAACTGTTTGCTTACTTGGATAAAGGATTAAACCAAGAATATAATTTCTTGGCATCTTTAATTTATAAAGTAGAATAGAATTATATCACTTCACTACAGCTCTATTTTCTTTTTGAGTGACTTTTCGCATATCTTCTCATATCATTTCTGCTGAGGGCAAGTTTGTTTCAGTAGCTGACTTTTCTCTGATGAAAACAGCATAGGCCTTATTTAACCAGGCAACACCCTAGCTGGGTTGATATTCTGTGACATTAGTTACAATAGACAGGGTTAATTCAAGATGGTAGATCTTGAGTGTTATAGTGTACAACAAGGATAAGTAGGCAGGTATCTTACTATAACAGAAAACCAAGCCAATTTAACAAAATATCTGTGCACATATATTATGTAATAAGAATTTTTACACTTCTGTGCATATTGCAGATCTGGTTGCCCAGTGGATAGTATTTGCTATTCTTCAAGTGACTGTGGCATTGAATCGCCCTGTGGAATGAATGTTTGCAAATATATTTGGATGGTATATGAATTTTGAGTACATGATGCAAGCTGCTACTATGCTTAAAAGTATCACATTTTTGTTTCCATTGCAGAGCTTCCAGCTTATCTTACCCATAGCTCAACCATAGTACAGTTAATTTTCACCATTATAAAAAATTCACACTCTACAACATATTACCTATTCATTGTAATATGCTATTCTTGTGGTGCCTTTGAATTTGTTTTGTGAGAATTAACTGTACTAGATTTATCTTCCATGGGTTAGATTATCACAAGAAAAAAAAAAGCCCTTTTGCTAAGAAGACTGGCTAAATCATGTGCTTGCATAGTGGAATTTATGGAGTCAAAACACACACATATTAGAGCACTTACTTTACTTACAATTAATAAAAATAACACTCAATATTTCAACCTCTGTATCATATCAAGGTCATCATCAGGAATATATATATATATATATATATATATGAACAAACCACGACTACATCACCTTATACATAAGCTATAGTATCACTGCTTTAACTGTTTACATTAGCCTGACCTCTAATGAAGGAGGTGGAAAAAAGTAGGGAAAAGTTAGGGAAAAAAATGAACAAATATAATAAAGAAAATTTATGATCTAAAGGTATAATAATAAAAAA
Organism: Typopeltis vanoorti; assembly: GCF_054136105.1. Taxonomy (NCBI): domain Eukaryota; kingdom Metazoa; phylum Arthropoda; class Arachnida; order Uropygi; family Thelyphonidae; genus Typopeltis; species Typopeltis vanoorti. The sequence continues at coordinate 146,346,675 of NC_143556.1, forward strand.
GCAAAAAAATAATATAATAAAATAAAAATATGCAGAACTTCATCAACTGCAACTCTATAGTCCTGTTATCCTTAGGTTCTATCCCCTGATTAGGTTTTCTTGTGTTGGGATTCTGCCATCACGTTCTTTTGAACCCATACAGCTTTTAGAAGAGCATGGTGGCAGAACTGCAACACAAGAAAACCTGATTAGTGAACAGAACCTAAGGATAACAGGACAATAGAGTTGCAATTGATGTAATTCTACTTTTATGGTTTTTATTTTGTTTTTTTTATTATACATTTTGATGATAAAATTTTATTATTATATTTTAAAAAAATTATTTTTGATTACATTCAGTATTTTTAAACTCTTCCCCTTCTTCTTTCCTTTACCAGAAGTCAGGTTAGTGTAAACGGTTAGCAAAACAGTTATAACAAAACAGATATTGGGTTTGAAGTTATATTGCGAGTGGTTGTGTAATTTAGTGCTCATGTAAAATTGGTGATTTTCAACTGTTTTATTGTGTTTTTTTATTAGGAAATTAATGTATTATAGTGTAGATTTTCGTGTTTTTAGAGTATTTAATGTATTTATAACATTTTTATTGTGATATTGTTGGTATGGCACCAATGCATCAAACAATGGCGGAAAAGACTACGTTGTCCAGCGATTTGAATTTGTGGGATTTTATTCACTGCAGTATGTGTGAAATGTATTCTTCCAGAAAATGAAACAATATGTGGAAGGAAATTGAAACTGGGGAGAGAGAGAGAGAGTATGTATTAAATGTTTTAAAAGCGAGTGTCTGTTAGGCGACAAGGATGCAGCAAATACTGACGGTAAGATAGAAAACGATGTATGTGAAGGTTTCTGTAGGTCAGTAGTTCAAGAGATAGATTCTTGTATTGAGACCACCTTTATTAAATACGAACAGGATACGTGAAAACCCGACTAATTGGTAATTCCCCTGATGATGTAAGTCATATGACTTGTGAAACCGGTTGGGTGTCCCCTGATGATGTAAGTCATACGACTTGCGAAACTTGTTGGGTTTCCCCTGATGATGTAAGTCATGTGACTTATGAAACTTGTCGGGGTTTTCGCATATCCTGTTTGTATTTAACGAATGTGGTCTCAAATACTGGAATCTACCTCTAGAAAATGATGTTATTAATGTCGAATGTGTGGCTGTGGAAATACAGGAGAATGAAATGGACATTAATAAAAGTGCACTTAAATGTTATCCTTCATAGGATTAAGTGCGAAATTGAAAAACTACAGAAGCAGCAGCAAGAGATTAGCAGGGCTGAAAAGAGAAAGAAGTAGGTGGTCTGAAGGAATAATAAAGACTGACCAAACAAGGAAAACAAGCTAAGGAGAAATTATATATGGAGACTCGGTGATCAGGGGTGTACTTAATGAAAGTGTGACAAAATCCTGTTTCCCAGATTCAAAAATTCACAATATTAGCCACGCCATCTGGATGCAAAAAGGTAAGGCAAAGGAAATGATTGTTTTGGTTGGTACAAATGATTTGAAAGGAGAGAAATATTCAATGAGGGAGGATGTAAAGGAGTTGTTAGAAGAGGCAAAACTGAAGTGTGAGAAGGTGAAGATTGTAAGTCCCTACCATGCTTTATAGTATGATTAGAGGTGAACTGAGAAGGAGGGCGTTAGTAGCAAATACATACATATATAAATATATAAGTAGCTATACATAGATTGTGTAGAAGGAATAATGTAGGATTTGTTGATCCGTGGTCTGTGTTTGATGGAAAGAAGGAGTTGTACAATGCAGATGGACTGCATCTGAATGGTTTTGGTGTTAGGTGCCTGGAGGGAGCCTTGTTCACTGAGCATGCTGAAGCACAAATTCAGGAAAACTTAAGCAATTAGGTGGAAGCAAATGAGTTTGTGTGAAGGCACCCATAAGGCGAGTAAGTGCGAGAATGACCAAGTGTGGAATCTAGTTTCTCAAGCAAAAATATTGAATAGGGCAGTCAATTCAGAAAGTAAAGGTAGGTGGGTGACTAAAGGGATGCTGCAGTTTCTATATCCTAATGCCAGAAGTATCAGGAATAAGAGGGAGGAGTTTTTGGCATTGGTTAGTGCAACCTCTCCAAAAGTTATAGGCATTAGAGAGACTTGGCTAACAGCAGATGATAGAGTTATAGGGAATGAATGTGAAGGGTTTAGTATTTTCAGAGAAGATAGGATGGAGGGAGAAGTACTGCTGATGATAGCAGATGAAATGCAGCCAAAAAGAACATCTGAAATTAGCATAAGTACAGTTTGAGTGATTATTATGGGGGGTTTCGACTATCGGGGATATGGACTGGAAAGAAGAAAGATCACATGCCAGGAAGGAAATAGAATTTATACACCTAAGAGATAATTACTTAAGGCAGCATGTGGTGGAGGGGACCAGGGGGGTGAGAGAGTATTTGACCTGGCCATAGGATCAGAAGTGCTATCCATAACTGACAACATTGCCTCTGAAAGTGACCATGTGTTCTTGACTTGGGAGATTGTGAAACATGATTAATGTTCTATCAAGAAGGAGTATTTGTGGAACTACAAGGCAAGTGATTATGACTTGCTTAAGAAGAAGCTGAAATCTGTACCATGGTATAAAATGCTGCATGGTAAGAATGTTAGTAGTGCATGGAATATAGTTAAGGGTCATCTAGTGGAAACAGTACTAAATTGTATACCTAGAGTAAGGAAGGTTAATCAGGCAGGAGTTAGATGGATGAGTAATATCATTCATCCATAGAAAGAAGAAAATGCTGTAGAGGGTATATAAAGAGAAAGGTGACCAGCAAACTCATGAGCAGTACAAGGCTCGGACAAGGAAGGCAAAATCAGATTACGAGAAAAATCTAATTTAGCCAAGAAGGCTAAAGGAAATCCCAAAGAGTTCTTTCGTTATGTGGTAAGTAAGAGGAAGCATGACTATGGAAGATTAACCTTTATGAGTGACGACAGACATGAAGAGACAGAAGTGGATAAAATAATTGAGTTACTGAGTGACCATCTTGCAAGAGTATATCATCCTAGTGAGATTACTGCTTTAACCTATGTGACAGACATTAATGTGGGAACAGAGGTGGATGAATTGGTGGTTCTTAAGATATTGCAGAATCTCATATAAGTACAGCTGTGGAATTAGATGGGATATCAGCTAAGGTTTTGTGAGAATGTGCAAGGAAACTGCAATGCCTTTGATTAGGCGCTTTAATTTAAATCTCAACTCTGGTAGAGTTCCAAGGGAGTAGAAAGAGGGCAAAATAATTGGCTGGCATAATGGGTTCTGAGGCCAATCAGTATCTCAGACATGGTGGTAAAACTACTAGAAAATTGGTCAAAAATTGTTAGATAAAAATATCATACTGTGTGAAGGTCAACATGGCTTTGTGAGGGAGGTTGGTCATGCGTTAGTAATTTACTACCTTTTTATAATAGATTAAAAGGCGAGGTGGATAAAGGAAATGGCTACATGATAATTTTGCAAAGACATTTGACAGAATACCACATGGAACTCTGTTATGCAAATTAGAACAAATAGGCATAGATGTGATGCTATTTAAGTAGATAAGAGAATGACTGCTGGATGAATATCAAAAAGGTATATGGAGGGACAGAATCGAGGCGAGGCAAGAACAGGTGACTAGTGGTGTGCCATAAGGTTCAGTGCTGGGATCATTGCTGTTTAATTTGTACATAAATGATACAGGAAATAACCTGAAATATTCAGTTGTTTACTGATGATATTAAATTAGGTAGAGTAATAGTTGATGTGTAAGTAAAAGGTGATGTGGAGAACTTGCAGGGTGATTTAAATAGGCTCTCAGTGTGGGCAAAAGATAATGGGTATCAGTTTAATGTGGAGAAACATTTAAGTTATTCATTTTGGGATAAATAGATTGCAAGCTGTATATCATATTTATGTACTGTACTCCAGGAAATAGTGAAGCTAGAGATTTAGGCAGTGAAATTATTAGTGAACTTTGTGTTTATGTTTAAGTGGTTTTTATTGAGAAATTTTGTAGCTATATCTGTTTGTAAATATTTTTTATTATAATTTTAATTGTAACTCTCTAAAAAATTTAAATATGCATATTAATTAGTATGGTTAGCCTAGTGGTTGTGCGCTTCGCAACCATATACCTGAGGAAGGAGTGTCCTAGGTTCGATTCTCGGTGACGTGAGGAGCTGAAGGATCTTCCTCAGCCAAGTTAGCCGGTCTTGGGCGAGGACAGTAGAGTTTTTTCCCCAGTTTATCTGGGGTTTTTCATCCAGCAAAGCAGGCAAACCGGCTTTGAGAACTCAACACTTCAAGACATAGGATACACCGGGGCTTAGGGCTGACCACCTTATCCTATGAACGGTTTGAGTTCCGATGATTAATAAATCCTCGACACCGCAAAGTAAAAGAGGGTAAAAGGAAGATGAGATGAGGATGGAACCATTTTAAAAAACCTCTCATAGCAAAAACAGACAGAATTTTATCTACCCCTGGTGAATATTGCATAATGTGGGTAGTCTACACCATCTAGTCAAAAATTTGATATCTCCTAGAATGCTTCTTTCTAAATACAAAAATTGTCTGAAGTAAAATTTCCACAGTACAATATTATAAAGCATTTGAATGTCATATTGCTGGTTTTCAAATCCATGTTTCTTTCTAACCTTCCATAATTGGCATCTTAATTCATTAATTATAAAAATCAAAATTCTTTTCCTATTGCTTACAGATGATGGGTACTGCCAAAAAAAGAACCTGTTCTGTTGTAAGTAATGGAATGTACAACACATTATGTATGTTCCAAATATGCAGGGCAAGAGGGTAGCTGTAGAATGAATGTTCTACTGTTTCCAGTCAGTAACAGACGTCACAGATTGGATCTGTGATGTTAAAGTACCTCCATTTGATGGTATTGACTGGAAGGCAGCCATATGCTATTCTCCAAGCAAGATCCCTCCTGTTAGGGTATCTTTGGAACTTCAATACATGATGAAACAAAGCATTGTTGTCAGTACCCAACTATGGTGGTTTGTTGAAAGAGATTAAAGATTTCTTCATACCAAATTTTACTTTTTTTAATGGAAAGAATGTCAATGCCAGAGTGTTGTAGCAGTCTTAGAGTTAAGCACATAGTGTAGTAGTAGTAGTATTCAGGAACAATCTCAGCTTTTGGACCTTTATAATCATTTACTTCAAATAGGGAAGATGAAACCCAGGTAGTACTGAAGGTGTGTACCTGTGTGATTGGTCTGCAGGATTTTTGAAGCTCTATTGCTTAGATAGCAGAATTTTAAGACTGGAAGCCCAAATCCTCCATGTTTCTTTGATAGTTGGAGAAATTTCTTTTTAACTTCTTGGTATCGGCTGGACCAAAAATATTGCACAGGTTTACTATATTGCTTTTCTTCAACTTCATGATGTCTGTAATATCTACAGCCGAGCAGGAAAGATTATGGTTTTGAGTGCTATGGCTTTAGAAGAAAAGGAAAGTACTCCTATTTACCAGTCTTCTAAGGTTTCAAAGTTTTTGTATATAAGTTATTGAACTGGTAATATTGGATAAGTGGTGAAGAGAATTCTAAGTATAATGTGGGGTTCTCTCTCTTAGGAGTTAGTCCAAAAAGAATGCCTCCAAGATCCCACTTTCCAAAAACTTTTAATTTTGTGTTGTCTGCATTAGTAGTTAATCCACTGAACCTTGCTGAATTTTTCCAATATACCAAAAAAGATATACCTGGAATCATTATCCTTCAAAGTGCCTGCTACATCATCATCAGTGTATGCTAATACCTTAATTTCCATCATAGTTGACAGAATTGTTATTCCTTGCACAGACAGCATGTGTATTATCAACTTCCTGTAAGAAAGATTCAAGAACCAATGCAAAGAGCAGTGGACTAAAAGGGCAACCTTGCTTGACTCCTTTTCAAATTTTGACCGGGTCTGACAGGAACCCACTAACTAGGAGGTGGGGTAGTTGAATTGGCATAGGCTCCTTGATAATGGATAATAATGGATAGCAGCTTTTTACCTAAACCAATTTGCCAGAGAATGTGGAACAGAAAGGGATGCCGAACATTGTCAAATGCTTGAGTAAGGTCTACTGATAGCACTGCCATTGACTGCTTTTTCATATTAACTAAGCAGATTAGATCATGTAACAGAAACAGATTAAATTCTACTACTCGGCCTGGAACTTTATACACCTGTGTGCTTTTAATTATGTATCTCATTCCCACTTTGAGCCTGTTATTGATGATGCAGAAAAATATCTTGAAGTCAGTATTAGATAGAGAAATAGGTATCCAGCTGCTGATTAAGGTATGATCTCTATTAGGTTTTAGAATGAGGACGGTGCTACAAATTCACTTGGTATGTGTCCTGATGAGAGAAAATAATTAAATAGTATAACCAGAATGTGAAGAATAAAATCCTAGACCTCGTGGTAAAGTTCTATCCCTAGACTGTCAGGTCCTTCAGATTTTCTTGTCTCACATGTTTTATAGGCTGTGATAACTTCAGATGTTGTAACGGGTCTGTTAAGCCCATCTTGGATATGAACAGGAAAGCCATTAATGTTCCAAGAGTTATAATTTCCAACAGTACTATTGTCTTCAAACAGATTTTTTGTAGTGTTTTTGAAAGGAGTCAAGGATGTCTTGAGTAGTGGACACGTCTTCACCATCAGCGCAGATTTGAGTAATAGTTGGTTCTTTGCAGAGTTTAGTGAATTGTCTATTGAAGAATGCAGCTGAAGGACCATCTGCTAAGTGCTGTTGTATTCTTATTTTAAAATCTCTTTCTTCTACTTGTTTTTTCTGCCTTTCCACTTCTATCTCTATGTTAATGTTTCTAATAATGTCTACATTCTATACCTTTGCATTGGTTTGTTACAAACAAGCTTTTTTTTTATACAGGTCTTTCAACTTTTTTCTTTTGAGGAAAGCCTGTTCCTTTCCTCATTCTATCATATTCTGTTTTAGTGCTTGTTTGAATTTTAACCACATATCCCAATTCTAAGTAACATTACTCCAACTTGAACAGAGGGTCTGGAATCTGGTTAAAAAGATCAATGGAATATTTGGTGAAAGTCTCCATGGTCCAGAACTGATCTCTACTTGTTCCATGCAGTGGAACTTAAGTAGAACTGGATTATGATCTGACATGTTGATGTCAAGAATGTTTTATCTGAATTATCTTATTTATAAGAGAAGAAGAGATATAAATTTGATCAAGATGGGTACCAATATCTTAATTCGTATACATGTAAGCCTGGAGATTTGGATTGCAAATCCTCCATATCTTTACTAGTTGAGCATTGTCGAGATATATTTTTAACTGCATAATCCAGTTTTCCACTCCTGGGGGTGTCCTCCAATTTTGTCTGTGGCGTTTTCAATACAATTCCAGTCTCCAGCTGCTATGCTCAGTGGGCACCATATAAATATGTCTCCAATTCCTGGAAGAATTTTCATCTAAGTGGATGAAAATATTAATTAATATTAATAATTATTATTAATATTACAGAATGATTTTACAGGTGATTCAAGAGTCATGCACATCATAAAATAAACTTAAATTTTTCAATATCAATGACAAACTTTATGGACTAAATTGCTACAAACAAAGCTTATAACTATATCTTTACAAAGGCAAAAATAAATAACATTACTAAAGCAAATGTTTAAAATGGCTGCCTTGTTCTTGAACACAGGAACGTAATCTTTTTACCAAATTGAAGGCAACTCTTCAAAGCATGGAATTACTGACTGCTCGATTCCTTCAGTGATGTTCATCTTCAATTCATCAGTTGTGTGAGGATTATTTTTATACACCTTACCTTTAAGGTAATCCCATAATAAGAAATATGGAGATGACAAATATGGCAACCTTGGGACCAAAGTCCTTTAGAAATTAGTCTGTCACCAAATACTTGCAAAATCGCATTGTTTCATTTGATGTATGGCAAGTGGCACTGTCCTGCTGAACACAGCAATCATGTTCTTCAATCTTAAGGAGAGCCACAAACTAAGGATGTCTTGGCATAGTGCACCGTTCAGTGTCATCTATCATTCTAAAAACAAACAAAAATCTAAGTGAATTGATTCAGTTAGTAATGCTTTAGAATATAAAAATGTAAGATGTGACAGTATTGCATGCCTGAGAAATAACAGATTAATCTATAAGAAAATTGTTGGTAGAAAGCTGCAAACTTGATGTCAGGTGATCTTTCTAATAATTCAGAAATAGTCCTCTACTTCTTTATTAGAATTTAGAATTGTGGGCATGAATAAGTCATGTAGTCTGATTTCTGTTTTAAAATTTGCTCACATCTTATTCCCACGACTACCATTCGCATCATTAATATAATCCACTCTGTTTTTTGTATTCTCATCCTGGGTCATAACTTCAAGTATATCAAGGATTACAGCAATCCCATACTAGTAATAACTGCCCTAGTCATATTGCTAAAATTCTTCAAAAAATCTGATTAAAGTCATTTAAAGCTTTTCATGAAACTTGATTAACAAGATCTCTGAAAGACATTTTCCCAATTGGAAAAACATATGTATAAAATATATTTGCAACATTATATTTTGTGCTATTCCTGTCATCTTCTTTTCCTAATTCTTAATGTTTTAAAAAATCATTTAGAAAGCTCTCACCTATTTTTGTCTTTTTAGTCTCAGCAGCACCATAAATAAATTGCTGGCCTGGCTGGCTGAATGGGTAGCATATCCACTCTCCAGCCAAAAGGCTGTGGGTTCGAATCCTGCTGTGGGCATGGATGTTTGTGATTGTGAAAGTAGCAGTGGTGGTAATGGACGGTAGATGACATTGGTATCGTTGGAGACAGTTGGTGGAGACAGAGTTGTAGAGTAGGTGCCCTCCCTCGATGAGCCCTTGTATTTAGTTTTCTTGTATTCTTGTTTTTTTTGATTCTTCACTAGGCTAGTTTTTAGATCATTTATTTTCATAGCTGTGTATTTGCACACGTGTCTAGCATAAGTAGCTTAATATTTTAAGATGCATTTATTGCATTCTTTTTTTATTTTTCACTGAAAGAATCTTTTAGTTTCCTGTTTTTTCCTATATGCTAAACATGTACAATAAAAAAAAAAGAGGTATATTCACAACAAAGTATTATTGCTGTTACTTTTATTATGAAAACAAAAGTATGTATACATAGTCCATGAAATAATTCTTTTAGTTCTTGACAATTGTTGCAGTCGGGTTATATTTCCAATCAATATTTTATTTCATTATAGAGACACACTGTTTGCAAGTAACACGTCTTCACTTTCAATCGGTGATATTGCTAACGCTGTTCAGAGGAAAGATCGTTTTGGTGGACTTCATTTTTTTAATCCTGTTCCTATGATGAAGCTGCTAGAGGTAATATCTCATATGGTTAGGTAAAATTCATACTGTAATTCTTCACTTAAAAAAATTCAAATCTTCTTCATTGATTATTTTACTCTTAATAAATCATGAGATAAGTTAACATGTGATTTAAATATTTTGATTAAAACTTCTGATTCCCAAAACTATTTTGAGGACTTCATTATAATTACATAAATGTAGTAAAATGCTGTGTGTTGCTGGCATTAATAATCTTGTGTTTGGGAATAATATTGATAATTTAAAGATATTTTGATTTTAAAAAAGAGATAAAGAAATAAACAGTCATTTTCAGTAGAATGAATATGATCAAAAGATATATAAGCACTGTTATTATTACTACATGACACCTAATGAATAATAGCTGTGCTTCATGTGTGCGGTTTATGTGAGAAGCACAATGGGTTTATGTTTCGTATTGAGATTAGATTATCATTGGCAAGTACTAGAGTGAAACGGATAATTTGAATTTTGATATGATTTTTAAATACAGCCACATAATATGCAAGGAAAACATAATCACTTCGGAATTTTTTTTTTTTTTTTGGATTGAACCAGTATAAGGCTGAAATGACTCATTTTACTTATTTATACACAAGTTCCAACCTCCTTTGACTATAATCATACAGTCCGTGAAAGCTCCAGCAGAAAACGGCACATTCAGTAGACTGTTAAAAGCTTCATGCTATAAATATGAGCAAAAGAAAGTTAGTAATTTTTTATAAAAAATTGCTTGTCCATATCATGTCCTAAACATGCCATTTACACTTCAAGCACACAAAACAGATGAAACTCAGAAAACATATCAGCAACTCATAACATTCAGTTAGATTGGTTGACAATGTCTCAGCGTATACCCTGCCTCGCCTTTTGGATGGTTTAAAACCACTGGAACGCTAAGAATTTGATCTGCTGTGCCATTTGTATGTCTGTTCAGAAGGCTCGAAGGTGTCTATATTTGTGACTGTACAGCCAGGATATTAACGTGAATGTGATGCAATGTTTATGCATCGAAGTGTACTCTTCATGAAGCATTAGTATGTTGTGTTTAATTTTAGGAATCATGCAAAGCCAGGAAACAATTAGGGGAGTCTTTTTAACAGGAATAAACAAAAAATATAATATTGCTGTTCAGTGAGTGTGCACTGCACACCCAGCATACCTTGAATATATGCCCCTGATATATATGTTAAATATTATTTAATGACTGAATTCCGAGATAATGGAGAAACAAGTAAATTTAATATAACCACACAACTAGTTTCGTTGGAATGCCGACTTCGTCAGGTGTGATAACATACAAAGCAAATAAATGACCGTAAAAAACATTGCACCATTACAACAACAAATCATTAAAAACTGTAATTATGTTTGGAGTCCAAGCTACAGTTCTGTTGTTATGTACTTGTGAGCGTATGACTTCACCGAATAGTAGAGCTATGTGAGTCTGGAAGACTGTAGCTGAGATTGCTGTTCATGTGGGAAGAGTCGAGGGTTATTTCTTTTGATTCCAGGATATGACATTCTAATTCATCATAACATATATGAATGTTGGAAGTTGAATTCCAGTCTATTTGATGTTGGCAGCCTTCGTCATTGAAGTTAACTGAGAACAAGACGTGGCTGGAGAGGACACTGGCTCTATTGTATGAGATATCTCTCTGGTGTTCCTCGAGACGTAGAAAGATAGATTTTTCAGTTTGGCTGTAAAAATTATACTATAAATACCACAGTTGCATATAATTTTTCTACAAAATTATATGTGACTGTGGGAAATCATATTACGGCTAAACTGAAAAGTCTATCTTTCTACATCTCGAAGAAGAGAGACATCTCATACAATAGAGCCTGCGTCCGCTCCAGCTACTTCTTGTTCTCAGTTAACTCCAATAACGAAGGCTGCCAACATCAAATAGATTGGAATTCAACTTTCAACATTCATATATGTTATGATGAATTAGAACATCGTATCCTGGAATCAAAAGAAATAACCCTCGACTCTTCCCACATGAACAGCAATCTCAGTTACAGTCTTCCAGACTGACATAGTTCTGCTCGGTATTGGCGAACTCATGAAGTCATACGCTTGCATGTACATAACAATAGAACTGTAGCTTGGACTCCAATTCAAACATAATTACAGTTTTTAATGATCTGTTGTTGTAATGGTGCAATGTTTTTTACGGTCTTTTATTTGCTTTGTATGTTATCACACTTTGTATATTATCTCAGAATTCAGTCATTAAATAATAATTAACATGTTTAGAAACTGAGTCAATCTGCTTGGGCCTTTCTTCTCAATACAGGAATAGTTGGACTCTTTACAACCTGCAGTCATGGAGAAATCCCGACTGAAACCACAGGTCCATCAAGGTAATATATATTATTTAATTTAAGATATAAATTCAATTTGCCATCTTCATTAAAAATTGAGCCTAAGTAGCTGAAATATTTTACTTATTCTCCAGGTTCTCCATTCAGGATTTAGTTGATATTTTTAATGTTTCTGCCATTTTGTCTTCTTATTGCTGATTTTCTTACTGAATTTATTTAGAAGTATAACATCTTCTGCATAAAGTAAAGAGCTGAGTTAACATATCCAATTTTGACATCAGATTTATTACCTCTTTCCTTCATAATGTGATCCATGTAGACTATGGATAACAGAGGAGGTAATGTACATTCTTGTCTCACACTTGATCTAACACTAAACCACCTTCCTCTACTTCCTTTGGTTCTAATTACTGACTTACAACTCAAATAAAGACTTAAGTATTGCATGATATAATGGCTCATTAAGACTATATAACTGTAGAATTTTGAATAGCTTTTGGATCTCGGCACATTGTCGTGTCTTTTCCAGATCTACGAAACTTAAATATATACCCTTGTTATATTTCCATGATTTCTGAACTGTTTGTCTTAAAGTGAAAATCTATTCCTGACAACCTCTATTTGGCCTGAATCCAGTTTGTTCTTCACCAAGCTTCCCTTTCACAGCCCTTCTTAGCTTTTTCGCAAGCATACTTGCATAAATCTTACCAGGAACACTCCGTAGATAAATACTCTAATTCTCACATTCAAATTTGTTTCCATTTTTATACATGGGTGCTAAGAGAGCTCCACTTTGACCATCTGTCCAGGACAAGATTTTTCTCTTGAAGAGTGGTGAATGAATGGATGGGTTGCCTGAGTCAATTTTAAGTGCTTTGTCTGTTAATGGTTTTGGGTAGAGGTATGATAGTTATTGTTGATAGTTAGCGTATCTCAAGATGAGTCTTAGCACTCCATGGAGATGCTTGTGCAGTAATAATAATTATTGTATGGGGAACCTTCATGGAGTTCAAAGACTCGTCGTGGGCAACCCAAATTATCCATATCTGTCTTACCTCTCCTTGAATCCATTAACTGACTCTGACATCCCACTCTATTCATTCACCACTCTCCAAGCATAAAATCTAGTTGTTAAACCCTTGCTAACCATCTCTCCAAACTTCCAGAAATAACCTCTTGTCCTGCCACCTCTAGCCAAGTGCTGAAATATTTTCTCTATATTAATCTTATAAAATACACTTTAAGTAACTTAAATATTTCTGTTATCATATCCCCTCTTTTTCATTTATCAACTAACAAGCATTCTACAGTATACTCACGATACTGGTCACTGACTTGAATTACAACCACATTTGGATTAGTGTACAATAAATGCAATCGATTAGTGTGTAAAAACATGATATGTCATGTGATGTATATTGAAATCTAAATGCCGCAGCTTAAAGTATTCATAAACGCTGCACAGCCAGACCATTGGTTTAAGTGTAACTGTGCCAAGTGGCTATTTTCAAAATGTTCTGTGAACCAAAACCTGCTGGATACTGTTGTCTCTGCCAAAGGTACAATAAATTGTACCTTTTGGCAGAGACAACTTATGTACAATTTACAATCAGGCCAAAGGAAATCGCAAGCAGTTCTTCCAAGTTTTGCCAGATAGAAAGAAGAATGACTAAGGAAGGATAAATTTAATAAGTGCTGATGGTAGAGAGGTGTCAGAAGTGGACAAAATAGTTGAGCTACTGAGTGGCATCTTTGCAAGGATATATCTTGCAAGTCAGGATAGTTCTGTGGCAGAAGTGACAGGGACCGATGTGAGAACAGAGATTGATGAATTGGAAGGTACATTGTAGAATCTCAATGCAAATATACAGCTATGGGGTTAGATGGCATATCAGCTCACATTTTGTGAGAACTGACAATGCCTTAGACTAGACTAGGCTGTTTAAGTGTCAGCTCTGGCAAAATAACCAAGAGAGTGGAAGGAGGGGCAAAATAATTCCTTTGCATAAAGGAAGATTTAAGTCTGCTGTAGCAAATTACAGACAAATTAGCATCTCGGGGATGGTGGTAAAAGTACTGGAAAAGTTGATCAAAAAATGAATTCAGGAATGGATGGATAAGAATATCATACTCTGTAGTAATCTACTAACTTTATAATAGTGACAGCCTATTTGGATAAAGAGAATGGCTACACAATTATACTGCTTGATTTTGCAAAACCGTTTGACAAGACACCACATGAAACTGTATTACTCAAACTGTAACAGATGGGGATGGATATGAAAGTGGTGATATGGATAAAAGGGTGGTTGATAGACAGATTCCAAAAGGTAGTATATGGATGAGCAGAATCCAGGAAAGAAGGTGATGAGTGGTGCTGCAAGGCTCTGTGCTTGGACTACCTTAATTTATACATAAATTATATAGAAAAAAATTTGAAGAGAGATATTCAGTTGTTTGCTGATGATGCAAAGCTATGTAGAGTAATAGTAAATCAAGATGATGTAGAGAGCAGGATGATTTAAATATGTTGATAGTATGGACAAAACATAATGGATGCCAATTTAATGTGGAAAAGTGTCAAGTTATGCATTTTGGGGTAAAAAGATTACAAACTTACCTCATTGAAGGAACTGAACTCCAGGAAATTGATGAATCCAAGGATTTTGGGGGTTGTATCAGATAAATAGTTGAAGTTTAGAGGGCGTATTGTTAAGGTAGCCAGTGTAGCTTACAGGATTACTTTGTTATTGAAGAACACTAAACAAGCAGAGATAAGGGAGTTATCTTTCCCCTTTATAAAGCCTTGATATGACTGCACCAACTTAAACCTAAACATGACACCTTAAAGTATCCAACAGCTTACTGTCTTTGATATAATGACAGTGTGGCCTGTTTTGGTCAGATGGTGAAATCTGTTGAGCTACACATGTCTCTCACATGGAGCATGTGAGAGACATTACATGGCAGAACTAGAGATCAACTGCTCTCTCTCTAATCATGTTCTGATTCTGCTAACCCTGAAAATTAAGATTCTATCACTCACCAGTGATCTGGAACAAATCACAAAACATTTTTAGATGCTATGATGAATTATGAGAAGAATTATTGAATGATTTATTGAATCGACAGAAATTGTACTCAATCTAATCTGCCTTAATACTAACCTAAGCTGTAATTTCTCTCTCTGATTGTTATACTCCTCAGCTATCCAACTTTGTATGTGAGATCATGGTGACATGAACATGCTCAACAGTACTATGATATCAAGAACACCTTCAAATGTCAGCAATCCATTTTCAACTTAATTTATAACTGTTGTTCTTTTGTAGTGTATAAATTTTGTATTTATTTTTTAATGTTATGAACCCAATGAAGTCTTCTCAAAAGAAAACTAGTGGTACATTCATATAATAAATACTTGTGTAGAGGCTTAAGTGCTGTGAAGACATTATGTTGGAGGTTTAATGGATTTTTTATAACACTCAAAAAGAATTAAAATAGAATTTAATACTTCCTATATTTCGTCCTAGTCACTAGGACATCTACGGGGATTACAAAGACAATTAATGTAACATGCACACAAAAACTTACAATACTAAGCCCAACCACGTGGGTGACACTAAAGTCCTATCTAGGTGTAGCGCCCTCTAAGGGCAGTAGTAGGTGTCCTGGAATGTAAGGTGGGACCTCTGGTGATGACTGTTTCCCAAATCTTCGGAAGTTTAATGCAACCGTATTTGTTAAGATTTGGTTGGTTTCTGAGAGCTAAGATCAGCTCCCTCCTCTCTCTCTGCCTGGAGTTTACAAAGTACCCTGTTCCTGTAAGCTTGCGTACTTTGGACAGACAGGCAGATCAGCATCCATCCGCCTGGAGGAACACAAGTCGTACATCGTTAAACACAACTATGGCCATTCAGGCTTGGCTGACCATGTTTTGGACACCACCCACAGAGTATCATGGAAGAAAACCACCATGCTCCACCACAGCAAATTCAAGAAAGAGAGACTTTTCTTAGAAGCAGCAGCAGCTCTCAGAAACCTATCTAGGTGTAGCGCCCTTAGAGGGCGCTACACCTAGATAGGACTTTAGTGTCACCCACGTGGTTGGGCTTAGTATTGTAAGTTTTTGTGTGCATGTTACATTAATTGTCTTTGTAATCCCCGTAGATGTCCTAGTGACTAGGACGAAATATAGGAAGTATTAAATTCTATTTTAATTCTTTTTGAGTGTTGTAAAAAATCCATTAAACCTCCAACATAATAACATATAATAAATAGTTTTGTCATTTCTCTGCTTTTAGTCATTTGTTTATTCTCATTAATGACACAAAGTTCCAAATAAGTTTCCCAGAATAAGCACATCATGACAGTGTAAAAATAGTCATATTATAAAAAAGTTATGCTTAAAATAAATGATGGAAGACGTAAAATCAGTTTCATATCTGTGGATCGTATTGGTTTTAAAATAATCATAATTTACAATCATGATTCTTTTTACAATTATTTCTCTATGTTAATATATTATTAGTTTTGGTTTCGTAATGTGTATATCGGCACTTGCGATGTGCCCATTATCGATATACTACTAGATTCGGATAATTATGCTACTTTCAGTAATTTTATTGTAATTTAAAATTATCAAGTGTTGTGTTTTGAAAAGACATTCTCATCACGCTAACAGAGACAACATGTCAGTCATTACATGTAAATTCTTGTTTGCCATTTACATGGAGTGTGCATGCTTGCCAAGGAGATTGATGGGTGATTGACAGCTGATAGAGAGCGCGCTTGGTATTGGGGTAACAAGAAAAAACAAGAGAGAGCTAATGAAGGTTTAAGAATGCAGACTGGAGAAATTTTGTTCTTAGGAAATCTTTAAGTTTTATGTCACAGTCGGGAGAATGTTAATAGAAGATTCTGAAAAGGGATCTTAGAACTGAGTCGTTAAACTGGAAGAGCTGACTGTCAACAAGTATTTAGTAAATAAAAGAAGATATTATAATCGATGTTCCAATTGAATGTTCAAGGAAACGCTGATTGGAAAGTTTCATCTTCTGTCTTAATGATACCGGATTACTATGGAAAAAGCAATTTGTGAAATTTGAAACTGTAAAGTGGCTTAACATGAAGAGCTCAACTTAGATATGTTGTTTATGAAGTTAGTATAAGAAAACATCTTTCTCTAGTATGTAAATTGTGCGTCAAATAGAACTGCAAGAGGTAAGAATATTTATACTGAAATAAAATAAACAATCTCTAAACATTGGTTGTCTGACAGATAAACTTTTTAAACATTTAAAATCTTTGCTCTCTGCTTTCAAGATCACAAAATATGTGATCTTCATCTGGTCTCATCTGTTTAGACATAGTCTCACTTTTCACCAGGACCATTCATTACTCAGACAGAACATTTCGGCCAGTATTATTGAACTTTTTGATTTTGTAATTTATTCTGGATATTTTATGCTTTTTTTTTTCCTGTTCTCTATGTTGTTCCATTTTTGTTTTGACGATGCATGTGATACAAATGAGAAAATTTCCATTCTATCAAACGTGAGTCCATCATCATCATCATCAAATTTCTGATACCCTCAAGGGGTGTACAGGATATGGTGTACAGTATTACATTAAAAATTTACATCATTACTAACTTCCTATCTACAATTTTCCTCCAAATTAATATGTTACCTGTAAAGACTTCAACATTAATAGATCTTATATTTTTATCTTCTAAGGCACTTTTTACTACATCAATCCACCTATATCTTGGTCTTCCTCTGGGTTATTTTCCTGCAAACCTGGCAGAGAACACTTGTTTTGCTAATCTTTCCTCTCCCCTTCTGTTAAAGTGACCATACCACGTTAGCAGAGCTAATCTGAGATTAGCACGTGCTTCCCCCATTCTTTATTCATTGTAATTGTCTACTTACATTCCTGACTTGAAAAGGGAAAAAATTTATGCCGTTTAATCATATCTATAGTAATGTTGTTATTCATCACACTAATATTGATACATGACTTGTTAATGTAAGTTCAAACTAGTAGTGAATAGTGTGAAGTATATGTTGTGATACTGTATATGTAAACAAAAATGTAGTTTTTCAGTACGGGCATGGCCAACCAAAGCTACCTGATGCTGGATCATGCCTTACTTCATGTAATATACATCTGTTATATTATCTGTAGACTGGTCCCTCCCCTTCTTTCTTTGCTTCTTTTTTCTCTTCTTGCTCCTTTTCTCTTCTTGCTCCTTCCCCCTCCAATGCTATTAGAGTATTTGAGGGCTAAGGTTAATCTTTCCTATTTTGCGATGTCATTTTATCTTTTGTAGCCACCATACGCAAGCTAGCCTCAATATGTGTCAGTCCCAAGTCCAGATAAATGGCAAGGGCTGACGTCAGGAAGGGCATCCGGTGGTAAAACTTCACAGCCAGCTCTAGCTATGATCTAATGAGTCAAAAAGAAAGTGATACAAGGGCTAGGACATACCCCCCCCTAACGCGACGTGCAGCAACATCGCCCAACAACTGTGAGAAGTGGATGAGGGCTATCGCATCAAGGGCAGATGCAATTAAATAAGTGAGCCCAGCAGGTGGAGAGAATGTTGCGAGTGGGAACATTGAATGTTGGAAGCATGACTGGAGAAGGAAGAGAGGTGGCAGATATGATGAGGAAGAGAAAGTTGGACATTTTATGTGTGCAGGAGACAAGGTGGAAGGGGGCAGGTAAAGGCGAAGGAACTGAGAGATGGGTATAAATTTTTCTACTCTGGAGTGAAGAGGGAAGAAATGGTGTCAGAATTGTGGTGTGTGACAGAATGAAGGTCAAAGTACTGGAAGTGGGTAGGAGGAACAACAGAATCATGCAAATGAAATTGGGACTTGGAGAAGAGCAAGTGGTCGTCTTATGTGTATATGCCCCACAAGTTGGCTGTACAGCAGAGGAGAAAGATGTTCTGGAATGTGCTAGATGAGGGAACCGGAAGAAAATGAGATGGTGATTGTTGGAGGAGACTTGAACGGACACATGGGAAGACAGAATAGGGACTGTGAAAGGGTGCACGGCGACCATGAAGTTGGAATGATGAACCAGGAAGGAGAGAGGGTTGAGGATTGTGGCATTTGATCTGGCAATTGTGAACTCGTTTTTCTACAAGAGGGAAGAACATTTGCTAACATTTAGAAGTGCTAACAGCAGTTCACAAATTAATTACATTTTGTTAATTACTAGAAGAAAACATCTGAAGGAAGTGACAAATTGTAAGGTAATCCCAACAGATCAAGTGGCGCAGCAACAACGGGAGCTGTGTACAGACTTTAAAATAAGATTGAAGATAAGAACCTTTGGAAGCCATGGAATGAAGACAATTAAGTGGTTTCACTTAAAAGAAGAGAGAGTGAGGAGCCGTTTTAGGGAGAGGGTGTTAGAGAGGATTTTGGATGGACTAGAAAGTGTACAAGATTGGTGGAGACATAATTGAAAAGCAATTCTGTGCTGTGCAATCAAAGTGCTTGTTGAGACATCTTGAAAGATTAGAGAGCAGAAGGAGGGTTGGTGGTGGTGGTGGAATAATAATGTACAAGAAGCAGGGAACTAAAAGGAAGGCAAAGCAGAAGTGGGATGAGTCAAGACTGGAAGAGGACAAAGAGAGAAAGCAAGAAAAGCCAAGAGAGTTGTGGCGAATGCCATGGCATAAGATCTTTATGATCAATTAAAAACAAAGGAAGGACAGAGAAAAATTTACCGACTAGCAAAATGTAGAAATAAGGCATCAAAAGACATCTTACATGTGATGCAGATCAAAGACTCTGGAGGAATCGTATTATGGAGGGATGTGAATATAAGAAACAGGTATTATATTTTCTTATATTTTTCTTATATAAGAAAAATATAAGAAAATATAATACCCGAGGAATGGAAGGAAAGTACTCTTGTCCCCATCTACAAGGGTAAAAGGGATGCACAAGACTGTAAGAATTACAGAGGAATAAAGTTGATGTCCCACACAATGAAAATCTTAGAAAGGGTTCTTGATGGAAGATTGAGGAAGGAGGAGGAGATTGCAAAGGAACAATTTGGCTTCATGCCTGGTCAATCAACGACAGATGCTATCTTTGGGTTACAGCAGATTATGGAAAAGTTTCGAGAGAAACAACGGGAGCTACATCTAGTGTTTATTGATCTGGAGAAAGTGTATGATAGAGTGCCAAGGCAAGAAGTCTGGAGGTGTTTCAGGGAGAAGAAAGTACTGGAGAAATATGTCAGGTTGGTGCAGGAGATGTACAGTACAAAAATGTGAAGACAAGATTTCGGACCTGCCTGGGATAGGCATAAAGTTTTCAAGTGACAGTTGGCTTGCATCAAGGGTCAGCATTAAGTCCATTCCTGTTTAATATTGTGATGGAGGATGTTAGAGAAGATGCGCCTTGAACAATGTTGTATGCAGATGACATCTTGCTGTGTGCAGAGTCAAGAGAAGAAGTGACAGCTAAACTGGAAAGATGGAGGAAAGTACTGGAAAAGAGGTATGAGACTGAGCAGAAGTAAGACAGAGTATGTGTTGTAAAGTGGATGGCGACCAGGAGACAGATCTGGAGCTTGAAGAAAATGTCATCAGGAAGGTTAGGGACTTTAGATATTAAGGTTCAACAGTGGAAGAGGATGGAGAGGATGAGAAGAAGTGGGATGCAGGATGGAAGAACTGGAGAGAGAGATGGCTGGAGTGCTATGCGATAAGAGGGTGCCGATCAATCTGAAAGGCAAAATCTATAGGACTGTAGTGAGGCCAGCTATGACATATGCTATGGAAACTGTGGCCCTGAGGAAAAATAACATCAGCACGATGGAGGTAGCAGAAATAAGAATGCTTAGGTGGATGTGCAGTGTGACCAGAAAGGATCATCTGAGAAATGACTATATAAGGGGAACGGTGAAAGTTATGAACTTGGGAGCAAAGATACAGGAGGCAAGGTTGAGATGGTTTGGTCATGTGATGAGGAGGGAGGATGATTATGTGGAAAGAAAGGTCATGCAGATGGATGTGCAGAGGAGGAGGAAGTGCAGGCAGTGAAAGAAGAGATGGAGGGAGCTGGTGGAAGAGGACTTGAGGATGAAGAACTTGGATGTGGTTACAGCCCAAGACAGGTGGATGTGGAGGAGACTCGCCAAAAACAGCCACCCCCACTTAAGTGGGACAAGCTGCAGAAGAAGATTAAGCATTTGGCTCATCCATCATTGCAGTGTTTGAGACATTTCTCCAGAGATATCTGTTCGTCGTCTACCACTAAATATAGACCATAATGGACTTAGAATATTGTCAAGCCTTTAGCTCATCCATTTCAGGTTTCTGGCAACGAATTTAAAAAACGTACCCATTCATATGGTTTGGAACATTTGTGTCTTGCAGAGTCATGCTCATTGTAGTCTACCTCTTGGAAAATTAATATGTTAGGGTGGATGGTTGCATTGGCAAAGAATTTGCAGCCCTATTATTATTATCATGTGACACCTCCAGGGAGTCCAAAGACTCGTCAAGGGAGAGTGTGCCAACAGCATCGAATGATTGATTCTGTTCCAACTACTAACCATGCTCAAACTTGCTTAACTTTTTTCCTGAGCCATTAGTAGCAGAGGCTCTACCAATCGACCAACCTTTGCATAAGAAAGTTTTGATCTCAAGGAAACATACAGCTTCTCATTGAAGCTGTATGTTTCTTAAAAACCATGATGCATTGAACACTATTTGTAAGTAATGTCAGCTTGAATGACAACAGCAAAATTACTCCTGCCATTATTTCAGTACTGTCTGCATATAGAACGATTGTAGTGACAGCCATACTCTTTACTGTCTATATCAGCCACATAGGTAACAAAGAGCAGAGGTCATAGCAGGACGCTGTGAGGACACCTACTGTGATTTTGGATTCAGATGATCTAATTCCCTGCAGCTTCACTCAGTTTGCTATCACTAAGGCAGGATTTGGTAACTTTGATCAGTTGTACTGGGAATTTGTAGAGGAAGATGTAGATGTCATGCATCAGCAGATTAGCACAATGAGTGCAGGCCAAACAATGATTATGGGAGACTTTAACTATGGGGACAGATATTGGAGGGAGGAAAGGGGAATGGCAAGATTGAAGTGGAATTTATACAGTCAGTTCTAAGAGATAATTGCATGAAATAACATGTTATGGAGGGAACAAGGGGTTTGAGAGTCAATCTAGGTGGAAAACCAAGGTGGAAAACTTACCAGAACAAGACTGCATGTCATCTTGTTCTGGTAAGTTGCCAAACATGTGGAATTCTCTGTTAAGAATTCCACATGTTTTAAGGATTTATGTTTAACTGTAAAGATGGTAATTATGACAGACTGAGGAGTCATCTTGGAGCAGTGCCATGGCTTGCGAAGCTACGAAGAAAGAATGTCAGTAGTGCATGGAAAGTGGTCAGAGATTGTTTGAGAGAAGCAGTATCAATTGCATACCCAAGGTCAGGAGGATAAACCAAGTGGGATTTAAGTGGATTAAGAGAGATGTAAAGCAAGAGCTGCAGAAAAAAAAAAGACACTCTGGATGGAATATAAAGAAAAAGTGATCAGCATACTAATGACAGGTGATTAGTTTGGTAAGAAAAGCCAAATCAGATTTATGAGAAAAAATTGTTAAGTTGGCCAGAGTAAACCCAAAACAGTTCTTTCGTTATGTAGTAATTAACAGAGAAAATGATTATCATAGGATGACTTTAAAGAATGCTAATGGTAGGAAGATGACAGAGGCAAAAGAAATAGTTGAGTTGCTGAGTGATTATTTTGCAAGAGCGTATCATCCAAGTGGAGATTTTGCAGTTGTTAATGCGACAAATATGCATATCAACATTGAGGTAAATGAAGAAGAGGTGTACAGCATATTGAAAAATATGAATGTGAACATAGCAGTGGGACTGGATGGCATGTCAGCCCATACTGTACAAATATGCTAGAGAACTGGAATTGCCACATGAAATTGTTGAATCTAAGTCTCAACTCTACCAGGATTTCAGAAGTGTGGAATGACGGTAAGATAGTTCCATTGCATAAATGCGGCTCCAAGATAGAGGTAACAAACTACAGACCAGTTAATATTATTATTATCATCAACATCCAACCTCCATGGAGTCAGAGACTCATCGTGGGCGGTACTCACTATTGCATACAATGCAATAGTGAGTCAATGCAATATCATCCAACTTGTCTTAAACTGATTCAATGTGTCCACAACACACTCAGGCAATACATTCCACTCATCTACCATCCTCCATGCAAAGAACCTGCTTCTCACTCCTTTGCTCACACCCTCCTTATACAGTTTCCAGCAATGGCCTCTTGTTCTACTTCCCTCTCCAATTCTATGAAAAATCTCTTCCATGTCTACCTGATAACAACCCTGACCAGTTTAGATGTCTCAATCATATCCCCCCCCCTCTTCCTCCTATTCACGAGGCTCTGCAGCGTACATTCCCTCAATCTGTCCTTGTACTCCACATTCCAAAGACCACTGACTACCTTTGTGAATCTTCTCTGTACCCTTTCAAACATATCCTCGTCACCATGAAAACCCGGTGACCAAATCTGTGCACAATAATCCATATGAGGCCTGATCAAGGCCTTATACAATGGAATCATAACCTCTCTATTTCTGCATGTCAGAGTTCTCCGCATCATTGCTATTATTTGATGTGATGTGTTCGCAACTTGTGCAATGTGGCCCCTGAATTTCAGGTCCTTGTCTACCATCACACCTAGATCTCTCATCTCCTCTACTTCTGTTAAAGTTTCCCCACCAAGTGTGCACTTGGCATCCCATCGTTGCTTACCAAATCTCAAAACCTTACACTTGGCAACATTAAACTGACAGTTCCACTTACCTGCCCATTCGTGCAATCTATTCAACTCATCTTGTAAGGCATTAACATCAGCCTGACTGTGCATTGCTCTCCCCAGTTTTGCATCATCTGCAAACAGCTGGATATTACTAGTTAATCCCAACCCAATATCATTAACATACAAATTGAATAACAATGGCCCCAAAACTGACCCCTGTGGCACACCACTGGTGACCTTTCTCTTTATAGATACTGCACCCCCATATACAATTTTCTGATACCTATCTGACAGCCAGTCACTGATCCAACACAGAAGTCTGTTATCCAATCCCATCACTTTCAATTTGATTAAGAGCTTGTCATGTGGCAGTCTATCAAAAGCCTTTGCAAAATCCAAGTACACCACTGTATATGCATCTCCTCTGTCCAAGGTATTTGTCACCTTGTTATAGTACATAAGTAAGTTAGTGAAACATGATCTCCCCTTAACAAACCCATGCGGATAACCACAAAGAATACTGCTGTTATCATCCCATTTCTGTATCCTACTTCTCACCAATCTCTCCAGGACATTCATCACAACTCCAGATACACAGACCAGTCTATGATTTGAAGCTACAGCCTTATCACCACCTTTATGCAGTGGAACAATTTTACCCTCCTTCCACTCCCTTGGAACCTGTGCTGTTGCAAAACTCTTGTTAAACAGTTATGCCAATGCTTCTGCCAGTTCCCTGGAACATTCTCTTAAGATGCATGGTGATATTTCCTCAAATCCTATCGCCTTATTAACATGAAGGTTATTTATTTCTTCAAATACCTCCTGCTCACTCACAATTAAGCTATCCTCTCCTATGTCTTCTACATGATTTCACCCTGATCAGGATGAAACACACTTATAAGTTGATCATTGAATACCTCAACAATGTCCTCTGCAGGAGTTACCATTCTACCACTTTCATCCATGATCATTCTTCCTTCTACTTACCACATATCTGAAAAGCTCTGTAGGGTTTTTCTTAGTCTGATTTGCCAATTTCTGCTCATACTCTACTTTGTTTTCCTTACTAACTGAGTCACTCTCCTGGCTTGTTCTTTATATTCTTCATGTGACTACCTTCTCCAAAGGACTTTCTTTTTCCATCATGCTTAAGCTCCACATTCATCCATTTTACACCAACCTTTTTTCGGCCTTTTGGCCTTTGGGATGCATTTGTACATTGATGCTGTTATGTATTTCTTTGTAAGTTCCCATGCAGCATTTATTTCGTTACCGCTCAACTCCTAGTTTCATGTTATAGCTCGAAGTTGTCTCCTAAGCTTGTCATAGTCACCAGCCTTATAATTCCACATAAATCACCTGTGTTGTGGCTAGTTATGACTAGCCACAACACAGGTGATTACTTCATGATCACTTTCACAACTGGAGGAAAATGTGAAACCCCTCTATCAATTACATCCTCTGATGAAATTATGAGATCTAGCTCTTGATACTCATGTGCCTTTCTTTACATGCTGCCTGAGATAGTTATCTCTCAAGAAGTTGAGAAATTCACTTTCCTTATTCCCAAATGCTATCTCTCATTCCAATCTATACCGCCATAATTAAAATCTCCCGTAATAATTACCCTTCCTTTGTTCACTAATCCAAGTTGTTTACACATTTCTTCATCACCACCTTCCACATTCCCAGGCTTATAGCAACAAAACATGTCTTCCTCTCAACCTCCATGTTACACCACACTGCCTCATAACCATTGCCACTATTTCCCTCTTTCATATCTACCTTATGTGGACTTAATTCCCCTGCTATCATCAGCAGCATGCCCCCCTCCCTTCCTTCCCTTTCTATCCTCACAAAAAATACTGTATACTTTCCATTTCTATTCCCGTTACGATATCATCTTCATTCAACCATGTTTCACTTATTCCAATGATTTGGGGGCGAATAAACGCAATCACTGAAACCATTTTGCTGCCCTGGCTGGCAGAGTGGATAGCGTATCCTCTCTCCAGCCAAAAGGCTGCAGGTTTGAATCCCACCGTGGGCACAGATGTTTGTGATTATCTGTGAAAATGCTAGTGGTGGTGATCGACGGTAGATGGTGTTGGTGTGGATGATGAAAGTAGTTGCAGTTTGTTGTAGTTGGTGGCTTGAATGGTGGAGATGAGGAGTTGTGGAGTAAGTACCTCCCTCGATGATGGACTCCCTGGAGGTGTCAAGTAATAATAATAATAATTTCATCCCCTTTCAGGGAACCAGGGTGAACAGCGAAAAGTCAGCTACTGGAACAAATCTGAAAAAACGCCCCAACTCAACATCACCAGAGTTAAAGATCGGTACTATCAACATAAGAAGATTGAATGGCAAAGAAATGGAGCATTAGGTAAGTACCAGATAGACATAATAGGGGTGACTGAAACAAAAAAGACAAAAACTGGTGAGATCTTTCTGAGTAAACAAAATGTTATATTCAGGCAATGACAGTCAAGGAAAAGAAGGAATAGCCATTGTATTCAACACTAAATACGAGGCTAATATTCTTGAATGGCAGGCAGTCTCCAGTAGAGTGATGTGGGCAAATATCAGAATGGGGAACTGGACAATGAGACATTAGTGCCTATGGTCCCACAGAAGGTTCTACTAAGATAGAAGTGGAGGAATTTTTTGATGCTTTAGAGAAAACATCTGACATAATGAAAAAGGAAAAGTTGGTCCTTGTTGGGGATCTAAATAGCAGAGTAGGAAATGATTGTCAGACATACAAAAATATATTGGGGAAATTTGGAGAAAAGAGAAAGCTAATATTAATGGCAAATATTTGTTGGATTTCTGCTCAGGACATGGACTGGTTATTACTAATACCATGTTCCAGCATAAAAATGTGCACAAATTCACATGGAGAGAAGACGCATGAAATAAGAAAAATCTCATTGACTATGTTATTGTTGATAGTGATGTTTTCTCCCTGGTGCAGGACACCAGAGTGTACAGAGGATTTGAAATTGGAAGTGATCACTGTTTAGTCTTGAGCAGGATAAAATTGAATTTCATATTGAAAAGAATAACATGTAAGAAAGTTTTAAAGCAAAAAAGTTGAGCAATTAGATAATACTAAAACTCTCAATCAAGAGTTTGAGAACAGGAACCAAACTTTAGAGATTCAGTGGCAAGCCTTGAAGAAAACCTTGAATGATTCATCCAGAGAAGCATGCGGTGAGGTTGTCTGCAAGGATAGAAAAATCAGAACTCCATGGTGGACACAGGAAGTTAAAGAGGCAGTGAAGGAAAAGTAGAAAGCATATTAAAAGTTCCTGGCGAATAAGTTAGCTTGTGCTCTTAGAGAATACAGAGACAAATGTAAGAAAGCTAAACTTTGTGTAAAACTAGCTAAACAAAAGTCATGGAAGGACTTTGGCAAGAATATAGAAAATAAATATCAAGAAGGTGGCAAAATATTCTGGAGGTTGTTGAAGAAGCTTAAGAATGGAGGAAAGAGTGCTGTAAAAGGAGTTAGAGATGATAAATTTGACATGAAAACAGGAGAAAAAGATATCCTTGAAGTATGGAGTAATTACTTCAAGAAATTGCTAAATGAAACAAGCAGTGATAGCTAAATGCTAAATGAAACAAGCAGTGATTCATCCCATATTATGTTCCATAATATGGGATGAATTCCCATATTATGGAACAAATTTGTTCCATAATATGGGTACTATTAGAATAGAGCTCTAATAGTACCCATATATAAAAAGGGAAATAAAACTGTGAGAATTAAAGAGATATTTCTCTGTTGAGTGTTCCTGGTAAGATATATGCAAGTATACTTGAGAAACGGTTGAGAAGAATTGTAGAAGAAAAGCTTGGTGAAGAAAAAGCTGGATTCCGGCCAAATAGAGGCTGTCAGGATCAGATCTTCACTTCGACAAATAATGGAGAAATCATGGGAATATAACAAAGATCTCTATTTGAGTTTTGTAATCTGGAAAATGCATATGATAAGGTGCCAAGAGAGAAGCTATTCAAACGCTACAGTTATACAGTGTTCAATTGAGCATTATATCAAGCTATACTTAGTCTTTATTTGAGTTGTTGTATATCAGCAGTTAGAATTGAAGGAAGTACAGGAAGATGGTTTAATGTTAAATCTGGTGTGAGACAAGGATGTACGTTATCCCATCTGTTATTCATTATCTATATGGATCACATTATGAAGGAAAGTGGTATTAAACATGATATCAAAAGTGGAGATGTTAATGTTAGCTCTTTGCTTTATGTGGACGATGTTATACTTCTAAATAAATCTGCTACGAGTCTGCAAGATTCCTTGACTAAATTGAATAACTGTTGTAATAGATAAATGTATGAAGGTCAGCAATAAAAAGACAAAGACAATGAATATAGGCAGAATTGTTGAAAATGTCAACTGCATTGTGAACGGAGAACCTGTGGAATAAGTAAAACATTTCACCTACTTAGGTACGATTTTTAGTGAAGATGAGTAAATTAAATATGGAAATGAACAACAGAATCAGTAAAGCTGGTATAGTAGAAGTCAATTGAATAAATTCACATGGAATAAGAGAGAAATTAATCGGAACACTAAATTTGCTGTATGCAAGACAGTGTTCAAACCAGTTTTAACTTATGAATCTGAGAGCTGGGTCAGGAATAAAACACTTGACCAAAGACTGGAGACCGCAGATATGAGAGTCCTGAGAAAGATTAGAGGTGTGAACAGATGGCATCAATGGCAATATCATATTAAAAATGAGGATATTAGGAAAGAACTTGACATTGTCAGCATCCCGGAATGCGTTAGCAGAGCTAATCTCAGGTGGTATTGTCACTTAAACAGAATGGGTGAGGAAAGATTGGCAAAACAAGTGTTCTCTGTCAGATTGGCAGGAAAATGACCCAGAGGAAGACCAAAGTGCCTTAGACGACAGAAATATAAGATCTGATAATATCGGAGTCTTGACAAGTAACAGACTGATCTGGAGGAAAATTGTAGATAGGAAGTTAGTAATGATGTAAATTTTTCATATAGTGCTATCATATCCTGTTACACTCCTTGAGGGTACATGGCAGGAATTTGATGATGATGATTATTTCTGATATGCCTGGAATTTGGAAACAAACACAACAGTTCATTTTTAGGTCTATAGCCCGTCCTATCCAAGCCATATGTTGGTTGTGATTTCCTCACTGTACCTGCCATATTACCTCTATCACCACTTACCACATATATCTCCTCACTCTCCACTTCTCCACCCACATTGCAATATATGCCATCTTCATACACACATACACACTCCTGATAATATATCAGGAGTGGTTGTTTAAGTATTGGAAAATTTGGCTAAAGGTAAAATCCAACAATGGGTTGAAAGGGATGTGATACAATATAGTTGGCAGCACTGCTTTGTAAAGGGTAGGTCCTGTCTTTATTCACCTTTTATAATAAAGTGACAGCAGAATTGGATAAAGGAAAGGGCTACACAATAATAATCCTG
Organism: Typopeltis vanoorti; assembly: GCF_054136105.1. Taxonomy (NCBI): domain Eukaryota; kingdom Metazoa; phylum Arthropoda; class Arachnida; order Uropygi; family Thelyphonidae; genus Typopeltis; species Typopeltis vanoorti. The sequence continues at coordinate 146,375,801 of NC_143556.1, forward strand.
GACTTTGCAAAGGCATTCACAGAATACCACATGGTAAACTATTACAAAAGTTGCAAATGGGAATGGATATAAAGCTAGTAGCATGGAGCAGTGGCTGACCTGCGAACAGCAGTGAGTAGTATATGGTGGAGTGGAATCTAGTAGAATGAGGTTGACCAATTGAGTACCTCAGGATCTGAAGTAGGACCACTACTCTTTAATTTGTATATCAGTGATATTTAAGAAGGAACAGTTGTTTGCTGATGATGCATAACTGAGGAGAGCAATAGTTGATAAAGGTGATGTAGATATCCTGCAGGATGATTTAAATAAATTGGCATTGTAGGCAAAAGGTTGGATACAGTGTATGATATTGATGGTAGTGGATTGCAGGAAACTGATAGGACTAGGGACTTGGGGATAATGGTGGACAGAGAATTGAAGTTCAGAGGGCATATTGCTGAAGTTGTTAAAATGGTTCAAAGGATTATTTGGATGTTGAAAAACACTAGCAGGTAAAGATAAGGAGGTTATTAACCCTCTTTCTAAGGTGATGATTTGGCTGTATCTTGACTACTGCACACACAGACTTAGTTACCTGGATTTCTTGGGGACCCAGGAGGTAATAGAGAAGATTCAAAGATGAGTGATTAAGCTGGTGACAGGTCTATGGAATGGCCCTTATGAGGATAGGTTGAAGGTTTGTTGGTTACATAGTTTAGTTTGACTAAACATACACATGTAGCCACAGTAATAAGTAAATATTATCTTATAAATAAATAAGATAAGTAAATATTTCGTCCTAAGTATCATAGGACATCGTCAGTAGTTAATTCAAACAATACTAGGAATCGCATACAGTTAGGGCACATGCTTACAATGGAATCCCTCTATGCATGCAGTAGCATGTTATAGAATTAAATTAAAATATATCTGGAGATAGAGAGAGAGAGAGAGAGAGGGGAAAAAAAAACAGATTACATTAAAATTAGTAACCAGAGCACATAGATTCTGCTCCTCTGAAGAATCTTTAAACCAAGAATTGGAAATAATCTAAAATACAGCCATACAAAATGGATACAATCTAAAACAACTCAAAAAATCATTGGTCATTACCCCACACATCAACCTAGACAAGAACAAGCCTGTAGGAATCCCATACCTTATGTTAAAGACCTCCAGACATCTTTCAAAAATTATGAAGAAATATTAATCGGCTGTTACCTACAAACAAATCAACCAGATTATTATAATTGTTCCAGGCAACTCCAAGGAGTCGACAGACTCATCGAGGGAGGCCCCAACAGCATGTCAAGAACAACTATTCGACATTCACACAGTATCTATCATACCTCGCCTTGAATTCATTCACGGTTGTAGCACCCACAACAGACTCTGGCAGCTTATTCCACTTATTCACCACTCTCCATATAAAAAACCTAGCTCTAACACCCCTGCTAACCACATTCTTGCCCATCTTCCATGTATGGCCCCTAGTCCTCCCGCCACCAGTCCTATTCTCAAAAATATCTTTTGGATTAATCTTATAGAAACCCTTCGGTAATTTGAATGTCTCAATCATATCACCCCTTTTCTGCCTATCGACCAGTTTTTGCAACCGACAAATCTTCAACCTGTTCTCATAATGTTCATTCCCCAGACCTGCTATCATCTTAGTCACTCGTCTCTGGATCCTCTCCACCTCCTCCCCATCAAGAAGAAACCCTGGCGCCCATATCTGGGCACAGTAGTCTAGATGTGGTCTTATCAAGGCTCGATACAGAGGAACAATAACTTGTTTGTTCTGCTTGTTAAAGTATTTTTCAGAAGCCAAGTGATTTGATGAGCTGATTTAGCCACTTTTGCATTGTGCCCCCTAAACTTCAATTCCCTATCCACCAACACTCCCAAATCCCTGGCCTCATCAATCTCCTGGAGTACGGTTCCACCAATGTGATATCCTGCTGCTATTCTTTTCACCCCAAAATGCCTAACCTTACACTTTGACACATTAAATTGACATCCATTTTCCCTAGCCCAGTCCTGCAAACTATCCAAATCATCCTATAAAATTTTTGACATCCTGTGCACTCACAATTACTCTACCCAACTTTGCATCATCAGCAAACAAGTGAACACTTCCTCTCAGATCCTTTCCTATATCATTGATGAACAAATTGAAAAGTAGTGGTCCAAGAAGAGAGCCCTGCAGCACACCACTAGTCACAAGCCGTCCTTTGGACTAAACTCTTGAATAAACCACTCTCTGGTATCTCTCCATCAACCACCCTCCTATCCATCTCACCAACCCTATATCTATACCCATCTGCTCCAGTTTACTGATTAGGGTTCCATGTGGTATCCTATCAAAGGCCTTGGCAAGGTCCACTAGTATCACTGTAAACCCATTACCCCTATCCAGTTCAGCCGTCACTGTGTTATAAAACGTGAGCAAGTTACTGAGGCATGATCTAGCCTTCACAAAACCATGTCTCCCATACAGTATCCCATTTTCATCTATCCAATCCTGTATTTTTTTCTTGACTAATTTCTCCAAGACCTTGAAAACGATTCCTGATATGCTAATCGGTCGGTAATTTACAACAGCAGTCTTGGACCCTCCTTTATGCAGTGGAACTATTTTCCCCTCTTTCCACCCCCCCTCGGGACTAACCCAGACCCGAGACTCAAATAAACAAAATGGTCAAGGGTACTGACAATTCTTTAGCTGCTTCACGTACGACCCGAGCTGGTATATGTATATTGACATTGAGGTTATGCAATAGACTACTCACCTCCACTTCATTCACCACAATTCCCGTATAATCTATAGGCTCATTCATTTCTGCAATGTCACCACCTGGACGATATATTCTTGCAAAGTGCTCACTCAGTAACTCAACTATATCAACTGATTTAGTTACCTTCTTACCATCGGCTTTCTTTAAAATTATTCTGTCATATATATTTTTTCTTTTACTTGCAACATATCGAAAAAACTGTTTAGGATTCTCTTTAGCCTGCATAGCCAATGTTCTTTCGTAATCTTTTTTTGCTTTTCTTACCACACTCGTTACCATTCTGGCCTGCGCTTTATACCGTTCATGTGCCTGCCAGTCACCTTTCTCTTTAAATTCCCTCCTTAGTTGTTTCTTTTTTTTGCAGCTCAAGCTTAATGGTGTTATTCATCCATTTAACACCTACTTGATTTATTATTCGGACTCTAGGTATACAGTCAGCCATTGCTTCATGCAAACACTTCTGAACCGCCTCCCATGCACTGTCAACTTTTAGTCCTTGCAGTTGTACATGCCATTGCATTGAACCAATCAAACTCATAAGCTTGTCATACTTACCAGCCTGATAATTCCGCATGTACCTTGTCTTAATTGTAAATTCCACACCTATAGCCACCTCCCAAGTCAAGACCCTATGATCACTCTCACCAATTGGTGGCAATGTGGTCATATTTGTTACAGCCAAATCCTCAGATGCAGTTATTAGGTCAAGCACTCTCTGACCCCCTAGTATTTTCCATTACATGCTGTCGCAGATAGTTATCCCTTAATAACCGCATAAAATTCAATTCCTTCCTCCCGTGTGTCCTCTCCTCACTCTAATCAATGCGACCATAGTTTAAATCTCCCATAATAATTATCCTCTTTTCATTCATTTCTTCTATTTGCTTGTGCATACTATCTCCAGAATCTTTTCCATCACCTGGTCTATAGCAGCACCCAATTGTATATTTTGTTCTGCTAGCCACAATCTCACACCAAATGGCCTCAAATGTGCACTTTTCTCTATTCTGCAATTCAGCTTCTATTCTCCTTGGCTGCGGCTCATCAGCTATCATCAACAAGACTCCTCCCCCCATTTTATTCTTCTTGTTATTCTTGAACACCCTATACCCATCACATTCAATCCCACTAGCTATATCATCTACAGTCAGCCATGTTTCACTAATGCCAATAACCTCTGGTTTGGAAGTGCCAACCATGGCCAAAAATTCTTCCTTCTTGTTCCTAATACTCCTAGCATTATTGTACATGAATTTCAGACCCCCATTAGCACCATCCCCATCCCAAAATGATTACATAATTTTAGCAGGAGACTTAAATGCAAGAATTGGAAACATGAAAATTAATAATAATATAGGAATACATGGAGAACATACTCTAAACAGGAATTGTAAAAAATTGATTGACTTTGTAGTTTATAATAACCTAAAAATAATTAATTTCTTCTATAAACATAAAGACATATATAAATATACTTGGGCAGCAAGAGGATGGAAATCAATATTAGATTACTTTATATTAAATGAAAAGACATCAAAATTTTCACTAGATGTTAGAGTTCACAGACGATATGAAATAAGCAGTGACCACTTCCTTGTTAAAATAAAATTAAGATTACCACCTAAATGGCTACAAGTAACAAGAACAGAAAGAAAAATTGAAACATTTGTTTATAAAACTAGACTATTGAATGACACAAATGTACAATGGCTGTATGAACAAAGAATTAACCAATATCTAGACAAAATAAAACAAAATGGAGAAATAGAAATAGAATGGCTTAATATAAAAGCGATACTAAATGCAGCAGCAAGTGAAAGCTTAGGAAAGACCAAAAAATTCAATATAAGGAAAAAACTGAAGATCTGAGATAATACAATGAAAGAAATAATCAAAAAGAAAAAAGAAGCCTATCACAAATGGTTAAGCAGTGAAAGATTAGAAGATGAAATAGAATATAAAAGGATAAGAGCCATAGCTAAAAGAGAAGTCAGAAAAAGACAGAGAGAATCATGGAACAAATTTGTTTCTAATTTAGAACATGATTTATATAAAATAAGACCCAATGTATATAAAATTTTGAAACACTTAAATGCAGATACCAAAGAAAACATAAAATTAAATACCGAATTGAAATTAGAAGAATTTCTAAATTACTACATAGAATTGTGGAACAAATATTTTAAAAAAGACAACTGGCAAACAATTAATGAAAATGAAAAGGAAATAACTAAAGAAGAATTAGAAATCAGCCTGAAAGAAACAAGAAACAATAAATCACCTGGAGAAGATAAACTAGGTTCAGAACTATATAAATATGCAGGAACTAGGTTCAAAGAAAGACTCTTATTATTTTTAAATAAAATTTATTCAACTGGTATCCCCCCCCCCCAATAGAATGGAAAAAAGCAATTGTGATTCCTATCTTTAAAAAAGGTAATAGATATGACCCTAAAAACTATAGAGGTATCAGTATACTAAATTCCTGTTACAAAATATATAGCAGAATCTTAAATAGCAAACTAATGAAATATTCCGAAAACTTTATTTTAGAAGTACAGAATGGATTTAGAAAAGGATGATCATGTATAGACCCGGCCTTTTGCCTAAAATTAATTTTTAGGCTTTTTCAAAGTCAATATATTACATTTATTGACTTTGAAAAAGCATTTGACAATGTTAAAAGAACCATATTATTTATTATATTAAAAGAAAGACAAATACCAAATAATATCCTAAAAGCTATCACAAGTATATATGAAAATAATCAAATACAAATAAGATTAAATCGAGCTATCATATATGAGAGAGATAAACCAAGGGGTCCGACAGGGATGTTTCCTCTCAGCAACTCTTTTTAATATCTACTTAAATGAAATAATAATAAAATGGAATAAAAATTTACATCAAGGAATTAAACTTTCTCCTACTGTAAACTTAAACACTCTCCTCTTTGCCGATGATCAAATAATAATTACAAATTCTGAAGATAAACTACAGAAAGCTATTTCAGATCTAAATGAGATATCGAAGGATTATGGTATGATAATATCAACAGAAAAATCAAAAACTATGGCCTTTAAAGGACAAGATCCAGCAAGAACTAAAATAGTAATAGATAACAAGATCTTAGAACAGGTGAATTCATTTAACTACTTAGGATGTATGATCGCGTATGAAAATGAAAAAGATATAAACGTAAAAATTGCAAAATATTTAAAAATAACAGGTGTAATTAACTCTATATTTAAACCAAACCTAGTTCAAAAACAAACCAGACTAAAAGTATACAATACATTAGCCCTACAAGTCTTAATGTATGGAAGCGAAATCTGGACAATAAAACATAAAGACAACCAAATTAACAACAGCAGAAATGAAATTTATGAGAAAAACTGCAAAGTATACTCTATTTGATCACAAAAGAGATGAAGAAATTATGAAAGAATTAAACCTAGAACCAGTAATAGAAAAAATGAAAAAAATATAAACATAAATGGATGGAACACGTTCAAAGAATGAAAATAGAAAGATTACCAAAACAAGCCTTAAAATACAAGCCATTAGGAAAAAGAAAACCAGGACGTCCTCTTAAACGATTCAACGATGACTTCTAAGGCCGGAACAGGCCATTCTAAGCCCAAATCCTTGATATGCATGATGATGTTGGATTTGTGGGAAGTTTTGCCAGATTTTCTATATTTGCATTAATAATGACTAGAATGATAGCCAGAATGCGTCAGAAGAGAGGCTTGAAATATGTAGATGCTTGGAGAGCATTTGAGGATAGAAATGAACTATATGCAAGAGTCTGCTTGCATTTGAATGAGGAAGGATTTAGGCATCTAGGGAGTTTGTGTGTGTCAATGCAGGGAAACTAGAATTACCTGGATGAATGGTAGCAGTGGTGGCCTCTTATAGGAGTGTTTCAGAGAAAGGGGAATACATCAGATAACACTGACTCCAGGAGGGGATAATGATAGATATAGAAACAGTGATGACATTTTTATGTTTTATAATATTGCCGGGAGTATCCGGAATAAAGGAGATGAATTGGTGGCGATGATAGCATCAGCCTGTCTCCGAAGATTATTGGAATCTCTGAGACATGGTTGACAGAAGCTGATATAATAATAGGAATAGAAGTAGCAAGTTACAGCATTTTTCAAAAGGATAGGAAGGGAAAATGCGAAGGTGGAGTGATAAGTGGTGGCTTATGATAAGTGATGACTTATGTCCTCTCGGAGGGGAGGCGTTGGAGGGCAGTGACACTAATGGTTTTGAAAGCATATTGTGTGAGGTAGAGGTGGGCAAGACCAGATATTTAGTGGGGTGATGCTACAAACCAAGGAGCACAGAGGGTGAGGTGCAGGAGATATGTAGGTTATCCTTGGCAAGTGCAAGAAGAATGATTGTTATAGGAGATTTTAACTATGGCAGTATAAATTGGGAAGAGGAAAATGCATGCAGTAATAAGGGAATGGAATTTCTCAAATTCTTGAGGGACAAATGTCTTAGCCAACATGTAATAGAAGGAACACAAGGTTCAAGAGATTTGGATTTGGACATATCATTAGAAGAGCTGATAATAACTGAGATGGCATCTCATCCCCCAGTTGGAGAGGTGACCATGTAGTTTTGACTTGGAAGATGAATAGACGTGCAGGAGTATCAAAGAGAAGGGAATATATGTGGAATTATAAGGTGAGTGATTATAATAGTCTTAGATATCAACTTGGGGCAGTTCCATGAAGGGAGGAATTGGAAGGTTGAGATATCATTAGTGCTTCAGAAAGTGTGAAGGAATATTTGTTAGCAACAGTCAAATGTATTCCACGAGCGAAAAAGAGGACACAATTTGGTGTAATGTGGATGACAAACAATATCAAACAGGAACAGCAGGTGAAAAAGAAGTTATGGAAAAGATATAAGGAAAGGGGTGGAGAGCAGATGCATGAAGAATATACGACTCATGCCAGTAGAGTGACTAGTATGGTAAGGAAGCAAAACTGGAATATGAGAAGTGATTGGCCCTAAGATCCAAAGAAAATCCTAGGGAATTTTTTAGCAATGTGGCCACCAGGAGGAGAAATGATTGTGGAAGAATGATATTGTGGGATAAAAATGGGAAGAGTGACTGATGCAGCATAGTGGAGATGTTCAATGAACATTTTATTGGAGTATTCCATCCTGGAAAAGTTGGTTTTAATACTAGAGGGTCAGGGTTATTTAGAAGTGCAAGAGAAGAGTGTGTTTCAAATACTGAGTACTCTGGATGTCGATAAAGCTCTTGGATGGAATTTTGTCACAGCTTTTGAGAGAATGTGCTAAAGAACTGACGGTTCTGTTGACCTAGCTTTTCAATGAAAGTCTTGCTATGGAATAAGTACCCAAGGAATGGAAGGAAGGTAAGATTACTCCCTTGCATAAGGGAGTAACAGACTGGAAGTGTCAAATTATAGATCAGTTTGTGTTTCATCAGTAGTTAAGATCTTGGAGAAATTAGTGAGGGTCCACATACAGCGTTGGGCAGATGAGGGTAATATTATCTGTGAGAGTCAACATAGATTTGTTAAGAGGCACTCTTGCTTTAGTAATATGATTGTCTTTTATAATAACATGACAAGAGCAGTTGATGAGGGAAAGGCATATACTGCTATTTTTTTGGATTTTGCAAAGGCATTTGACAGGGTGCCACATGATAAGCTGATATTTAAGTTTCAGCACATGGGTTTAGATGTCATGTTAGAGAACTGGATTCAGGATTGGCTATCTGATAGGTATCAGAGAGTTGTGTATGGTGGGGCAATATCAAGGAGACAGAAAGGTTAAAAGTGGGATCCACAGGGCTCAGTACTGGGACCTTTATATCAATAACATTGTCAGTGGATTACAAGGGATATTCAGTTGTTTGCAGATAATGTGAACCTAGGGTTATTAGTGATAGTGTAGATGTGGCAGCCCTGCAAGAGGATTTGAATAAACTGGACAGATGTGCAAATGAATGGGGATGTCAATTTAATTCAGCAAACTGTGAAGTCTTGAAGTTTGGGATACATCAGTGGGACGCAGCATACTCTGTTGGAGGAGCTGTACTGGAGGAAGTAGGGGAGCCAAGAGATCAGGGGGTGATGATTGATAGAAACCTAAAATTCACGGAACATATTGCAAAGTGGTGAAGGTAACCCAGAGGATTGCTGTAATACTGAGAAGGAAGCTGACCTGCAGAGATAAGAGAGTTGTCATTCCCTTGTATAAAGCCCTGATCAGACCACACTTGGATGGACTATTGTTCTCAAATTTGGTCCCCAGGATTTGAAGGGGATACGTTAACTTGAAAAGGGTACAGAGGCGGATAACAAAGATGATTTCAGGACTGTACAATGTTAGTTATGAGAATCGGCTGAGGTAATGTAGACTGCAGAGTTTGGTAGCTAGAAGAAGGAGAGGTGATGTGATTTAGACTTTTAAACGGTTGAGAGGTAGTTAGACGGTTGACACTGGAGAGTTCTTTCGCTTGGTGGAATGGGAGGGAAGGAGTGAGGACAAGTGGCCATCCCTGGACGTTACAAATGGAAGCTGTGAGCAAGAGAGTGAGGAGTGATATTTCTTTGCATGGTGGGTGGTTGAACCATGCAATACATTGCCTGACAGTTACCTTAGTATCCCATAATGCAAAACACGCACCCTTACAGATGTGTATAATGCAGTACATTAGGAAAGAGTGATGGGTGCACGAACGGTCAGTGAGTTCAAGGAGTGGTATGATAGATTTTGTGTTTTCTAGGAAGGATCTCCTACGATGAGCATTTTGACTCCATGGAGGCCAGAGTCAATAATAATAATAATAATAATATTTTGCACAATTTTCTAATGAAATCAACAGTAGTAATGAAAATATTCTGGTTTCTTTACAGGAATGAATTTCAAACAATTTTTGTATTGTCTTTATAGGTAATAAGAATTCCTGAAACTAGTGACGATACTTACAATAAGTTCGTTGAATTTGGAAAACAAATGGGAAAAGAGATAGTAACATGCAAGGTAATATAAAATTTAAAATTTCTATTTTAATGAAGAGTGAATATTTTATGTTGTTATGTAAAGTAAATGATGTCCCTTTAAAATATAATCCTTTCATTGATCTAACAGAATAAACTGCTAAAAATTGAATTGTTCATTCAGTCTAGAAGTTTAATTTTTGATCAGATAAAATAACCATGAACCAATTGAACTTTTAGATATATTTGTCCATTAGTAGCATTACTTTATATTTCAACAAATAAATTTCTACCAACTTTTCATTCCTCATTCCCATTTTGCTGATAGATTTGTGAAAGAAGAATCTGGGTTCAAATAATTTTTTTGATTAATTAATTGTGGATATTTATGTGTGTAAGAGTTGCAGTAGATGTTGTGTGCTCACATTGTTTGTAGTGTGTGTGTCGACTTGTTTTGCGTTTCTTTATAAAATCATTACACTTAGACTGAGGTATATTAACTGGCATCATCGAAAACAAAATAGTGGCAGTGCTGTCTATAAAAGAGTTAAATTTTGATTTTTATCAATTTATGAAATGTGAGGTGTGCTACATATATTCATTGGATCATGTTAATAAATTATGGATTTTTAAAGCAGATGGGAGGAGGATCTGTGTTCATAGTGTGATTTGAATGCAGAGTTGATGAATGGTAATGTATTGGTGAATGAGGGTGTTAGTAGTAGAAATGCAACAAAAAGAATGAGTGTTTGTCTGATAGTGAACAGAAAGATACTATAAAAGAGCACTGAATAAGTAGTAAGAGTTATTTAAATTTCTGATTTATTTCCTGAAAGATACGATTGATGTAAGAAATATGAATGTAGTGAAAATGTGGTGAATGGCACATAGTAGAGTGGGGTAAAATAGAGGAAGATGTTAAAGATGGTCGAATGGTAGAAGATAGCATGATGAAAGATATGAACAGAAATGAGGATAATGGAAAAGAATTGGTAAGGTTGAGGAATGAATGAATCATGTGCAGAGTGAGATTGGACATAGAGAAAAGATTGTTAGTTGGAGATGTAAGCAGAATGCTAGGTTCAGATGTGTCAGAGATGAATGATTGCAGTGGAATAGTGGAAAGTGCAGTAATGCCACTCTTTGGTGAAAGATGCAAGAATGGAGCAGGTGTCAAGTGTTTTGTCTTGAGAGGGGGAAACAATAGTAAGAGTAACTGAAACTATTCTTTAAAGGTACCTGTGGCATGACTATAAACAACAAATTACACAATAACCACAGTAATGAACTTTAATAAAATGAAAGTACAGATATTTCGTGCTGAAAATAACAGTACATCATTAGTGTGTAGAAATGAGCAAATCAAAGAAATGGGAATACAACGCACATACAACAGTAAGTGATTTATCAATTAAAAACTGTTGCCATTTGGTAGAAATTAATATTAATAAATAATATTATTAAAAAACGTTTTTTGATGGTTACATAAAATAAGAATCTCCCAAACTTTCAGTAGAGAGAGAATCATTCCAATTCAGATTTGGCAGGCTTCGCAACTTTCTTTGAAAAGGTGTTCATATTTAAAACTGCTTCTATGGAGAAAGTCAGCTTCATCGCACTGGATAAGCGCCTCCGTAGCGCAATTGGAAGAACAACGGTACATTGCGCCCTTCGATTGGAATATGCCTAAGTTCGATTCTCGTCATGACGGGAAGAATCTTTATCTGGACGATTTCAATCAAAGGTGAGTTAGCTGATCTTATACGGAGGTAGCAGGGTTTTTTCTCCCGGAAACTCGAGTTTTTCATCCTGCATACAGACAAATCAGTCCTTCAGAACACATGCAATTTACAGACAAAAAATACTAGTTGTGGTAGTGGTGGAGGGCGGTAGATGCCGTTGATGGAGATGATTCGTAGTAGAGGTTCGGTGTAGTAGTTAGACAGTTGTAGGTGTCCTCTCGCGATGAGTCTTCGGACTCCTTGGAGTTGTCACGAATAATAATAATAATCCCACTGGATACTGTGTTGTACCAGACTTTTGCGGTTTTATGTACCTGTAAGCAAAAAATTACTTCTGGCAACACTTCTGCTGATAAATGGGTTGTGAATATTTCTAGATGCCCATTGTCTGATGCTGAAACTAGTGTATTGGCTAAAGGTCATGATTTTGCTTTGGTACCTAAATGCATCCCTTTTTTTTTTTTTTTTTCTTTTCTTTTTTTTTTTTTTTTTGCATAACATCAAATTCAATTTGTTGGGGTTTTCAAACGAAGATGCTAATAAAGTACATTTTGAAGTTGCTGCTTTACCTTTAGAAGCAAATTACCCCCATGTAATTTATCTAGTGCATTGTTTTCATTAAGACAAAAGAACAGTATATCTATTTCGAAAGCAGATAAAGGAAAAGTTGTAGTGGTAATGGATAAGGCTAGCTGACTGTGAGCGGAAGATAGACTGCCTTTTACAGGATACCTCCACCTACCAAGAAATTAGTTATAACTACAAAAACACAAATTAAACAATTAAATAAGCTGCTTGATGAAGTTGTTAGTTGGATCAAAATACTTTGGACAAGTTGCCCACTCATTTTGGAAAAATTCCTTGTTTATATGGCCTCCCAAATATTAAAAAAAAAAGGTAATCCAGTAAGACCCATCGTGAATTGTATTGACTCTCCAGCTTGTACAGTTGCTAAATTTCTGTCATGTTTATGAACTGCCAATACTGGACAATCCAGATCATACATCAAGACAGGAAAGATAAAAGAGAAGATGGTGTATTACTGATAATTTTGAAACATTTGTGGTACTTTAAGAAAGCAAAGCAATAACAGTAATATTCCCAAAGCCATTACTGTTATTGCTAGATGCCAGGAAATGTAGAGGTGATAACAGTTGGCTACTTAGAGACAATTATCATATGAAGTATGTAGTTATTCTGCTAGGACAAAGGACCTATAAGCACATCAAAGAAGTTTTTTTGAAGAGTTGCAAGGTGTAGTTGTTTTGGGAATACTTCATGTGGAAAGCTGTTCCAGAGGACAGAAATGGACGGAATGAAAGAGGAGGAGAAGCAAGTTCTGTGTTTGCTGTATTGTAAAGGGATACTGGACAGCAGCTGCTGCTCTTTATTAAGAGGTGCAAAGGAAGATGAGTGGAGAGTACTATCACCTACAAACCTGTAGATGGGATTAGTGGTTATTGTGAGTAGTTCATTTATGTACAGGAGAAAGTAGGCGATAGGTTAGACCCTTGAGGCACTCCAGCATTGGTGGTGAAGCTCAATGAGAGGGAACCATCAACCATTACTTACAGAGAACAGCCAGAGAGAAAATTGGCTACCCAATTGCAGAGGGTGACAGGGGGACCAAAGGATGGCGGTTTGTTTAGCATGCCTTGATCCTAAAAACGATCAAAAGCTCTCAGAATGTCAAGATCAACAGCACAAGTTTCCGTGAACCTTTCCATGGTATATGCCAGTGGTGGTGGTGGTGAATGATGTAAACTTAGAGGTCAGGCCGTGGATCTTGAATGGTGGAATCCATACTGGTGGTTGCTGATTAATTGGTGGACCTCTAAGTAGTGGAGAAGATTGCTATTGATGCTTTCTCCATTATTTTGGAGAGAACAGAGGTGATGGCAGTTGTTCAGTAGTTTGACAGTGGACTTCTGTCTCCCTTTCCTTTAGTGTTACACGGTGATTGACATTCATTTCAGTAAATTATGGAGAAAAGCTTAAGAACAATTGGGGGAGATGCAATCAGGACCAGAAGACTTTTAAGTATCCAAGTTATTTAGTAGCTTTCTGATGTTCTTTTTGTTTAAAAACTACAGGAGGCATATGGTGCTTGGATTCTAGTATGGTAGTAAGTGATTTTCCTTGGTCATATATGTAGGAGTTAAAAGAAAAGAGTAATCCCAGGAGGTCAGCTTTGGGTGAAGTTAAGTGATATCATCAAGATTGAGGGGGGGGGGGGGGGGGCAGGAGAGGTGGAATTATAGGTGAGCAGAAGTTGCATCTAATGGCCTTAGCAATTGTGCAGGAGGTACAAGTTTTCTGCTATTGGCTTTTATAAAATCTGATTTTTGGATTTACTGATGAATGTTTCATTTGTTTCATGCTTTTGTATAGACAGCATATGAAGCTGGATTTGCGAGCCACCCATGGTAAGCTGAATTTTTTTCTCTGATTGCTTTTGATGCACTTTTTGTTGAACCAGGGCTTGGAATGTGGACAAGGATTTTGGGTAGAATGGGGGATGAAGGCCTTCATGTCAGCAAGGATAATTTCTGTGATTCGTTCAGAGCAAGTGTTAGGGATGGGTGAGTCAGACCAAGGAATGGAGGAGTAGAAATTCTGGCAGTCATCTCATTTGGCACCATTGCAGTTCCAGAGGATGTTAGGAGTGGTCTTAGAAAGGGCATTGCTGAGTTTCTGAGAGAAGAGGTGACCTCTATAGTATATCTGGTAGGAATCCAGAATGCTAGACAGGTATAAGCTTCATGGAACAAGAGATATTTAGAAAAATTAAAAACAGAAACATCCATGCAGTTAGCTGAGTGGCTATGCACTTTGCAATGATATGCCTGGGAAAGGAGTGTCCTGGGTTCAATTCCTGTCACTGACGTGAGGAGCTTAGGATCTTTCTCAGACATAGCTAAGTTAGCTGGTCTTGGGTGAACTGTAGGGTTTTTCTCCACAGTTTATCTGGGTTTTTCATCCCGCAAGCAGGCAAACCAGTCTTGAGAACTCAGCGCTTCAAACATAGGATACACCTGGAGGCATAGGACTAACCCCTTATTCTTGTGTATGGTTGCAGCTAAATGAATAGAAAACCCTCGACGCCACAAGGTAAAAGAGGAAAAAGGGAAGAAGAAAAACAGAGACTTAAAACTTGCATGAAATAAATTTATTAGCTGTAAAATATTTACTTTGTGTATCATAGGCATCCTCAGTGCATTGATAATGGAACACAATGCAAAATTGCAATTACAGAATTATTTTCAAAAAGCATGCTATAGCATTAATATCGAAGTTTTTTCACCTAGCTATGCTACCAATTATGTATTTGATTTAATCCTTTATCCAAGTGTAAAGAAAACTTTATCCAATTAATCCAGAGAATTTTAATAATGAGGTGTTACACCTTTTGACAACTGGTATAGGTAAATATGACTTCTCCATTACTTCCACCTTAGTATCACCACCTCTGGGTCTGGCTCCCACTGATCAGACTTCAATGAAGGTTGAAACCGGTCTGGGTAGTGGCCCTTCCCTTAATGCACAGCATTATATATGTCCACAAGGAGATGTGCTTTGCATTATGGAAGATACTAAGGCAAATGATGAGAACTTATACCACCTTTACCACGAGTTGCCCCAGTCCTGAAAATACTTCAGGGGCAAACTTTGTTTGCTTACACTTGGATAAAGGATTAAACCAAATATATAATTATAGCATTAATAGGACAACTGATGGTCAGTAATATTCCCAATATTTAAAACAAATTACAATGCTTGATATAATATCAGGAATTTGCATAAAAATGATATAATAATATTTCCCATAAAGGGGATAACCAAAGGCCATCCGATTTGAGTAAGTTTGGTCAGTGTATAAGGGCTCGCAACTCTTTATATAAGCACTCTATAAGGAATCTACTTCTATGTGGAAAACTTAGTTTTCTTCCAAATTATGTTTAGTCAAAGATAGCATGTTTTGCTAAGCTAGATGTAAAGTACTGGATGTAAGGATTTGTTCAAATGACTGAGCCACCGTACATCACCAATCTGTTTCCTTAATTTACCATTGACCCCCTGCTCTGTAATTCCACACATCGCTTGGTGCTTTAATATAGGTATGTAAATTAACAAACTTAGAAAAATTAAAAATGGAAACTTATGTGAAATAAATTTATTATATGTAAAATTTTCACCTATGTATCATGGCATCCTCAGTACATTAATAATGGAACAGAATTTAAAATTACAATTAAAGAATCATTTTAACAGTTGGCTGCAGATCTGCCAGACTATCTAAAGTAAGACACACCACAGAAGCATGGTATCCAATGGACACCTGGAAGATTGAGTGGAAACATAAATCTTACGCTTACATCCATAAGCCAGAACAGTCGTTCTAGCAGAACATGCTGTCTCAACTGAACATAGTTTTCTTTGAAGAAAATTAAGCTTTTACATAGAAGTGGGTTCTTATAGAGTGCTTATATAGAGTTGTGGAACCTTTCTACACCAACTGAACTTAAAACAGATCTAATCACTTATCTGATTTATGGGAAATATTGTTGCATCGTTTTTATGCAAATTCCTGATTATATTATTGTAATTTCTGACTGTTGTCCTATTAATGCTATAGTGGTGCTTTGTGAAAATGATTCTTTAATTGTAATTTTATATTGTGTTCCATTATTAATGTACTGAGGATGCCATGATACATAGGTGAAAATTATATATATAATAAGTTTATTTCACATAAGTTTCCATTTTTAATTTTTCTAAGTTTGTTAATTTACAGAGCAGGGGTCAGTGGTAAATTAAGGAAACAGATTGGTTATGTACGGTGGCTCAGTCATTTGAAGGGGAGAGAAATCAGTAGTGCCTTGGATTTGATCTGGAGTCAGTTATTTATGGCAATGTCAGATTGTATTTATCCTTAAATGCTAAAGTTTGGAGGATAAATAAAGGAGGAGGCTGAATCACTCATGGAATTATGCAGGAAAACCTCTGAGAAAAAGGATGTTATAGAAGAGATATAAAGACCAGCAACACCATCATGAAGACATGAGGAGTATGGTGCAGGCTAAGAAGGTGACAAGTGTAGTAAGGAGAGAGAGAGAGAGATTGGCTGTAGCAGTAAAGCAAAATCCTGGAGAATTTTATAGTTATGTTGTTAGTCGAAGAAAGGATGAATATGGAAGACTGACTTTAGTTGCTGGAGATGGAGAACATGTCACATCAGCTGAAGATATAGTGAAAATGTTGGGGGGGGGGGGCTAGGAGTAGTCTTGAATAGCAATAGGAAGGAGGTCAGAAGGCTGACAGGTCAAGAATGAGAAATGTTTAGAATATTAAGTAACCTTGCTGTTTATAAGGCTGTGGATGTGATATCTCCATAAATGTGCAAAAGAGCTGGCTGTACCCTTGACTTGGCTCCAAAAGTCTGTAAAAAGGAACAGTCCCAGAACAGTGGAAAGAAGGAAAAATAGTGCCGTTACATAAGGGAGAATCCAAGTCAGTCATGTCAAACTATAGGTCAGTGTGTATATCAAGTGTAGTAGTGAAGGTGTTAGAGATAGAAGATAAACCTGGATTGATGAATGGAAATCTTTCTTGGGAGAGCTGTATGGGTTTGTTAAGGGGAGGTTGTACTTAGTTACATTTTATAATAGGATGACTAGCATATTGAATGGAGGTGATGCTTATACAGTGATTTATTTGGATTTTGCTAAAGTATTTGATCAAATACTTCATGATAAACTACTGTTGAAATTTGAAATTGAGTAGGTATGGATGGATAGTCATTTGGTAGTTTTGGAAAATTCTCAAAATCAGTAGATGCATCAGCCTGTAGTGTGTAATATTGGCTCTTTTGGATACTGGAGACAATAATATTTACATTACATTTTCTGCCACTTCTGTGATTCTACTTTGAACAGTTTTATTTAAGAGTTGAATATGATCGATTGCTTCATTTGATCAGCAGACATCATTTACACAATTATTTTGGCTGCAAGTTTCAGTAATGTTTTACCAATCATTTCAGCTGATCCAAATTTCACTATTAAGAACGCCACATGATATGAAGTTTGCAAATATTAATTGGGTTTCTTCAGAATTGTTATCCATTCAGAATTGTTGTCCAGTTCACGAAAATGCATATAGATTTTTCTGTATATAAACTTTTCAAATGCTGCCATATCATGTGGAGTTTACATACCATGTATTATTTTGTGGGAATTTTTGAAATTATTACATCTATTTTCAAGAATTCTACAGGCTCTTCCTGGTACTATAGTTATATTCTATGTTTTGTCTCAAACTGGTGCTTTTGGTTGGACAATTTAATACTTTCATTTGTGAGTTTTGTAACAAATTACCAGTAATGGAATAGGCCCTTCTTCATCACCACCACTCCACAAAAATCCAAATTTTTAGATGATCTTCGTTGTACTTATGGAATTTTTTCACTTTATTTATTTATTTATTTGTAGTGCAGCCTTTTAAGAAACTTACATTCATTACAAATTTTTGATCTTGTTGCAGTTTTTAACCAGTGGTTCATATTAAAGAGGTTTAAGAAATACAAAAGAGATATATTAATTAACTATTTTAATATTAATTATTATTAAACTGCACTTCAAGAGTTGTTAACATACAATAGCAGAACTGCTAAAAAAAGTTTTCCTCACTCGTATAATCTGTACATCCATCACGATTGTGACACAAACACTATTGAATGCATATAGATACACAAAAGGTTGGTGAAACAATCCCTGAGGGCTCTTACAATTTAAGATATAAATGATTCCAAAATTTAGTAGAGAGTTCTGACTGCATGGTTCGAACTGTTTGAATTTAAACTTTTAATTGCAAAAGCTCAAACGATGCAGCTGGAATGTGACCATGTACTCAACCAGTTGCAGTCCTATTAGATGTCAGTTGATACATGCCAAGGAACACATTTTGTTTGAAGCTTCTTTTGGATTTTTTAGATATTGAAAAAAAAAATCCTGCACTTACTTGCAACAAAAATATAAAAATTAAAAAAAAGTGCCCTGTACCTTTAAAAATCTTTCACATACCTCTAGGGAATACAGGTACCACACTATGGGAAACACTGTTCTAGAGGATATTTTGGTTATTTGGCCAGAGTAGGTGTTTGGATCAGGAGAATAGGAAGAAGAGGCATAGAAATCCTAGAGGTTATCCCATTTTATACTACTGTAATGCCATAAGATATGAGGCTAAGAATGGTTGGAAGAAGTTAATTTGTAGAAAAGATTGCCGAGAAGAGAGTGCAAATCTCAGTCAATTCCCCCATAGTGGTGTAAATTGGGATGACCTGAGATTTCTGTGCCTCTTTTCCATGGTCATGTTCCCACTCTCTTGATCAGATACCTGCTCTAACCAAATAACCAAAATAATCCTTAAGGATTATTTCAGTTATTTAGCCCATAGAAATTCAGGATTTCTACGAATTCTGTTTGGCGAGTCCCAATTCTGTACATTGCAAGTATCTCTGAAGCAACTGTAGAAATCCTGAAACGATACAGTTTTAGTCTCTACATGCTTCTCTTTGAATAAACTTTCTGCCTGGTTATCCTCCATAAAAGATATATAGGCTCCTCTCTCCATCTCTAGTGTTCACCAGGTTCACTATGATTGCCTCCACTCACATAACAGTACATTTGGTTCCTTCAATTGTTTTTTTTGACAACATTGGAGTGACAAATAGACTAATTTTAGGAAAATTGTTGATATGAGATTAGTAATAATCTAAATTTAATCTTGGGTTACTGTCATAGCAGATTGTACATCCCTTGAAGGTACATATCAGGAAATTGATGATGATGAATAATCTGTATGAAATCACCTTTTAGAGATAAGTAATTAGAAAGGGGCAGCATGGTCATCTGAATTAGAAGGGTGGTAAAAGCAGCAAATGAAAGCTATAAATTGAGGGAAGGAAATATTGAGCCGTAGTAGATTGAAAAGCTGGAATTTCAGGTTTGAAAACCTTTGGAATCGAATCCCGTACTAGACAAAAGTGCATATTTCTGCCTTTTTAACAGAAGGCATCATGCAAAATATGTTTCGGATAGCTGACATGGACTATAGTCATGAATGATATTATTTGAGGTTCATTTAGGAATAGCAGACTGGGTTTTGATATCCATAAATTTGTGGTGTATATAATTAAAGTTTGTGGTGTATATAATTAAAGTTTGTAGTTGCTTCGGAGATACTTGCAATGTATAGAATTGGGACTTGCCAAACAGAGTTTCTAGAAATCCTGAATTTCTATGGGCTAACTAACTGAAATAATCCATAAGGATTATTTTGGTTATTTGGTTAGAGCAGGTATCTGAGCAGGAGAGTGGGAACATGACCATGGGAAAGAGGCACAGAAATCTCAGAGGTCATCCCAATTTACACCGCTATGGGGGAATTGACTGTGATTTGCACTCTCTTCTCGGCAACCTTTTTCTACAAATTAACTTTCTTCCAACTACTCTTAGCATCATATCTTATGGCATTACAGCAGTATGAAATGGGATAACCTCTAGGATGGGAGTCGAAGTGCTTTATATTGGATGAATTTTTGGTGTCATATGCCTTTTTTGGGGGTGTGGGGGTTTGGTTATTCTATTTTTATTATTTTTTCCGTATTGTTCATTATTTTTTGTTGCTTATTATTATTACATGGGAATCTTTATGGAGTTCAGATTCATTGTGGAATGTTCATGATATCCATGTAGTCCCTATTCTACCTCTTCTTGCATGCATTTACCAACTCTTAAATAGACATTGGCTAACCATTCCTGTCATTCACTATCTCACAGCGAAAAATTCTGATGCCATGTCAGTCCTATACCCTTGTAGTAACTATTTTTTTTATCATATACCTTCTTTTCTGCTACTGAACTAACTTCACAACCCAAAAATCTCATTTTTAAATCATGTAAAGTATTCCACAGACCACGTACCAACATCTCAAATAAGCTCTCAGTGGCCATGAGCATTATTAGATATAACTGTGTGCTTAGTCAGTGCTTTCGTATGTTTCCAGGGGATTATCAGTCATCCCATTTATAATTTTCTTATCATTCTTTGAAAGTATATATTTATGGTGTTAATTACACTTTCTTTAATTTCTTGAAGTTTATAAATATATATAGTTATTAACTGAATTTCTCAAGAAAATTAATATCAGTATTTTTGAATGAAAAAATTAAATATATATATATAATTTTTTGAAAAGCTCTGATATTTCAATAGTAACAATGCTTTATTCTCGTGGAAAGGCTTAGACGTTGGTTATGCATTTTTTACTAAATGATTTAAGGAATATAACAATGCTTTAGTTGTATATAGGGATTAAGGATGGTGAATATTAAAAATTTAAAAGAAATTAAAATTTTTAATGGGGGGAGTGGCAAAATGTATGGTTTGAAAAGTGGAAGCATGAAAATAATTCACTGAATTACTGATTCCTGTGTACTTGGTGGGGGGTGATATAGTTTTGTTGTGTCGTAATTATGAGCACGTTTCTCTATTTCATTTTAAACTGCTTTTCTTTATCGATTTAAATTTGGATTCAAGTTTATCAGTCGAAGCGTGGTTATTCATTTAAGTCCAAGAAAAATATTGATTTGAATTCAATTCGGTTTCCCATCCCTGCTTCACCCATCTCTCAACACCTTAAGTTGAAATTGGTTTGAATAGCTCTAGTAAACTCCAGGTATACAGATATTATTATATTATTATTATTATTATTATTATTGTTCCGGGAAACTCCAAGGAGTTGACAGACTCATCGAGGGAGGCCCTAACATCATGTCAAGAACAACTATTCAACATTCACACAGTATCTATCATACGTTGCCTTGAACTCATTCACGGTCGTAGCACCCACAACAGACTCTGGAAGCTTATTCCACTCATTCACCACTCTCCAAGTAAAGAACCTAGCTCTAACACCCTTGTCAACCATGCTCTTGCCCAGCTTCCATGCATGGCCCCTAGTCCTCCCACCACCAGTCATATTTTCAAAAATATCTTCTGGATCAATCTTATAAAAACCCTTCAGTAATTTGAATGTCTCAATCATATCACCCCTCCTTCGCCTATCATCCAATTTCTGCAACCCACAAATCTTCAACCTATTCTCATAAGG